>NC_056732.1:366846001-367118501 GCF_019279795.1 Protopterus annectens | reverse complement strand
ACTTGTGGTTGGTTGGGGAGGCAAATAGGTTGCAACAAGGCTGGCCCCAGTGGTTGAAGATTGTTGCTGCTATCAGTGGATTGAGGAACAACTCGTGAGGCTGTAGAATGCACCTTCTCAATTTGTCCGCTAGTTCCCGGGAATGTGCATTGCAATCAAAAAGCAGTTGTAAGCTATCGCCCATTGCCATATTCTCAAGACCTCTCAGCATAACGGGTAAGATCTGGTGCCCCTTTGTTTGTTGATGTACCAGACCACTGACATGTTGTCTGTTTGGATCACAATAGTCCCTGATGGAAGGATGGAGTGAAATGCTTGCAACACTAGAAGCACCGCCCTCAGTTCCAGGACATTGATATGCAAATGGGCCTCTGTGTCCGACCAGGTGCCTTGGACCAAGTTACCCAGACATAGCCCCCCCCACCCCATCAGGGAGGCATCCATGGTCACCGTGGCTATCTGTTGATGGGGGTTGAAAGGGCGAGACCATTGTTGGGGATTTTGACATGTCCACCAGAGTAAATCTTGCTTGCATCTCTGAGTTACACTTATCTGAAAAGACAAAGGATGTTGTAGAGGGTACTACTGGGTGGGAAGTAGCCACTGAAGAAGCCTCATGTGGAATCTGGCTACAGGAACAATGGTAATTGAAGCTGCCATTGACCCTAGTAGTTGGAGTATAGATTGAGCTGGGGATTAGTGGTGACAGAGTAGCGGTTGAACTTTTTGTCTTATTCTCTGAAGTCTGTGTTCTGGAAGGGATGCTGTACAATTTCTCATGTCCAACAGTATCTCTATAAATTCCAAAGACTGAGTTGGGGCTGTGTTGGATTTCTCCCAGTTTATAGTGATTTCCAGGCTTCAAGCTGTTAATAGAGCATACTTCAGGGCTTCTTACAGTAGAAGCTTGATGGGGGTGGTGAGGAGCCAGTCATCTAGATATGGAAACGCCTGGAATCCTTGAAGTCACAAGTGAGTGATAACTACTGTCATGCATTTTGTGAACACTCTGGGGGCTGCAGAGAGACCGAAGGGAAGGAGTCAAAGCTGGTAGTGACTGGCTCCTATATGGAAGCGGTGGTATCTTCTTGAGCAGTTGTCCATTTTTATGTGGTAATACGCATCTTGAAGATCTACAAAGCACATCCAATCATCTTCTTCCAGCACAGGAAGGATAGACTGAACCGTGACCATCTGGAATTTCTCTGTTTTTACAAATTTGCTTAGTGTACTGAGATCCAAGATTGACCTCCAGTCCCCTGTCTTTTTTGGCACTAAAAAGATCCTTGAGTAAAAACAAGATCCTAACTGGTCTGGGGAGACCGTCTGGATGACTGTTTTTTGTAGCAGCTTTTGGACTTCGTGTGCTGCTGTTTCCCTTTGACTTTGTTGAATGTCGGGTAATACTCTTGATGAGACCGGGCAAAGATGGAATGGGATGTGATAGCCTCTGGATATAATTCGTTGTACCCAAGAGTTGGTTGTTATCTTTTGCCAGGCAGCGGGGTACAAGGAGAAATGACCCACAACTGATTCCAGAGGTGAGCAGTCGGGCAACGCTTCAGTAGCGCTGATAGGGTTGGCCATGGAAAAAATCTCTGGAACCCCGGTTTCGCAGACCTTCTCTTCCCCAAAAGGGGCATCTTCCATTGCAGTTTCCCCCTCTACCTCTAGGGGAGAACTTGGCATGTGCATCCCGGAAAGAACCCTGTGATTTCTTGTGCCAGATCTTTCTGCTCCTCTGATTTCTGGAGTAGAATCACTGAGGACTGGAGTGTCTGACACCAATGTCAGACAAGGTCTTGCCATATTGTTCGCATCTTGCCAGCGTATCCTTGACTTTAGGGCCAAACAAAGAAGTGGCCTCTATGCGGGCATTCATGAAGGAAGCCTTAAAGGAGTCCACAAAGTCGCAAAGGTGCATTCAAGCATGTCATCTGGGGACTATACCTGCTCCTGCCGCTCTAGCCACCCCTTCCATTGCGTGAGAAATAAGACACATGGAAGAGTTGGAAATGGACTCTAGGGTGGCTATCTGAGAAGCCACATTATCACGGACTTCGTCAGAAACAGCTCCTGCCAAGGTTTCAGAGAGGTGGTTGATAAGATCTCGCTGAAGCCTGGTAAAATGTGCCAAATAATTCAAAGACCTTACTGATAAGGGTCGATGAAACAAACACATGCTTCCCTAATCTGTCAATCGCCCGCGACTCCTTGTTGGGCAAAAGGACAGTTCGGGTCTCTTCTGCCAAATCCTTTTTAATAGCAGCTGCCACCACCATACCATCTACTGGAAGACCTCGTTACCAATGGGGGTGCTCAGCTGGGGGTGATAATATTTTATCTGGGCTCTTAGGTATCACTTCCAAGGTCTCAGGAGCCTTCCATGCGTGCTGCACGATGAGCTGGACGAGCTCATCAGCAGGTGGGGCGATCCAGGAGGTAGGGGGATGGGCACAAAAAGCCTGCAGGAATACAGATTCCTCAGAGGAAGGATTAGAAGGCTTCCAGTCACCCCTCTGTCTAAGGATCTTTAGGATGTCACCAAAGGGCACCATCAGAGGGTGACCGTGGGGACCCTTCCCTGTCATCAACATCCATTTCTTCAGTCAATGACTCCTCAGTGGAGTCCATGTGCTTCCTCTTACATGATGCTTTGTGGGGTAATTCCTCAGTGGGAGGTTCTGGGGAAGACTGCAAAGAGGGAGTCTCCTGAGGAGGAGAAACCTGAGGCTCTTGTGCCCGGTGTCAGGGAGTTGAAGCTTGTGGCAGAGGACTCTGACAAATGAGCTTTGCTAGCGGAGGCAAATGCTGTCTCCATGGCCTGGAAGGCTGAACCACCCAAGGAGAGATGGGAGCCCGGAACCAAGCATGACAACCTTGAAACCGGGGTCATACCCCACCTTGATGAAACCCCCTCCAGACCAGGAGTCTCATGAGGACTGTGAACCATAAGAGAGAAAGCATCCCTGGAAGGTGCCATAGAAAAAATCGGCATAGAGCCAGGAATGCCCTCCCGAATGACACAGCCACTGGCCTGAGAAGAGCCAAATGCCCAGTGCACTGATGGCCACAAGGACAACTCTGGTTCCAAAGTGAGATCCACTATTGGAGTCAGAGGGAGGGAAGCTGCTGTTGGAGTAATAGGCTTAGAGACTTGAGTGGAAATCAAAGGAGGAGTATACGTTGGGGTTTGAGGAGATATACGTTCACCTGAATGAGGGAACATGGACTTCGATGGTTGAGCGTGACCTCTGGCCACAAGCAACTGGTCCACAAGCCACAACACATCCTGTTCAGAAAGACCCTTGGTTGACCTCAAGGAGAAAGCTGATGGTGAATCTGGCATTTCTAGGAAAGGACTATACTGACTGCTAGCAAAAGGATCCAATGAAGGGGAATATTTGGTCCTTGCTAATTCAATAGGTGCAGAGCTTGGAGCCGAGAAAGTCTGCACCAAAGAAAAAGGTGTGGAAAAAGTCTGCGCTGAAAATGTCAGTGCCATAGTAGTTGAAGATTTCTGCACCATAAAGGTATAGGTTTGCCCTGAAGGGTATGGTGCCATAGTGGAAAATGTCTGCACTGGCAATAAGGACAGTGCCGAGAAGAACTGCACCGAAGCACGTCAGTGCTGAAAATGTCTGCGCAGTGGAGTACAGAAGAGTCATACTTGTAGCCAAAGGTGACTGTACCAATGGTGCCGAAGGTGACTGAACCTGTACTGACGGTGCCATTAGGGTTGCAACAGAACTGTTGGAACTGTAGTTGTCTGCGCAGGGAACTCTGGTGCCTGTATTGATAAAGGAAACATGGATGTAGTCAGAATCATTTGGGGCAGTGCCGAGCCTAGAGTCAACAGGGTCACAGTGGGCAGCACCATAGTAGTAATCAATTTCACCTTCTTGTGAGTCAACTCCCTACAATATCCAGAGGGAGAAGAAGGGAGTGACTTTGATGAAGAAGAAGAATGCCTCTTGTGGGGTTTAACAGGAGGTGGTGACCCCTCTAACCCAGAAATAGCCTCAAAGAAAGCAGACTTGAGGAAACCTTTCAAAATTAACTTATTCTTCCTCTCATTGAGAGTCCTTGTAGAGAAATTTTTACAAAATTTTACAAAAGATCTACAGTCAAGTGGGAGACATTAAGACAGTAGACACATAAATCATGGCTATCGGAAAGCGGTAACTTATGACCACAACCCCTGCACTGCTTGAAACCAACGCTACTTTTCCTATCTGACATAACTGCTGTGGAGAAAAAGCACAGTACCAAAAGGAAGAATAAGAGTTACCCAAGAAAAGGGTAAGAAGAGAAGAAGAAGGATTACCAATGATGGCAATGGAGAATTACCACAAGGTAAGAAAAGAGGGTAATAAAAGGAAAAGACTAAAGGGAGAGAGACTAAAGTGTGCAGTAGGGTAGGAAAATATTAGAATAAACTTTTGAGAAAAATTTAGAGTAACAACAATATATAAACTTTCAAAAAATTAGACACAGCTGAGAGAGTGGCTTGACACGGCTATACAGCAACATGGCAAATGAGGTCTGAGGTAACAGGGAGCAGAGCATTCTGGGTAGAACCTTGGCTCAAGAGTTTTTGGCTGACGGGAGCTTGATATTAGCCGGTTCGGTTCCGAGAACTTAACTAATAACCCATCAGTTAGGAAAGAATGAATATTAACAACATCAGATACATTACTTCATCAGTATTATATTTCAGCAATAACTTTAAAGTGGCATAATTCAATCAATAAGCAGTACGTTTATTAAGACAATTCAGAATAATAAGAGCTTTAGCCACCATCTCTGCTGAGTATTTAGTGAATGTGACAGGAAATACTGTCCATTAGTAAAGCAAAGAAAAAATAACAAACTTGCATCTGGAGAAAAAAATAATTAGGAACGGAACATAAATCCATAGTATGGAAATGACCCTACTCTGAACAATAGATGCTTTCAAAGCATAAATCAATAGAAATCAACACAGAGTAACAAGGAGTTCCAACCACCCAACAGCACATTGTAATAGAAAGTACCATATTTGTATGAGATTCAGACAGACACAGAATAAAGAGGAAGACAACAAATATAAGTGCTATAAACTGTGGTGGTGGTGCTGCGGTAGCGTTGTCGCCTCACAGTAAGATGTCCTGTTCGATTCTCAGCTAGAGCATCTTCTGTGTGGAGACATGCGTGAATGGGCATACCTTCGTTGAAGATTGTGCGTCAGGGATGGCAACTCGGCACGTAAAAATCTACTGCCAATCATTAGCGGACCGGAGTTCCGCTGTGGCGACCCCTAACTGGGAAAAGCCGAAAGACACAACAACAAATATAAGTGCTGTTTGTACTTTTGCAAGTGAAAAGGAGGACAGTGCAAATGAAAACACAGGTCCTCAGCTGTTGGCAGCAAAATCATGTTCATCATTTTCTTTTAGTACCCAGTCTTATTTGTAGTAAGTGATTGGATAGTTTTTAGCCTAGAGAGATGGGCAGGCAGATGGACAGAAACACACACAGGAAGACAGAAAGAGAAAGCAAGATGTTGCCTGCACAAAAGCAAGTCATTAAGTAATATAATAGGGAAGTATTCAGTCAGTATGGGTTATAGCAGCACATCACCTTAAGCTACTAATTCATACTACAAGATAGAAATACTACCCTATATATTTTTTTTGTGTGTGTGTGGGGGGGGGTTCATTTCTGTAAGGTGATCTTCCCTCCATACAATTAAGAAGGAATAATCAGGTAGTCATAAAAGGCGATTGCATGAACATATTATGGATTGATTTTCTCTACCCTCGTATTTATGTGAATAGTCATAACCAGGTATATCTACATCACAGCAAATAATGCAGAGTGTGTGACTAATGTCAAAGATAACTGTTTATTCTTGAAGTTAATAAACTATTTACCACTTGCTTGTTATTCATAAATTCTGTTCAGAGTTACTTGACTGTAAGCCAGAACATGGATTAAGTAATGAACATCAGTTAATACTTTCTGAAGTTATGTTTTATAAAGTAATATGCAATACATATTTGAATGATGTATACAACATCATGCATTTAAACATGCTTCATTTAAAACTGTGGCGTCCTTTCAAATTCAACATCATCTTTTGCTGCTTAATGCAAATTATGACATGATTCTTCCCATTAAAATATAATGTATTTTTGTACACAGTGGACTAAGGGTTCTATCCTATATTAATATTTTAAAGCAGCAAATCTTCTTTAAATAATGACAACTTTTTAAGAACAAAGAGCAGAACTTTATTTTCTATGCTTCTTAAATTCTTTTTTCCCAAAATGTTTTTATTAATTTTATAATACAATAACTTAACAGTATAGTAACAAGAAAATACAAATAAACTATATACAATGTCCATAATAAGTAAAAAAACAATATACATAGGAGAACACAATATTTCTCTAACAGATTAGACAATTTTGTCCAAGTAATTAAATGATGAGTTATGTTGTTAGTCCTTGCTTTTATAGCAGCAATCTCATTCTTGTAAATGTATTTCACAAGATTAATAAACTCAATTTTAAAGACAGGAGTAGATTGGGATTTCCAATTTTTAATAATTTTCTCTTGCTATAGAGAGGACAGAGCATAGTAAAAATGTTTGGTTTTTAGTAATGACTTCAAGAACAGAAACACTGAAGAGGATAAGGGAGTCAGAAATTATACAGTTTTTATTCCATAGTGCTTTACAAAGATATTTAAAGTCTAACCAAAATGGCCAAATTATTTCGCAATTAACAACCATGTGTATCCAGTCAGCATCAGGGTGTCCACATCTCCAGCATTTCATTTCATCTTTTTTGTACATTATTGCTAGTCTATGTGGTGTGAAAAAATATCTATGTAAAAATTTTCATGTGTATATATGCCAAAACAGGGAATATGTAGATTCCTTCATCGACTGTAAACAAAGTTTTTTTTTTATCTTTTTCTGAGAATACTTGTCTATTAACTTCACTTGTATAATTCCAAAAGGAAACATTTCTGAGAATTTTATAAATAACAGATATATATGAAGTGTTCTTGGGTGAGCAATTAATAATTGCTGAGAAAAAATCCAAGATTTTAAAGTTACTGTTATTGTATGCCCATAATGAGAGTACAAGCTTAGTATGTCTGCTCAGTGCTAGAAGTCTAAATCTCTAGATGCACTCGCTCAAAGTTCTCCTCAAAATGGAGAACATCAACATTTGTGCTGTAATGGAGACCTGTTAAAGCAGCAGAAAGCACCCCCGTGCTAACAGGCTATAACTCATTCCACACTTTTCAGCCCGAAACATGGACCGAAGCTCCAAAGGCGGTGGTATCTCCATATTCATAAAGGATATGCACACCTACAGACTAGTAGCCCAACATAATGCATCTGACATACTTCAGGTACAACTAACATTAAGAAAGACTGCGTTCCAGGTCATAGCCTGCTATAGATCCCTAGCCGTGTCCCTAAACTCTCACGCCATGTTCCTAAGCACCATGGAATCTGTCAAGGTCCAACCCAATACTCTCATACTAGGAGACTTCAACTACCCCTCCATCAACTGGGAAAACTACTCAAGCACCAATGCACTGGCCCAAAGCTTCCTGGAATTCATCAGTTCCAATGCTCTGGACCAGCTCATTCTTACCCCCACTAGAGGAAGCAACATCATTGACCTGGTAATTACTAACATGGACAACCATTGCTCGACACCAATAGTCAGTTCCTCCCTGATTAGATCCGACCACAAACTAATCACCATGAAAATACACATCTCATTCACACCCTTAGCAAAGGTATTCTCCACAAAAAACTTCTCCAAAGCTGACTTTGGACCTCTAAAAGCAGAGGTGGCTAACTTTACAGCACCCATGCTAATGAAAAATAGATACATGACTGCCAAATCATACACCAATGTACTTTACGAACATGTACATAAATGCATGAAACTAGCCATACCCAACAGAACCAAGATGCTCTCCTCCAAAAAAAGGATGCCATTCTGGTGGTCCCCTGCCATTAATAAACTCTACAACAGAAAGAAGAAACTGTTGCAGAAAAAAGGTGAAGTTTCCTGTTTTGGCTTCCTGTATGTTTTTCTCTCGATTTCTCTTTCTCTTTCTCTCACACACACACAGACACACAGACACTGACATACACACACACACACACACACACACACACACACACACACACACACACACACACACACACACACACACACACACACAAACACACATATCTCAACAGTATTTTCAGACCTGAGTTGTAACACATAAATAAGGCAAAGTGTGCAGCAAATACATGAATAGTAACATCATATTGTGTCTCCCCAGTAATACAGAGAAATAAAGCCCTGACATCAGCCCAGTCAACATGTGTTTAAATAGCAGCTGGGTTGACTGATGGAGCAGCAGCAGTGAGGTATTGGCATTACCATCCCTGGTATGAGATCAGTTCTATGGGCATCTCCTCTTATGATCCCTAGTTGAGGTTGAACAAAAGGTGGAATAGGAGTGGACATGACTGAGCTGCTGCTGAAGTGCGTGATACACCACACATCCTCATTGCATGCCTGCCCCCTGATCATTTGCACAGAGATTGATGAGGGATAGTAATAGGGTAGGTCAAGAAAATTCCCCAAGTGGATATAGACAGCCATTCCCACAGGACACCCGTAAGATCCATGCTGACCCTAGCACTATATCAGAGCAAATGCATGGGGTTAGCAATTGGCTGGTAGGCCTGACAATGGATATGGGGAACTGGGTAGAGGGCTGTAGGATGATGTAGATCAAAAGCAAAAGCACCATAAAAAGTGAAATAATATTCTAACAGAACATGGTAATTCAAATGTCAAATCTCTATTGCAAACCTTTGCTTTGCTTGTGTATTTGTGTGTATATGTGTGTGTGTGTGTGTGTGTGTGTGTGTGTGTGTGTGTGTGTGTGTGTGTGTGTAGTGTAAGTCATTCATTACGAACAAGTCTGTTTTCATGCATAGTCTGAATTTAGTTCAGTCAAAAAGAACATGTAGATTTAGAAAGGCAAAAGGGTTCTGTATGAATATGTGTGCGTGTTGTTCATTTATTCATTCTCTCAAAACCTGCTTAGTTCAAGGCAGGATCACTGAAAGCTGTCCTGGTTTTAAGTGGGTGTAATGCTGTGAACTTATTGTAAATGAGGTGCCACTGCACAGCAAGACCCCCCCCAACACACACACTCCTATGGGCAATCGCAAGATTATAAATCCACCTATGGCACCTCTCTTGAGTGTATGAGGAAGCTAGACCATCCAATGAAAGTCCATGGGGCTAAAATGGAGGATGTCTAGACTCCATACAAAAATTACACAAGCTGAAAACCAAACTGGAGAACCAGGCACTGTGAGGCAGCAGTACTAACCACTGTGCCGCACTGCTGCTCACTGTGCATTATAAAATGGGGTCCCGAAGAACCAGGCACTGCGAGGCAGCAGCACTAACCACTGTGCCACACTGCTGCTCACTCTGCATTATAAAATGGGGTCCCTTCATTTGATCTACATACCAGATTGTCAAAACTCATATGGTTGAGATCATATGGCCAACAATTTAGTTCAGCAAGCCATTCAGACTGAGAGGACAGTACTGTGAAAGTGAAGAACTTTCCCTTTTCCTGTAGTGCTATCTCAGAAATGGTATATATAACTAGCAGGGGGTGTGGGTGTTTTTCTCTTTGTGTATATTGTGGGTGTTGATTGGCTTTTTTTAGTCGATTGAATAACTAAATTGTTGGCAATATGTCTCAAACATATGGGTTTCGACAATCTGGTTCATCAATCAAATAAACTAGATCCCAGAAAATTTATAAGCAAGTAGTATCCCTTGTAAAGAACTACTGTTTTCAAGTCTGCTAAAATACTTTTGCCTAATGACACTGGATGAAAACAATTTAAAAAATTGAAAAGAAGTGCCCCTATACAACAGTACATCCCTAAAAGAAATAATTGTGCCATAACTTACCTATCCAAAGAGGTGATTCTACACCCCTTCAAGTCTGATAAGTACGGCTCATCTTCATTATTTGACTATTTCTGGCATCGTGTTCAGTTATTACTGTAACTGGACAACAAATTATATATGCTTCTCTCAAAGTGTGCTTTCATTAAGACAAGCCAAAAAGTGCAAAAATAATTTTTTGATTTCAGTAGTTACTTAGTGGGCAAATGCCTCGTTTTCTAAATGTAGAACGGTATAATATTTAAAGTAAAAGCTAAGATGAAGACGCAGATAATTAGAAAAATGTGGTGTTGCACACAGGGACAGTATACTTAGAAATGCGATAACATAAATTAGAGAAATGTGTTGTTTCACCACAGAGAAGGTACAGTTAAAAACACATGACAAGAAAAGTTAAAGAAACATGGCAGTGTACAGCTAGAGGGACACAGTTAGAAAGATGTCAAAATAAGTCAGAGAATTGTGAAACTGCACAGAGGGGAGATACACTTAAAAACATCTGATAAAAAATCAGGGAAATGTGGCACTACATAGGAAAGGAGGTACAGCATAAATTAAAGAAATGGAGCATTGCACAGCAGGGGAAATACTGCACTCACCAAGACCACAAAAACTGCTATTTCTGGAAAGAAATACAATCTGCACAGAGTACACTTTTTGGCTTTTATGGAAATAACTGTAAACCAATGGTTGAGGTATGTTTTGGGCAGCTGCCATTTAAATGGGACTCTCCTTTAAACCTGAAGGCATGAGGTAATTAAGTTAAATGGACGTTTCCCTTAAATTTAATAGGATTTAAGGATAGAAATGAATAAAATACATGTGCATTACTTTGTTAGAGTATGAGACCATGAGGTTAAGTTTCTAGACTGGAAAACAGGGCATATGATTCTACTTTACAACAGCAACAGAAATGTAAAGAAGGAAAGTATAGAAAAGTTAAGTTAACCTCTGTATTAGGAAAAGTAATGGAATCGCTTCAGAGAAAAAGAGTTACTGAATACACTGAGGTGAAGGAAACATATGACCCAAGACAGCATGGAGTCGCATGATAAAATCTAAGCAAACTCTGTGATTTGGTAATCATAAAAATAAAAGCTCATAGCTGTGGATGTGACCTGCCTTGACTTCAGCAAAGTATTTAGCATTTTGCTCCATGAACATTACCTTTCAACCATCCAGAATTTTCACAAAATAACAAGATTTTTGCCTTATATTTTTGATTTGTTCATCATATATTTGGTGTGTTTTTCTGTCAAATTGTCATTATTTAGAGACCTATCATGTGACTTTCAGACTTACATCCTTCAGAAAATGCAAGCCAATGCAAAAGTTATTCTATCAGCTTTATAAATTTATAAGAAAAATATCTAGAGTCTGTCATTGTCTGCACTTTATTTTTGGGTTTGTCTTGAACTCTAGTACCAGCAAATTAACAGGCATGCACATAAGTAATTTTCCCATAAGCTGCGCAGCTTTGCAACATGTCAAAATGACTGTTGATAAAAAGGGTCTACTTTACAGAATATGGAGTCTAATAGTAAGTTGCATTTACCATTAGGAAAAGGAAGTTACCAGGCACTTCATGATGTCCTTTACTGAGACAAGTCCCTTTAAAGTGACAGCACAAATGAGTGACTATAAAGGAAGAAATGAGGAATAAGAATGTCACTGAATATGTTGTCGGTCTACAGATGAAAATTATTTTCAGCACATAGCTACACATCAGTGAAAGGATGAAGGAGCTGGATAAGTCGCAAAAATGGTTTATTCTGGGCTGAGCCTGAAAATGGTTCCGGATGATCAGTGCTCTAATTCTGGTTAACAGATACAAATAAATGCATTTAGACTTAATGCGAAGGCATCGAAAATGATAAGAAAAATAAAAATAAAAGTCAAAGTAAATTGTTCACATTGTGGAAAGAGGAGAGAGATGCATTAGTTTAAAGCAATATTAGACACTGTGGAGACCATTTCTTTCAGATGCCTTCACAATAGAACTCTAATTTGAGAAGGCAGTATTGACAGCCAGAGGAATTCTGACTTGTGAAGGTAAGGGAATCATCACTAGAAAAATCATACTATCCTTCAAAAAAAAAAAAAAATAGGCAAAATCTTTCTTAAATAATGTGTGCTGTACTGAAACCTCATCTTTGTAAAGATGTAGGTTAGATTGTCGAAAAAGGTGGGACCAAATTAGTGCAGGGTCAGGATCAGATGCCACATAAAGAGAGGTAAGACCATATCTGTTGTTTTTTCTGGGTTTGTTTAGCACCCAACACATTTGGAAGGAAATAAAATAACTTGTTTAATGCTACAATCTTGACTTCAAACTCAGCACACACAATAGCCACATAAACTATCTTGTAAAAACTACAATATTGTGGTTGAGTGCGCACACACACACACACACACACACACACACACACACACACACACACACACACACACACACACACACACACACACACACACACACACACACACACACACACATATTCTCTCTCTCTCTCTCCCTCACTCACACACACACACACACACACACACACACACACACACACACACACACACACACACACACACACACACACACTGCAGCTCAGAAGCGTTCTTTAACAACATTTTAGCATATCTCCTAACTATATCTTACACACACGACCAATTTTATGATAGGAGAGTAAGATGCCATGGTGTGTTTGCCATGTCTGAGATTGGTGGATTGCAGCCAGAAATACATCATATCAAGCCCAGAGTGGCTGAATATGAACAGATAAAGCTCACTGTCTAAAGTAGGCTACATCATAAAAGCATTATGGACAATAAGGAAAATAGACATATTATAATAAAGGATAAGTCAGTGCTTGGGGATGGTCAGTGTAATCTCAGTTCTGGTAGAATTTACAAGATACCAAATAAAGAAAAATACTGTAAAGTCATTGACAGACTGTACCGCAGATGGAATACAAATTAGGGAGCAGATTTCACACGCAAGGTATAGGAGGGTTTATTCATGAGGCTAGAAAAACAGAAACTTGTCAAATTCATAAGGGATCAACACATGAGCTGAAACAGGACCCTGGAGGAAGTCTGTCAAATGCATAAGATTAAAGAAGGCCCACTGTGGAGAGACAGAGGCAAGCACTTTCATATGCATTTTGGGAATGCTTTAAGGTATAAGATTTTTAGGCAAGTTGTAGGGAAGAATGGGAAAAGATTTCCAACAGAAAGATCATAAGAAATTGGGAGTTGGCACTCCTTGACATTGGGGTATATTCCAGGGATGGATTAAGAAAGCAAATGTCTATACTAGGCTAATGACCACTGGGGCCTTTGTAAGCCTAGCCATACAACCCAAATATATCTCATGATATATTGTGCCTTAGAGGTCATTTTGCAGGTTCATAGGGTGTATACCAAGATAGCTAACACTGGGGCTGCTATAAGCCTAGCCATAAAACTCAAATATATCAAAAGACCAACAGAGGCATTGATGAGATTTGAACTCAAAACCCCTAGTTTACTAGACCAGTGATCTTATCCCTGAACTACAATGCTCAACTTCTTTTTGTTGGAGGTTGGGTCAAAAGAAATACTGTAAAAGGCTGGGAGGTTGCTATGCAAAGGAAACAAGCAGTAATAACAGTTTAATAATTTTTTAGACTTAAATGAGGGTGTTGGTAGTATAAGTTGAAGGGCAGCAGAAAGAAAATGTTTAAATGTTTTGGAGAAATAGTAAGGAGTGCCTGCTGCCCTAATGGAATGTTGCCTTTTGTTTGAGTGTTTCTGGGTTCCTATTTTACTGAGAAACCTTTGGGACATATGTGTGTACCTGTTTCTTCAATATTTGTATGTAAGGCTAATCTTTTCTTATTGTTTCTCAGACTGGCAATGCAAACACTTTATACTGGACGTCATGCTATTTAAGGTTATGTGTTGTTCTAATTTTTGTTACTGTTATCTGTTGGCTTATAGACAAAAATGTGCTATACCATGAGGATTTCAAACTATGGACAACATCATGAATTTTAGACTAATCAAATATATTTTAGTCTCAGTTTTATTTTAGCATGTCTTTGCAAACTTTTTGGACACTTCTATAATGCATAGACATTCTGATTGGCAATTTGTTGCTCTTGCAGTGCATGTTTATTGTTGCTGTTGCTCCCTTTTTTCAGAACAGCCTGATGTAGTTTCCTTCATGTCACCTGCATAACTTGGATCTAGAAGACAACTTTTTTTCTGTTTATATTATGTACAAAATGCATTATGCTTAGGCACTTACACAGCTTTGTTTGTCTTTTGATGGGTCTACTACAAGTCTTGATGTGCTAAATGCTCATCATATACTTGCAAGGTTCATCCTGCTTGAATAAGCAATGCCTCAAACTCCCACTAACTCGATCTCCCATAAATATTTGGCTCCCATAACCATAGCAGAACCCTAACGCTAACCTTAAAACTCCCTTCCCATTCCCTAACCCTAACACTCCCTTCCTGCTCCCTAAACCTAAAACTCAAATCCCCCCGCTATACCTAAGTTCCTGAATTGCCACATTGGTGATTCCTAGAAGAAGCACAAGGTGTTTCATAGCATGGTGCTTGAGCCTGGTGAGCCTACACTGCTGAGTGCAAGTCACACAGTAGCCCATGAGGAATTTAATATGTAGAGGTACACTTACCTTTTGGAGGTCAGTACATAGCGAGCTTAGAAGAGCCACTGCAGAGGAGAGGGTGCTATGTCAGAGTCGTGAGGAGACTACCATGCAAGACCAGCATGCTGGTTCACCCCTACACCTCTCTGTTGACACAGAGTGGATGAGCTGACAGAGATTGTCAGACAGGAACAAACAGGTCAGCCAGCTCTCAGTTAGACCAGAGATTTCCAGATCCTGCCACTTAGGAATAAATGGGATGACTGAGTACAAATAGAGTGATTTCGGGTTTGGTCCTGTGAGGACGGGGTAAAAACCTTATAAGCATTACTCCAAATTATATCACAATCTGCATAAATGATCTGTCTTCTAATAAATACAACTAATAGTTTGTTGAACTGATCTCTGAAAAGAACTGTGAATTTAACAAAACATTGTATAGAAAAGATTCCAAAATTTATTCTCAAACATGACAGATTATAGATATATTTAAAATTCTTATGCAAAGCACTTTGGCTGCTCAAATGGTATGATAAATTGTCCTAGTGACATCTAGGTAACTTTAGATACTGAAATCAAATTAGATTATATTGAAAAAGAATTACCCAAACTGGATCCAAAAAAAGCACAAGGAGGAGACAGAATTACTAATAACGATCTGAGAACATTTCAACATGAACTTACGGTACCATCATATCTGTTATTTACTAGATTATATAAATATGGGGAGATTCTTCACTGGAGACATGCACCTGTTAAACACGTCTTTAAGGGAAAAGGGAGCAGGACAAACCCTGAGTCATGCATACTCATAAGTTTACTTCCATGTTGTGGAAAAATAATGGAGAAGGTTGTACTGGATAAATTATAGTCAGAATTGGAAAGGTTGGGACTTGAAACTGTATATCAGTATATATGTGTGTTGAAAATAGATATTTTACTTCCTGTGACATGTTCTATAACAATATAATAACATTATGAATGAAAAAAATTGTGTTGTGATATAATTTATATAGATTTAACTTCAGCATTTGATAGGGTCATGCAAAAAACAATGATAAATAAATTAGAACAACTAGGTATTGATGTACTCTTGATAAGATGGATAGCTGCAACGCTAACAAATAGGATATAGCAAGTATCATGCAGCAATTGTACAGGTGAAATTCAAGGTTACAGTCACGGTGTCCCTCAGGGGTCTATCGTAGGCCCACACTTGTTTAGATTCTATCTTTCCAACTTATCTTTTTCATCTGAGGTGCTCTATAGGCTGCATGCATATGACTTGAAAATGTGTAAACTGATTACATTTGTTACAGATATGGCATGCCTGCAAAAGAACTTAATAAAATTTACCATTTTGGCACAGGAGAATAATATGCTGATAAATATGTTAAAAGCTAAGCATATGAGACATAAACTGAAAGGTAAATATTTAATACAGAACACAGTGATTGAAGCTGTATTTTCATTTAAGGACCTGGGTATATGGGTAGATCAAGCTTTGAGTTTTTCAAATCATGTCAACTAATTGGTTAATGATAGTTTATTTATTTAACATTTGTTTACCAGGAAAGCCCAACTGGGACAGAGCCCATTTTCAGTGGAGGCCCGGGGAGAAAGTCTCCAGATGCATGTCTTATGAATGTGGGAGGAAACAGAAGCACCTGGAGGAAACCCACATGAATGCAGTGAGGACTTGCAGACTTTGCACAGAAGGCACCCCAACCAAGAATCCAACCAGAAAGCCTCTTGCTGTGAGGTGACAACGCTAACAGCTGCACCACTGCTCCTCTCCAAGTTATAGAACTTAAGATTATATAAAAAGCTCTATAAAGTCTAGGAAATCAGAAATGATGAAGTCATTGTTTGTTAATTACATTAGACCCAAACGTGAGTATGGAATAACAATATGGAGACCTTATAAGAATACAAATATGAGTAAAATGGAAAGAGTACAGCAGAAATATACCAATGGCATCCATGGTTGTGAAAATTTAAGTTATCATGAAAGACAAAAATAACCAAACTTGTACAGTGTCTAATATAGATATTTAAGAGGAGGCCTTATTCAGGTATATAGACATTTAGAAACAACTACCTCTGGGAGCATTTGAGGTTATCAAAAAGTAGTAGAATCATCAAACAACCTATGTAAAAGATTTTATTTGCATGAGAAGCATTCGAATTGGCTCTAGGAGAGAGAGAGAGAACAGCTGATGCATGGAATAGACTACCAAATTACATTAAAGGAAGTGCTAGTTTACATAATTTTAAGAACATACTGGATACTTATTATGGGAACAACTGTTATGGTATATTGGCAGGCTAAAAGGGCATTACTGCCTGTGTTTGAAATATGCTATTATGTATGTATGTATGTAAGTAAAAATGGCAGTTTTATAAAGGCTTCCAAATAAATCTAGTACTGCCACATTGTAGATCTTTCCCCAAATCACTGGACTGTGTCAAATGTGCAAAAGTAGTGTTGTTACCAATGTCCTAGTCCTATAGAAAGCTTCAAAACCAGGTTCTGGGAAACTGCATACCAAAAAGGAAAAAGCTTCCAAGTGGCCTACTATGCCTAAGTATAATGGAACTCATGTACATAGTTACATTTTCAGATTCTGTTCAATATAACGTGCATGCTTTTTAATACTTAATCACTATGAGATAATCTTGGTTTTATCATTAAAAGATTCAGTGCTTATATCATGATAAGGTCAAAGGACCACCAGTCACTTTATTCAAAATAAAAATAGAATACTATAACACCAACAAATCTGAACTGACTAAATTACACTGGTTTAGTGCTTTCATCGTAAAATCACACAGAGACATCTTCAGAGCAATGTAATTAGCATTAACACTGATTTAAATAATATTTACTGATGAGGTCATCCAGAAATGTAAATACTTCTTAAAGGTGTATTTATGTTCAGTGTCCCATAATAATGAGTATTGTATTACTGTAATAATAATAATAATGAGTATTGTATTACTGTAATAATAATAATAATGAGTATTGTATTACTGTAATAATAATAATAATAATGAGTATTGTATTACTGTAATAATAATAATAATAATAATAATAATGAGTATTGTATTACTGTAATAATAATAATAATAATAATGAGTATTGTATTACTGTAATAATAATAATAATGAGTATTGAATTACTGTAATAATAATAATAATGAGCCCATTTCTTGAACATTAAACTTTACAAGTAGTTCCATAAGTTCACAATCATGTTTGTCAAATAAAATTAATAACTGTGCAAATCACTACCTGATTTAAGTCTCGTTGGAAATTTCCAAGTATGTAGGCCCTTAGGTACTCTTCCAGTCCTCTTTGCCCTGTGTTAATTCTGCAACTGAAAGTAGCTCTTGCTTTTTAAGTACAATGTGTTGTGAAAGGTACAACAAGGCTATTCATTTTACTTTGGATTTGTTTTAGGGCTGATACATACTTCAAGTAGCAAGGTGCCAGCTCAATTTATTATTTTTGTTTCTATTTTATTTTAGCTACACTGTCAGATATTAGTTGTAGGCAGGTGACAATCCTCTTTGCAGTACAACTCATCCTACATTAGTGCTGTGAGCGTCTGCAAGCCTGAGTGATTTTGCACCCAGCTTCAACACATTGATCTAGTAGGCAAAAGTATTTACTTTAAATTACATCTCTTTGGTTTTGTTATAATAATAGTGTATTGCTTTTAGTTGCAATATGGAATACTTTCTACACAATTTCTGCCTCTATCTTTGTCTGTGCATTGCTGCTGTCTCTTGATGTACCTTACTTTTCTCTTTTGTATATTTTTTCATCTTTTGACATTAGTTTGCAGTTTACCTAATATATCTCCTTGATAACTATATCACTTACTTCTTGTCTCTGTCTCTGTCTCTGTCTTTTATTCATAAGTAGTACTTGAGAGGCACACTATCCATATATGAAAACTGTAGTTTTCTGACAGACTTGCTCAGGTCCAGTTTTCTTCCAATGAAGCAGCTATATATCAATGTAGTAAATATACTAAACATAACAATGAGCATAGTATGCTAATTCTGAGACACTCATTTGTAGGAAATATATCTACATTGAAGATTTACAGATGCAGATGTTACATATATCTCAAGATATCAAAGGGTGACATGATGATATTAGGATACCACTCCCCATATTAGCAAAGTCTACATTTAATACTGTACAGCAATACATTTTGCCCAGCAGTGATAACAAACATTCAATTATTGCATCTTGCTGCCAGAATAACATTAATTTACCTTTAGGAAAGTTCTCAGAAGAGTTTTCAGTTTAAATTGGTATTAATCTGGTGAATACTGAAGACAGCACCCCTCATAATAGAGGGAAGAACAGGACTGAGACCAATTTAATGGGGACATGACCACTGCCACCAGTGTGACTGCCAGATGGCAGGAAGCCAGTTACCATGATGGTAGGATAGCATGCATGATGGGGGTTCAAATCCCATCACTGCCAATCAAGAGTGAAGTAAAACAAGACAGTGAACATAACACTATTTCAAGAAATAATTAACAAAAAATGCAACCTGTCCCCAAGAACATTAAGGGGAATATGCATTGCTTTCCTTGATATAGACTTCAAACTCCTACAGCCATACTAGACTGCACAAAGGCTATTTCCAGAGGTGAGTCTATGGCCAAGCATGTGAATTCCTCAGGCCCATGGTTCAATAAAGTCTGTGTGAACCAATGTATTCCAAAGCCACTTTATCCATGGTGACTCAGACACACACACACACACACACACACACACACACACACACACACACACACACACACACACACACACACACACACACACACACACACACACACCATTTAAGGAAAGGCCGACAGAATTCTCCAATTCTCCTCTGCTTCCTTCCTGGTGTGATAGTACTGCTACCAATCTGGAATAGCCAGGGACTTCTACTAACCTGCTGCTCTTAAAATAAGTCAGATATGAATAAACCAAATAATCTATTTCACTGGTAATAGGCCTGGAATGTTTAATGAGAGACATGTGCCCCACAGCTTAATAATCAACATTGTAAGTGATTCATACTCTCCTCCTGGACAGATAGTGCATTAATATAATAAATAATGAATGACAACCACAACAGTTTAAAGGTTAATAATGACCTTTACTTAAATAATATAAACAATAATGCAAATACATATTAAAATATATGAAAGATGACACAGACAAAGAAACAAAACAAAACCAAATAAAATAAAAGACAATAAAAACAGACAAAATGAATGCAAAAATATAAGCATCAGATACCAAAATTCCCTTGGCTATCAAATACTGCAGAAATACTGTCCCTAACTATCATAACATAGACAAATTCATAGCTAGTACTCAGAGATAGGTCCACAACAACAAAGACTGACTGCATCACTTTTTTTCTATCACATCACAGTGTATAGTCCTTTTTTACTATAGTTCCATATGGTCATCAAATGGCACTAGAGAAAATTAAGTGGTTAAACTAATTCTTTTTCTTGTTATATGATTTTTTTTTCAGGAACAAAATCTCAATTACCAACACAAATTCATTTTTTTCCTTTCTTTTACTCCACCCTGGTGTCTTAGTGATATGCATTTCATTAAGTTCATTAGAAAGTGCAATGATATCATTAATTTCATCTTAAAAAAAAAAGATAGCTCCTGGTCTTTGTTGTTGTTGTTGTTGTTGTTACATTCTGATGAGACTCAAAATACTTAAAAGACATTTCCTGTTCTTTCATGCTTGAAAAGATAACAGACACACACAGTTCTATACCATGAGTACAATATACTGATTGCAGATGGAAATAGAGTGGAGAAAAAAAAAGCTTATTACTTTTTAGCTTAGCCTGACATTACCCCTGGCATTTAAAAGAAATAAATCCTGAGACAAGAGTGCTGTCTTTTGGCATGTTACTCAGTACCTTTACTAGATAGACAACATACATTATTATTAGCACTACAACATCAACATGGAATCTAGGCACAGCTCCATCTATGAGCATGTAGCAAGTACCACTTGCTATATAAAACTGTTTTAAATGGTTATGGTCTGTAACCACTATGAACTTTCTGCCATACAGACACGGTTGTAAGTTTTGTAGAACCCACACTATATAACACTCCTTCTCTGTAGCTGCATAAGACTCCTCCCTGTGTTGAAGTCTGTATCTCAAGTACACATTAGGATGATCTTCTACCTCCTAGGAAACATTGCTAAATATTTATCCTACCCAGTAGTGAAAAATGTCTTCCTATACCAGGAATTCTTGACAATAATAAGGACTAGCTAGAACAGGGGGTCCACTAAGAGCCTCACTGAGCTTTTGCAATGTCTGTTCACAAGCTGATGTCCAGGCAACCTCATCTGGTCTTAAGGCCTCATGGGGAGTAGTTAACTTACTTTACTGAAGAATTATTTCCCTATGGTTCCCTAGTATCTGTAAGAATGTCAGCACATGTTTCTTGGCAGTAGGGATAGGCCAAGTACATATAACATAAAGCTTGGCAGATTCTGTTCTAATTGATCAAATCTTTCCTCAACAAAATGACCAGGAACCAAGAGTGATAAGTAAATCACAAGTACTGGTCTGAAAAGGATCAACAACCATGCCTGATAATGAGAAGAAATGTATTTATTATGGAAATTACAAGATTAAGTGCTTTCATCAGTATATAGCATTTGACTTCATCGGAATCACTAAAAACTGTTTGGCATACCAAATTTAAATTTCCCTCATAAAGTCACATGAAAAAAAACAAACCAATGACAATAATTCACTCATTAAAATTATTGCAAACAGTATTAAAGTAACTTCAAAAAATATAAAACAATGTATTTTGTCCTAACGTCTATGAAAGTTATAATGCCTACATTTTGTTTTCTTATTTTCATGCATGGTTGTTGATCCTTTTCAGACCAGTACTTGTGATTTAGTAATCTTTCCTCATCCTCCCCTGTGGTGTGGCCCAAGTAAAATGTCTCTGCCTTACCCAACAGACATTTGAAGCCTTTATAGTCAGCCCTGACCTTTGCAGTGTGCCCAGCACTTTCCTGACATACTGCACACATTCTGCCCCAAAACAGATGTAGATGGGAACACCATCCAGATAAGCAAGGGAATACTCTGCTCTTGCTAGGATGCAATCGACCATCCTCTAGAAAGTTACTGGGGTATTTGTCATACCAAAGGGCAATTTTGTAAGCACATACAACCTTACTTGGGTCACACACACTGACCTCTTCCTGTCTATAGCTGTCAGGAACACTTGCCAGTAACCCTTGATCAAATCAAGAGTAGTGAGATACTAAGTCCCATCCAACTGCTTTAAAGCTTCATCTGTCCTGGGCAGGGGGAGTAGGAACCTGACTCTGTGTGACTGTTCAGTTTCCAGTAATCCACAGAGATGCAGGTTCTGCTCTCTTTCTTTGATACCAACATAATTGTGAGATCTAAGGACTGTCTGAATCCTGGATTACTCCCAGTTCCAACATGCCCATCAATTGTTCTTACAGCATTTCTCTAACTCTTTCAGACACTCTGTAAAAAGTTTGTATGATAACTTGATGAGGTCCTGTTTCTATGCAGTGGATATATCCGGGCTTACCAGTGAACATACCTCCAAATATTGCTCGCATTTTATGAATCTGGCTAGGGATTAGTTGTGGGTGAAAGGACCATCCCATTCACTGAGGTATTCAGACAGACCATTACCAAGGAGATTGACCTTCAGATCGCCAAATAACTCTTCGTGTATGTCAGTGCAAATACTAACTAGGGCCTCTTTGTCATTAGAGGGCTTTATCATGTTAGCATGGTAGGGTATGTGTGTCTGCCTCCTGCTTGTTAATAGTAGTTGACATATCTTTCCTATTTTACACTGGTTAAAGGATCCTCTCAGGCTGTTGTTGAGTCTTGCAGGAATGAGTACCATCATCTGTAGCTCTACATAGCACTCTTTGACTCTTGCTGTTCTTTCATACCAGACATTTTCCTGCTCTTTTGTCTGTGCTAGGTACTTCTGCACCATCACCATGAACTCTGTAAGCCTAGTCCTGAGGCTTAGAACATACTCTAAAACAAACTATTTGAGGGAATCATATTTAACTTCACACATATCATGAATTAAATCTTTGGACTCCCCTTACTCTAAAGTAGATTAAAGGGTGAACATTTTCTGGATTCCCTGTATGCATAGAAAAGATAGGTCAGATACTTCACCCGCTCCCTCTTGCAGAAGCTAGGGTGGGGTGAAGGGCCAGACACCCCAGGTGTAAGATGTCAGGAAGTGCAATTGCAAAATATCTAATTGGGAGGTAGTGCATTACCAGCATTTAGAAATGAGTGCTGATAGTGCATTAGCAGTCTTGGCCGATGCACTTCAGAGCTCCATGTGTGGTATTTGAACTGTAGCAAGGCTCTTGTGACATTTCTAGCAAATGATTGCTACAGTTTCAAATAAATAAACTTTTTTTGCTCCTCAAGCTCTCAAGGAACATAAAAAGGAGTTTTTTCATAGATTAGTACTAGGCTAGCTGCCCTTATGGGCCATTCATTATAAGACTATACAATTATCCCACATGAGAATCAAACCCTGCACTTTGCATCTGTAAGGCAAGCATCTTAACCCTTATGTCAACTTCAACCCCACGAAAGTATTGTGTAGATGGATTTAACCCCTTAATCAGCTGTGTTTTTTTATCTAAGGTCACTCTATTTATACCTTCTGTCAGTGTGCATGACAGACACGCAAACACACACACACACACACACACACACACACACACACACACACACACACACACACACACACACACATATACACACTAAAAGGAAAACAAAAATAGATGGGATGTATACATAAAAAAGAAAAACATAAGTTCCAGGTACCTAATTTCCGGCTATCACCTACTCCAGAAATACTGTTCCTAATTGTCATAAATCAGATAAATTAATATATAGTACTTGCAGATAGGCCTACCTCAACCAAGAGAGCATCAACTCCTTTTAGCATAGCATAGCATAGTATGGCACAGTTATATATGGCATGTTTTCCCCAGACACCAATGGTCATCACCCAAAACACTCAACTGTACAGATTTTCACAGAATGTCCAGATTTTGCCTCCTATTGGTCTGTGACAGCTGCTGTGGTGCAGCGGTAACATTGTTGCCTCACAGCAAGAGGTTCTCCCATTCGATTCTCTGCTGGAGTGCAGGGAGTACCTTCTATGTGGAGTCTGCATGTCCTCCCCACGGTTGGGTGGCATTCGAAAGATATGCATAAATGGGCATGCCTTCGTTGAAGGTTGGACGTTGAGCTGGCACCTCGGCGTTTGTGAAAATCTACTGCCAATCATTAGTGGACTGGAGTTCCGCTGTGGCGACCCCTAACCGGGAAAAAGCTGAAAGACAAACAACATTTTTGTTTGGTCTGTTTCTCATAAAATTATTGTTTCTGGCAGATCATTGGCACATTTTTGAGGAATAAAGTTAGAAAATAATGACAGACATTTGAGATTCAGACTTTCTACTTTTCAGAAAACTCAAGCTAATGAAAAATCTGCTATTCTATCACCTTTCTATGTTTCTAAGAGCAATATTTAAAAAATGTCCCTATTTTTGAACCTTTGTCTCCCATTATTTATGGCTTTGTCCAGATTTTTTGCTCTAAGAAGTTGAGAGGTATGTCGTCACCTAACATTTTCCTGCCACTGAAAAAAAATAAGTAGTTACTTGGGTTTTGTATTTCAATATAATCTAGGTTCATGTTGGGGTCAATGATTTAAATTCTACTCCACTAAAATCAATATATAAACTCAACGAAACACATTTTATCAGTGAACAAGCACAAAATGATCAGTTTTAGTGAAATTCTTTCTTCACGCATGTTAAATAAAAGTATGCCAGAGTCACATATTTCAACTGACTACACATTTTTTTGGAAAAAAAATAAGCATTAAATCGTAATCACTCATTGGGAGGAAGCATCAGTGGAACTTTACTTAGTTCTGACCATTTCCAACAAAGTTATGGGGAGGCAAGCCTTTTGTCTAGTAGACTGTGGCAGTTTCTGACATTTTTAAACGTGGATCAAAATACACATTTTTAAAAGTCTCTCTCAAATTCTGTATCTTAAAATAATAAAAAGGTCATCATCTCTGTAAAAATAATCAGCACCATATTTTGGTTTTCCTAAATAAATACAAGGTCATTATCATTACAGAAGCCTGTCAGTCGTGAGAAGAGTATTTGTGTGACTTTTATAAATCTGAGAACTTGTGTCACAATTCACAAGGCATCCTTCATTTTTGTTCACAATGATTTAAAAGATAGTTGCTTAAGTTCTAAAGAACAGAATTTTCTGATATAGTACAATCTGATAGTTTGAGACCTGTTGCCCTTTTAGATTAATATGTTGCCATAGAAGTCCTAGACAAGATTCATAAAAGTTTTGCCCTCCACATTTGTTAATATACCAACCCTAGCACTTGGTAATTTGAACTTTTCTAATATACCTCTTTTTGTAAGTCTTATACTGAAATAAAGTTTTGCCCTTGAGGTGAATTTCTTAGCATCCATGTCTTTAACATAATAATACGGTTATAATCAGAGAGCCAGTCATAAGTTTCTATATCACTGATGTCTCATACCTGAAGGGTACTATCATCTCCACTGACTGGTCAGAGTTGATACCTAGTGGTACCTTGCACACATGATCTGTTTTTGAAATCACATGTAACACACTACTCTAGGTATGTATTGTAAGCACTTGAGATGAAAAACTACTGTTACACCTTGGTGGAATAAAAAATTTAAGGCACTGTATCTGAAAAATGGAATAAATCTTTCAGGAAATATAACTTGGCTAGTAAAAAAATCATATAATGTAACCACAAGAACATTGAAATAAGAAATTGTTTGTGTTATCTCTTGTTGTGAAGAAGGACTAGCATAAGCCTATAACATGGAATAATTTTACAAATATGTTAGTCAGAGCCATAGTTAGCAAATCCAGTGACTTGTGCCATTCTTTGATTTGATTTTTAAGTTGTCGAGGAGTAAGGCCTGGACCCCCCCCCCCAAAAAAAATGAGGAAAAAAATAAAGCTTTTCTTCTATTTTTAAACTCTGGTAAACCACTTACTACATTTGTAGCAAGCAGCTTTTTCAGTTTATACCACACATGGAGTGCTAATATGCTTCATTCCTGTCCACAAATGTCATGTTATCATTTATTTCTGCATGCCAGTAATGCACTAAAGTCCGACCAGCATCTGCTGATTGCCCCTAACTTTGTCCACTTGTGGCAGCTGACCTCTTCACCCCATCCGAGCTATGTCTCTGATGTCATTTATCAAAACCATATTCATGTAAAGCCCAGCCCTTTACATTCTGAAGTTAACTTAGTCATACTAAATGTATTGCAAAACCTTTCAATGCTTGTTTTTCAGTCTCTGAGGAATGACTTACATTCTGTTTGCAGTACAGGACCCATAGATGCAAAAAAACAGCTAAGTGTCCTCTTACCTCTGAGGAGTTTGTTAACAAGTGTTTCATAAAAGGTACTTGTAGCATGCACTTTGATAACTTTTACAGACAATTTATATGTAAAATCAAGGAGCACCTAGTTACACCATTAAGTATCCTCTTCAATTCCTTGTTAAGACAAGGTGTTCTAAGCTCACTACAAAGGACTGCAAACATTGTACCTTTCCACAAAGGTGTCAGAGCAGACATGGTCAAAAATTACTGTCCAATAACTTTGACTTCAGTGTTGGGTAAATGTTTTGAAAAATTCCTACTGTCTTTACCTGAGTATGATAAATTACATGGTATTGAAGTTTATATGTTTCAACATTCATCTTGGGTAGATCAGTTTTTAACTTGCATTATAGCCTTCTATGAATCAGTTACCTCTGTACTTGATCAAGGCCTGAAATTCTTAGTCAACTTGATTTAGCTGAGACCCTGATAGTGTCCCTCACAGAGTAGTTTTACAAAGTCTATACTGCATTAGTTTAAATTTACATAAATAAAACAATGGATCAACAACTGTCTGCCTGACTGTAAACAAAGGGGTATCATCCAAGGGCAAACTTCAGACTGCACTCCTGTCCATTCAGGAGTATTGCAGAGCTCTTTACTGTTTCAGTACTCTTTAATATATTACTTTTCTTTATAGAACTTAGTGGTGATTGCTGGATCTTGATTTGAAAGTTGCCTCAATTATTATCAAAAAAGAGGACAGTGATGTATTCAGTTTATACATGACAAATACAACAGCATCGCTTAAGAAAAGTGGGTTTAGTCTTAATACCACAAGTGTTAAATACAACAGCATCGCTTAAGAAAAGTGGGTTTAGTCTTAATACCACAAGTGTAAGGTTAAGCATTTAGGATCTCATGATCCTTATTTTCTAATCATAATAAATAATAAAGATCTAGAGATTGCAGATACTATCAAAGGCCAGTGCTTTTTTGTTAGGAATGCATTGTCATTTAGGATGAATATTAGTAAGGTCAGATCTAAGGCACATAAAAAGAATGGGCATCATTTTTAAGACTATCACCATTAACCCACCATCAGTGCTGGCAGAAATGTTGTTGTTGTTGTTTGTCTTTCGCTTTTCCTGGTAAGGGGTCGCCACAGCGGAACTCCGGTCCGCTAATGATTTGCAGTAGATTTTTACAAAACGCCGAGGTGCCAGCTCGACACCCAACCTTCAACAAAGGCACGCATGTCTTTCGAACGCTACCCAACCACGGGGAGGACATGCAGACTCCACACAGAAGGCACTCCCAAGCCCAGCTGAGAATCGAACGGGAGAACCTCTTGCTGTGAGGTAACAATGCTACCGCCATACCACCGCAGCTGGAATGTATTCTTCTATATTGCTCCAGTCATGAAATGCCATTCACTGTTCTGTTCTTTTAATAAGACAAGAGTTGCTACCACCTGATAATATACCGTGGAAGCAAACCAACAAAAATTCCTGTATGCCAAGATGAGTTACCCAAATTGGCCATACATTCTTGGATTATTTTTCAACAGATACATTAGAAGACTGAGCTTTGCCTTCAGATCTATTCTTGATCTAATTCTGCATTTATTTCTGGGTCTGGAAATATTAAACAAATGGGTGCAGTCTTAGGGACAGTAATTGTTTCTTTTATCCACCATTTAGGTGAAGTAGGTTTACATATTTGTCCATTGAGATATTTAGTACTCTGTCAGCTTTCAAACAGAATTTTGACTTGAGGGTAAGATCTGAACCATTTTCATTGTGTGTTAAGGAATCTGTGTTCTGTGTTGGTCAATAGGCTCAAATCAGACAACTTTAAAACTAAGAAGCCATGGAATTATTACTTCGAACCACAGAACTAGCAAGGCAGAAGTGTGCATGTGTGGCTGGGCTGCTTTTATGTGCTAAAACTTTCTTCTTCTCTAGCCATAACCAATGTTATAAAGGTATGATTAATGCAATATAGGAGTACAATTTAGTATTGCCAATCAACCAACATTATTTTGGCCGTCTTAGGAAATGAGACTGTCCAGAGGAATCCGATGCAGCTGCAGGGGAACACACATACTCTTCACAGACAGTGACCAACATCAAGAATGAACTGTGGAAATGAGACTGTCCAGAGGAACCTGATGCAGCTGCAGGGGAACACACATACTCCTCACAGACAGTGACCAACATCAAGAATGAACTGTGGAAATGAGACTGTCCAGAGGAACCTGATGCAGCTGCAGGGGAACACACATACTCCTCACAGACAGTGACCAACATCAAGAATGAACTGTGGAAATGAGACTGTCCAGAGGAACCTGATGCAGCTGCAGGGGAACACACGTACTCCTCACAGACAGTGACCAACATCAAGAATGAACTGTGGAATCTGGAGCTGTACGGCAGAAGCTGTAGTCCCTGAGCCCCTGTGACAGCCCTCTCTGATATGTATATGTCACTTTTCAATAATCAGGAAGCTCATCTCTCCATAAGTGAACATATTATCAGAAAGACACACTGGTTTCTGAATGGATGCATTCCTATGATACATTTACTGTCTGTCTGAGCCTAACCACAGAGAAGCAGTTTGTAAATGATGAATGGTAACCAACAAATTTATGCCTGCCAGCAATAATTACCTCTGTATGCATATATTATTGGAAAGGGGGCACATGCATTACAGATTAAGTCAGCATACATATTTGTTAACATAATACATGTTGCAAACATACTCTTTCAATTTATTTCCTATGTACTATTTTCTCTTTAAATGCCTGCTTGAAATTAGAGTGGTATCATGACAGAAAGCATATAGATGCTGTGATTTATGCACATCCTTTATATCTGATGATGTATGGAAATCCTCATCTTAGCTATCAGATCTCTGTCCCCTATGCAGTATACTCATGCACTCTTGGTAGCATCGTGACCAAGCAAAAAAAAAAAAATATGCAAACAAGACTTGTGTTTAAGATTATGTTTACAAATCCTGTGCTTTGCCTTGCACTTTATATCGATGATTAATGAAAATCATATTTTTTTTCAGGGCCGCTTGATATTTTGATAGAATATATAGCATTAATATACTTAATCTATATGTGCTTGCTAAGCAAAAACTTCTGAACAGCAGGCCCCAGGTCCTTTATCAGTATCCAGTCATTTGCTACTGCTCTTATGAATAAGGATTTTTGAAGAGAATATTAACCATCAGACAGTGTTTTAAATTCAGTGGGACCCTTTCACAACAATAGCTTTTGATTTGCATTACCATAGAAAAGAACTTAAATCCTTGCAGAAACATTCATTTCAGTTTTTCAATCAAAATATCAAATTCATAATGAAGTTCATCCACATTTGCTAAGGAATAAATACCCCTGAGAGAAGTAGACATGTGTCCTGTAGTTAATGACTGGAATAGAAGTCTCTCTAAAAGGTCTGTTTCAGTCTACGTGAGTTTCTTCATTTACATATATATTAGACTTTTGAAACAGGGCTCTGTAATCTGTTAAGCTACTACACATACCCATTTCAATCTTTTGCATTTTAAGATGGTCTTTTTAAAAGCATTTTTAAACATCTATAATCTGTTTAAATTCAGACTGCACCTCATTTATATTCTAACAGGGAAAGTTATACAACTGGTTAAAGTCAGAAAAAATGACGGGAGAGAAAACAGGATATCTTGTAGCTACAAAATGAATTTGCCTGCAGTCAACTGCAGACAAAAATGTGGCACACAATAGCTTTACTGTACTATACAAACCCCCTTGACTTAGGAAATAATAGGTGTATAAGGAAGCAAGATATTTATTTTGCATTATACTATATTAAAGCAATGCACTGCAATACAGTCTAGGTAAGTTATATGTTACACACAGTAAGGGAAGTTGTTTTGTCTTCTGGTTACTACCTGAGTGACCAAACAGAAGTCTCCTACTGTGGATGAATATATAACTTACACAAACCCCTGATATGATGCATTGCAGTTATACAATGAAATTATGTAAAAAGCAACAACTTACCTTTTTAAATAATGTTTTCATATAATCAGGATCTTTCTGTGTTTTATCTTTTGGCCATTGTACAATCCAGCTGAGATGTTTAAAGGATATATTATACATGTGCATGTTAGTAACCCTGGTGATCATACATCTCACCCTCTTAGAACAAGAAATTTAGACAAAGCCATAAATGAATGGGGGGGGGGGCAAAGTCTCAAAAATAGGGGCATTTTTTTTGAATATTGCCCTTACAATCTTAGAAGGTTGATAGAATAACAGGTTTTGCATTAGCAAGAATTTTCTGAGAGGTAGAAAGTCTGGATCTCAAATGTCTGTCTGTCTGTCATTATTTTCTGAATTCAATCCTCAATAATTTGCCAGTGATTTGCCAGAAAACAATTTTATGAAAAATAGAGCAAAAATAAGAGGCAAAAATCTGTACATTTTGTGAAAATCTGTACAGTTGAGGGGTGTGATAGTGATACATACAGTGCCCATCTATAAGTGTATGCCACTGCTAATGCAGGTCACAGTTTATGTTTTCATACTGTATAGAAGCATTTTTTAAAGAAGTGATCTGCACTGGTACATCTGTGCCACAAGGTGCATGGGAGTTTAATTCAAACTGACTAGAAGTCTGTTTGTTTGTTTGTTTGCTGTCTGACATGGAACAGTGGCATACATTTTGTGTGTGTTACAGACAGTCACTTCTAGTAGGTACATCAGGTAAAAAGGAGACTGAAAAGAGGTTAGCATTTTCAGAGGTATAAAAGATGGTCATGAAAGACAGGCAGTAATAATTTCTTAATATAATTAAAAATACAGTCCCAGTCAAAGCTTAATAAATATCTTTTTATCATTATTCGTCTCTACAGTGCTAACATTCCTGCATCACTTTAACTGGTTACTATGACTTTCTGTTTTTGAATATCTCAAAATGGTCTGACAAGGTCTGCTGAGCTAAAAGATTTAATTTTGCAGTGAAGCTTCCTACCTCTCGGATAATTTTATGAGTCTACAGAGAGCACTGTGTTAAGAACATTTAGAGAGGTTCATAGATTATTACTAGGCTATCTGCCCTTGTGGGTTATTTTAGGCCTAGCCATCTACCCCATGTGAGAATCAAACCCTGCACCTTGTATTTGCAAGGTAAACACCTTAACCATTATGCCAACCTTCCATATTTACTTAGGTAATACATGTCCAACAAGCTGTACCTGACACATTTTCATTTCCTGATTTTTGACTGTACTTAGCAAGAACAGTTTAACCAGTGCAAGCTTATATACTGACACCCTGTGGGAAACAAGCCATCCTCAGAAGTACACTTAACAAGATCAAAAGCAATGGACACTGGTTTGGTTGTGGTGGCCCCGCACAGTGAGGACAGGAAGCACCTCTTTTGTCGAGATAGCATCCTTTTCTCTGTGGTGTCATATCATGCAGTTGCACACAGCAAATAACACTATGACAAGGGGACCCTGTCCACAGTCATCCCCTCATATTTCGGCTATGGAGGTATTTCCACCATAGCTGGGACCTTCAATTTTTCCTTCTAACAGGTCTTCCCCCAACCTCCACAGGAGGTTGACAAGGAGCATGGGCCAGTGGCATTATGGGTCAGGAGTACTGGGGTAGAACCCTAACTACTACCATGCAGACAGAACCCCTAAACTGCTGGAGCCAGTGAGGGGGCTGTCAGGCTCACCCTGGTGTCATGGACTCAGTCCTGCCCGTCTCTGCGCAGAAGTGCAAGGCAAGAAACACAGCAGATGCACTCCTGGAGATTGTGCCATCCCAGGACCAAAGTATTAATGATCTTTCCTCGGGTTCACCTACAGAAATCTTGATATGACTCTTGCTTCTCTAGATAGTTAAGTTTCATTGTCTTCTCGGTGCACCTTTGGGTCTTTCTCCAACTCTAGTTCGGCCAGTCTGAGAACCTTACTAAACCATTCAACCGCTAGGAGCAATGAGTGGTGTGTACAAACAGTGTGGATGTAATACATGTGAGCTTATGCTCTGCACTTATAAGGAATTCCTAATTCATGAGGAATAACAGCAAACTCTGGTCCCTATCACTAATAAATTTCAGCAGATTACCTGGACTATTCAGTCAGAGGTAGGCACATGTTGATCCATTCAGTGTACCATGAATACAGTACTGGACATCTAAGGGCATTACACAACTGGTAATGCTCTGTCTCATGTGGCCAAATGTCACTTATTCCTATAGGAAGTTAGAGATAACCACATGGGGCCTCATAACCAGTCACTCACTATCAGAATTAACCAAACAAATTGCTCCACTATGCAACACTATCTACAAAATAAAGAAAGATCTATCAATTGGTCAATCCTTTTGGTGTCCGGACAGGGTGAAATTTCCCATGTTCACTCAAATAAAGCTGCAAATGCTGCTGTTGGTGGTGTTCTTCCATCAATTCCTTTAAGTCTTCACATGTGTAACCAGACTTCCCCAGAACTTGCTGCTCAGGTGTCGTAGAGGGAGAAAGCACTAACTACAATCCAGGTGACCCAGGTTTGATTAATATTTCAGGTGACTGATAGAATGGCAGGGAGAGACAGGCATACTCATTCTAGGGAGGGGGGTGGTGCGTGGCTGTCTCTAGACACATGATCCCTGGTGGAGACTGAGGACATGTGCAGAACAGGTGTGTTCAGAAGGGGCAGTGGGCTGGCTGAGCTGCCACTAAACCAGGGTGATACACCCCAGATTCACACATTGCATGGTACTTCATGGCTGTACCACATTGCCACAATGGGAGAATAGGATACATGGTAGGCCAATAAGTCCCTCCCTGGACAGAAGAGCAGATGTGCTAAGCCCCATTGCCTGAGATGTGTGAATAGCCCCAGCAGATTACTGGAAAAAGTCCAGGGGAGCATTGAGGTGCTGGTAGAACTGGTACGGATGGAGCAGAGTGATAGGAACAGTAACAATGAAGGAAAGGTTAAGTAACAAAATACCAGAAAAAATACTTCCTTCAGAACCCAAAGGGCTTGGGTCATGAAAATAATGTCACCAGATTGTTACTCAACATCGTTTATGGTTGGAACTATGACGATACCTGACCATCTTCAAACCCTCATCTTCATTCTTGGTTGTCTTTTGAAACTGCACCCCTTGATTTTTTGCTGCTTGTCTTTTTTTACATAGCAAATTACATTTGAATGTTACACTTGAAAAAATAGAGTTATGTTTCTAACTTGTCATCTACAACTGAAATCAAACACCTAAAAGACTAACTGCAGTCTGTGCCTACATTTAAAGCTTTTTAATTGTTCTACAGTTCAGACTCAGTAAACTATGTGGTCTAAAAATTTTGAAGGGGTCTACAACAAGCATCCAAGCATCAGGTAACCACCGTCTAACAGCCAAGATTCAAGCATGCTGTAGATCGCAGAGGTTGCCACTTTTTCTTGAACATGACTATGTGTTCAGGCAACGTGTGGTAGCCATGCTGAGACAGTGGAGCTGCTTACCCAAATATGCAGATGCATTTGAACAAGGTAAATCTGGCAGCCACAGGGATGGACTGTAGAGTGTGAGTGTAGCTTATGGTTTCAGGCAGAGATTGAAAGGTGGAGATTTAAGTTTAGTGAGTGACGGGGTTGGGTTAAGTAAAGGGAAGGGAGTTTAGTGTTAGGGAGTGGAAGTGGGACTATAGGTTTAAGAAGCAATTAGTGATTTTAGGTTTAAGAAGGGATATGTGAAGCTGTAGGTATAGGGAATGAGCAGATAATTTAGCGTTATGGAGTGGGAGAAAGGTTTTATGGGTACGGTTAGGTACCAGATGAGAGTTAGGCATCTGGTAGAGCTATGCAGTTTTTCTAAGGCAGAATGGGCTAGATAAACAAGTAGGATTCTGCTAGTGAGATTTAGGGCACATGCCATTTAGAGTATTATGAGCTGCTAGCATGAAAGCAATTGCACTTGACCCACATTATGACACAAATAATAAGGAAATAACATGACATTTCTCTGGAAGTCAAACTAGTGTATAGAGAGTTGTAGGAGAAATCCATAATTGTGCTACTTACTTACATTATATTTTCCTTTTATCTTTATTGAAGCACTATTGTAGTTAGATTGAAGGAAAGAAAAAGCAATTTTTGAGGAGGAAATGTGATTTTGGGGTGGAATTGTCTTTTGAGGATGCAGAGCCAGATACATAAAAAATGGAAACAAAAGAAAAAAAAATCGAAAAGAAAGCCATAGAAGGAAGGTGAATATATATAAAATGAATACTCCTGCTTAGTATTAGGAAATACAGAGCTGTAAATGCTATATCCAGTCATCAGAATAAGTATTAATTATGTGTGGAAGGTGTGTTGCTAAAACACTCATTTAGGTAAAGATGGACATGAAATATTCTGATTATATATGGGTATCATAATAGGCTTAATGCCACTCATTTAAGGACTCTGAAGAGCAGCGAATTCAGACAAAATACATATTGCGTCATATTCGTTATCCTTTGTTGCCTAGGTTAATCCCACTAGGCTAGTAGCCTCTATTCAGGAGAGACCTGGGGTGATAGTTGTACTGTAAGGGGAAATTTGGCCATGCCAGTAGGGAATTTCACCCACTCTTTTCGATAGGTGCCATGGGATCTTTTACATCTTCTTAAGCTACTACTAAATCAAGTAGATGAGACCTCGGTTAATCATCTCATCTGAAGAATGACACATTAAGGAGTGCAACATGTCACTAATGCTACACTGCAAGGTCAGCAATCCAATCACCTGGAGAGGTAATCGAACCCACAGCCTTCAGGACTTCCTGCATCAAAGATGAGTGTGCTATCTGTTGCATCACTGACACTGCTCTAAACCTTTGTAGTTGTGGGAGCTGTATTGTGTAATATCAGATTTGCCAGTCTGAGGTTGTATTACCTCAAAGTGTTCCAGCTACTCTGAGGCAAAGTAACCTCAGAGAGAGAGTATATGTAAGTGGCAAAGTTGTGGTGGGTCAGACTTCCCATATTGATAAATGCAATGCAGGGAAGCCTTCTTAAAAAATGCCATAATGGTATTAAAGAAAGGATACAAAGGCTTTTCTTGTTCCATTATCAATGGGTTTTGTGAATGTGGATATGATTTTGGAGTGTTTGGATATTGTACCTTTGAATAACAGTGTTGTCATGCAAGAAGCTGATGAATCTGAGATGTGAACTTTTTGCTGCATCTTTGACTAAAATATTATTATAAGTGAGTGTTTACCATTTTAGCTTAATTGTTCTGCTAGTGGAAACAAAGGTTTAGCATTACATAAACTAGCTACTGGTACTTTCCAGACCCACAAGGGATACATTATGGGTGTCACAGGCATCTGCCTCTAGAATATACAATCAGTTTTCTGAATGCAATGCTACTACATGCAAAGGAGCATATCTGTTTCCCACAAACACTACATGAGACAGCAAGAATTATGCAGTAATTCTGTGCAATAGCAGACTTCCCTGAAGTGTTGGAGGCATTTGATTGCACACATATAGAAATAAAAGCACCATCTCTGGGGATTAGGGAATACAGTAGATCAACAGAAAAGACTTCTACTCTGTAAATTCAGGTTATCTGTAATACACAAGAGATCATTTACAATATCTGTGAAAGTAACTCAGGCAGTTTTCACCAGGTCTGCTAGGGGATGATATCCCTCAAGAGCATCTAGTGGGGGATGCAGGTTATGCATTTGAACCTTATCTCATAACACCCATGAAAAACCCACACAGCCCCACCAAGCAAGGATACAACGAGGCCCGCACTTAAACAAGGAATATAATAGAATGTGTGTTTAGCTTGCTTAAATCAAGGTTCCAGTGTCTAGAAATATCAGGAGGTGCACTGCAGTATGACCTGGGCAACTGTGCTGCAATACTTATCTGTACCAGGTTACACACTATCATTCTCAGGAAACAGCTCCATCAAGGACAGCAAGGGGCAGGGGCACAGTTTCAAGGACTAAAGGCAGAGCCAGTAGTAGCAGCATGTCAGGTGAGGAGAGAACAACCAGTGGCAGATGGTGCTGGCAGATGCAGGTGTGCACAGTATGCCCTGGCTCTGGCTAAAAGGCAACACATAGCACATGCAGTCACTGCCCAGGTCAAAACCTAAGATCTCATGCACATACAAATAGGAAAATCGATGCCTGTCAGCTCCACAACCTTTACTTAAAAATGTAATGGCTGTGTTCTGATAGCATTAGATAGGGACAGCCACCAGTGGCACAAGACGTACCTGTACTAATGATAAAAAAGTGTCGAAATTGTAAATAGAATACAATGCTATATTACTGCTAACTCTCATATTAACATACGTGTATGCCCTATGACTAGGTATACATTAGTCCTATAATACCCCCAAAACAACCTCTCAAACCATCCCCCACAAACAAAACACATAATAAATAGGTATATTTTTAAATCAGTTACCAGCACATATTGTATAAAACCTCTGTAATGGAAATAACACAAGTGTAAAATTTGCAATGCATGTCTGCATTAACAATTAGGTATTAATCAATGCAGCATTACAGAAGTGACACCAATTGTAAATTATTCCTAGTTGTTTATGAACTGACAAATAAAAGGTTGTTTAAAGCATACTCCACTGTTACATGACATGTATCTAATTATTCATTTGTCTCCCCTTACCGTTGTCTCTCTCATTTTGGAAAAGGGGAGTATAATTCACTTCCAATCTGCTGTTTGTGTAACTTGATGCTGCAAATCAATCATCAACAGTGCAGAGCGATACACTGACCACTGTGACTCGGCCTGCCATACCTCCACAGATGGCAGCACAAATATCCAACACTTCAGGGTCACAACCTGTCAGTGTTACCTTCACAAGCCCTGCTTTACCAAATATGTCAGGTAGCACTGCCTCAGCTGCTAGTGCAGTGGTACCCTCTGTGAGCAGTAGTAGTGGAGATGGAGATTTTTTCTCCTGGAAGGATCTGACAGGGCTGGCAGAGGATGTTATGTTGAGGGGCATTACTGCATGTATTGGTAGGGCTTAAAGGGTCCTGCATTCCATTGCAAAGACTATATCATCTCTGGCATTGAATCAAGGAGCTGCTGCAGGTGACAGTAATGACATTTCTGAGTTTGAAGACTAGCCTCTTACTGTTCTCATGCTGGACATGTTTGTGCCTCTAATGTACCCTACTTATTCCCAGACATGGTGTCTCCCAACCTGTCTGCCTTGTATGTCTTGTATGTCTGTGGATGCTTCTTAAGCTACCCTACCTACCTGAACCTCTCTTTCCTTAACACCTTTCCCAACATTCTTCAAATCCCGCTCCCCCAAAAAAATAAGAAATGGGCACCTGTTGCACTAATAAAACATGCTTGACTTGGTCCAATTGGCCATATAACATTATTCCATTGTTGTCACCCATCACTGGTGTAGTGGCTCTGCAAAGTTATGGATTGATAGGAAAATTGTACATTGGTGTTGTAAAGAAATGGATAGCTATGGTGATCTCCTATGATCCTCCTGCAAATTCCTGTATTCTTTACTTGTGTGCTACCCTCTGCTGCTTTCCAACCTCATTTTCACCACTGTCCTATCAACACTTTTTTCATGCAGTTAATCTGGTCAAAAAATAGATTCACACACAACATATACATAGCCAGACATGGCCCAGGGAAAAAAATCTTCACTTTATGTCCTCCTCGGCATTTGTGTAGAGTTTGGCATAGAGCAGCGATGCTGAGTGACAGTGAATACTGTTTAACCACTTATTGCAAAAGCTGATGATTTTAATTTAATCTGCAGTGGTCTGATTACTTCCACATAAATGTTCTTAAATCCACTGCACTATGGGAACACAGAACAGTGCTGTGGTACAGTTAATATAACGTTTATTAGGCTGCGGGATGAATTCAATCAAGAGTTCCTATGTGGCATGTTATGATAGTTGCCCTGTTTGTTGCCTGCATTATGACAGTTCATATTCCTGTTATATATTTAATTGTAAATGCCTGCATTTCTCTACATATAACACATTGCCTTAACATAACATTGGAACAGTTCGTCAAGACATCATTTTCAAAAGTACTGCAGCCCCAACAGGGAGACATAGTAAGCCGAACTTATTCTGTTTAGATATTCATGGTTATTGCACTCTCCCACCCCTTATATGTACCTATAGCATTCAGTTAATTGTACAGAGCAGGACTAATTGCTGATGATTTCATGAGTAATACTAACACCCCCAAAAGATGTTCCTACATATTCTACAAAACATATCTGTGCCATTGCTCTCTACATCTGTCTCTTCACTCTTCCTTTTTCAACACATTTTCATGGTGCTTCATTAGTGTTATTTTAAGAGTTGGGGAATAGTAGCTTCATTGTGGCATGGTGATTTAATACTCTAATGGGTAGAAACATTTTTGTAAAATGTCATGGGTTTTAGTTCAGCCATCAGCTAATTGTTAATGACTATTTTTGGATCTGGAATGTAGTTGTATTTGTACTTGTAATGTACTTGTTGGCTACTAATTGTCTTGATAGGTCATTATCTTTCATCATAGTCAAATAATTTTGTCCTTGCCTCTGTGTCACCCTGATGATATATCAGCCCCCTTTTGTATCATTATTCTTCCACCTCTGCATTTATGCTTATTTGGCGCTGGGCAGCAATTGCAGCTAACACTAAATGGGAGTAAAATGCTTATAGCAATACATATGAAATTGATTGCCTTTATCTGTATTAGTCTGTCCTACTTTGCGCCACTGTGGTAAGAAATGTTTACTTAGTTTAATGTAAATTAAAGATGATGAAAAATTGGATGCATGGATTACAATGCCAATTAGTATAATAAGGATAATTACATACAGTCATGTTTGCTGAAATACTCTGTCAACTATTAAATGTCACAAACACACATTTACACATATTGTGCTAAAATAACAATCAGATCTGAATTACTTAACGGAATGCTGAAAATGTTCGGATACATATGCATTGCAACATATGTCATTTGTATTTGAAAACCAAAATGTGCAAAATACAGACTGACAGCTAAGTTCAAGTATTATGTTCAAAAAAGAAATGTAGTATAGGTAGAATGTTGTATTAACAGCTTGGTTCAACATTTTTGTGTTAAAATTCTCGGTTGACTGTTAATTATATATTGGCAGTAGCAAAATGGGTTCAAAGTGTATACATAGTAGAGTTTTAGAGCTATTTTGACTGACTTGTAGTACTAAACTTCCCTGATTGTTGATGAAGTGTGAGATGTTTAGAGGATATTGTTTAAGACTTTGACAGGCTAAAGGACAAATATATTTGGTAGACTTTGTGACAGGTAGAGGTGTTTGAGTTCATGGGGGATTATGGCAAGAACAGGTTTTGGAGTTCAGGAGGTGGTTTTTAGTTTCAGATTTGAAACGAGTGGTACTTGTGATGTTGCGTATGTAAGGGGGATGCCTGTTGCAGGTGTGGGAGACAGAGTGTTTATTCACGAGTTTGCTGATGTTTTTGTTAGGTTTGTAGATGTCTAGTAGGTTCTGGTCTGAGCTACTCAGAGGGCGAACTGGAGTATAGCGGGATACTAATGAAGAGAGTGAGGGGCAGGCCAAGGGTTTATTTAGCAGGGAGTGTGTGAATTTTAGCTGTGAGAGATGGAGTAGTTGAGGGAATTCAAGTCAATGGAGTTAGTTTAGGGCAACGCAATGATGAGATTTGTAAGGTAGGTTACTGGTGAATCAGCTATGCTGTTGTTGGCCTGTTCAAGTTTGGATAAGAGTGATGACTGTAGATGGGTAAGGATAGAAGAGGCATAGAGAAGGGAAGGGAGGAGAAAGGCTTGAGCAAGAGAAACTCTGGATTTGGGAGCTAGGAATTTTTTATTTCTGTAGAGGAGGCCTAGTTTTTGGTTAGTTTTTTTTGATACAGTGTTGTATATGGATGTCGAATTTTAGCTGGTCATCAATTATAGTTCCTAGTAATTTGGTGTGGGGATCGGCTGTGATGGGAGTTTTATCAAGTGAGAGAATGGAAAAAGTGAATTTGTAGTGAGAAAGGGATTTTGGTAGGAAAAGAAGGAGCTTAGTCTTTTTGGGGTTAAGTATAAGTTGGTGCTCAGATAGCCATTTTTCTACAGAAGTGAAAGTATGTTGTGTAATGGAAAGGAGGTTGGAGATGTTGTTAGAGGTAGAGATGACAGTGGAGTCGTTCGCATATTGTATGACGGAAGAAGATGTGCAAGAGGATTGTAAGTCATTAGTGAAGATGTTAAAAAGGAGAGGGCCCAGAATTGAACCCTGAGGGACACCAGTTTGGGCAGGGCGGAAGGGGAACAGGCAGATTGCCATCTAACAGATTGGAGTCTGTTTGACAGATAGCTTGAGAACAAGCTAATAGTAAGGGGGGGGCAGGTTGACATCAGTTAGTTTGGAAATAAGCTTAGAATGAGAGACAGTATCAAAAGCTTTGGATAGGTCGAGAAAGAGACAGCATACTAGTTGATTGTTATCCATGGCTTCAGCAACAGTATGTGTGAAAGAGAGTAGGGCAGTTGAGGTACTATGATTAGGTCTGAAGCCGTACTGTGTGGAGGTTAGGTGAGTACCATTGATTAGGTATTTAAGAAGTGGGTTATGTATGCATTTTTCCAGAAGTTTGGAGAGTGGGCAGAGGATTGAGATAGGTCTATAGTTGGAAGGGTCTTTGGAGTTACCTCTTTTGTGTAGTCTTATGGTGTAAGAAAATTTCCAGGAATCTGGGACAGTGGATTCTTGAATGGATCAGTTAATTAAGATTGAGACAGGATAGGCTATGGAGTGGGCAGCGAGTTTTAGGAAGTGGGGTGGAAGGTTGTCAGTAGAAGGAGAGCAGGGTTTTAGTTTAAGAAGAAGGGATTTTATGTAGGCGATGGGAACAGGTTTAAGAGAGAAAGGTGTGTTTGTGTTTGTTTTTAGTGGGGGAAGAAAGTGGTTGTCAGGTGGATACATTTGGGTGAGTTTTGGAATAGACTCAATGAAGTGAGTATTGAGAAGGGAGGCAGTTTCCTTGGGAGAATTATTTGGGAAGGGTTTGGGGTGGTAGGATTTCCTTTGTACAGTATTTTGCTGATGGCATATCAGAATGTTTTTGGGTTAGAGTTTTGGGTAAATTGGGCATTACAGTAGTATCCTTTCTTGTCCTTATTGATTTGTTTCTTTGAGAGGTTACTGAGTTCTTTATACTTTTGGAGCAAAGTTGTGGATTTTGTCTGAAGCCATTGCTTCCAAGTCTTGTCCCTGTTTTTCATGAGAGCATGAGAGAGAGCATACCCTTAGAGAGCCACGGAGAACAGGTATTTATGACCCTAAGTTTCCTTAAAGTGGCTAAGGAGTTTAGGATGTCTAGAAATGTGTGATTGAAATGTATAACTGCATCGTTGAGGGGAAGGTATTTAAGAATAGACCAGTTAGTAGAAGCCAACCTGTCATTAAAAGTGTTGGCATTAAAGGAGGAGAGGTTTCAACTTTCTTTATAGAGGTGGGACCTGAGTATTCGGGGTGAGTATATGAGAACTTTGGTAGGGAGGTGGTCACTTAAAGAGTCAGGTAGGGTGCTGGGGTTGTGATATAGGGTAGGGTGAGAGTTGAGAATCTAGTCTAATGTGGAGCCATTTGCATTTTTTGCGTTGTAACAAGTAGGGGTATTTATGATTTGATGGAAGGCATGGAGGGTTATGTGAGTTGAGGAGGAGGGCATGTTTATCTTTTGCCAATCAATATTTACATCACCGAGAAGGATGGTCTCATAGGTAATGTTTTGGGAGATCCAGGATAGGATGGATTCTAGTATGGGAATAATGTTACCAGGTGGTATGTATATGGTTGCCATTGCAAATAAAAGCAACAAATAAATGCACAAGGGCTAGTAGCTCAGTTGTGTGCATACCTCTCAACTGTCCAGATTTTCACAGAATGTCTGGATTTTTTGGCTCATATTTTAGGTCTGTTCCTCATAAAATTTGTGTTTTTTTGGCAAATCACCAGGATGATCTGAGGAGTGAAGTCACTAAATAATGATATTCATTCAGTTTCAGACTTCACACCTTAAGAAAAGATATGTTAAACAAACCCTGTTACTCAAGCAACTTTCTAAGTTTATAAGAGCAATATTTAAAATGTGCCTCTATTTATGGGCCTTTGTCCCCCTGTTTTGTTAGGCTTTGTTCAGATATCTTGCACTAAGAGGTTGAAAGTTATGGCTGTGTGAGTAATGCTAGTCATTATTATTACACTTATGGGAGGTAAAGCCATAGACAGGAAGGTACAACATGGAAGGAAACGTTTTTACCTGTTCTATGTCTTGTGCTATGTGCAGATTAACAACTACAACAGGCAGAAAGTGTGATCTCATACAACAGTGCTGTTGGACATTGCATTATTAGGTCTGTAGTGACTGCTGCAGTGCTTGAAGTGCTTCACAACTTGTGACTCATATAAATGGTTATCATTAATCTCCTTCAATGTTCATAATGTTACTGTCTAAAAATATGTTGCAATCTCAGATCACCTCTACATGCCTTTTCCCTAGGTATTACCATATCCCAATTATTACAATCTCAGATCAGCTCTACATGCCTTTTACCTAGGTATTACCATATCCCAATTATTACAATCTCAGATCAGCTCTACATGCCTTTTACCTAGGTATTACCATATCCCAATTATTACAATCTCAGATCAGCTCTACATGCCTTTTACCTAGGTATTACCATATCCCAATTATTACAATCTCAGATCAGCTCTACATGCCTTTTACCTAGGTATTACCATATCCCAATTATTACAATCTCAGATCAGCTCTACATGCCTTTTACCTAGGTATTACCATATCCCAATTATTACAATCTCAGATCACCTCTACATGCCTTTTCCATAGGTATTACCATATCCCAATTATTACAATCTCAGATCAGCTCTACATGCCTTTTACCTAGGTATTACCATATCCCAATTATTACAATCTCAGATCAGCTCTACATGCCTTTTACCTAGGTATTACCATATCCCAATTATTACAATCTCAGATCAGCTCTACATGCCTTTTACCTAGGTATTACCATATCCCAATTATTACAATCTCAGATCAGCTCTACATGCCTTTTACCTAGGTATTACCATATCCCAATTATTACAATCTCAGATCAGCTCTACATGCCTTTTACCTAGGTATTACCATATCCCAATTATTACAATCTCAGATCAGCTCTACATGCCTTTTACCTAGGTATTACCATATCCCAATTATTACAATCTCAGATCAGCTCTACATGCCTTTTACCTAGGTATTACCATATCCCAATTATTACAATCTCAGATCAGCTCTACATGCCTTTTACCTAGGTATTACCATATCCCAATTATTACAATCTCAGATCAGCTCTACATGCCTTTTACCTAGGTATTACCATATCCCAATTATTACAATCTCAGATCAGCTCTACATGCCTTTTACCTAGGTATTACCATATCCCAATTATTACGTGCCATAACCTACATTTTTGTTATGTTTGCAGTACTTATAGATTCTTCTTCAAGTACAGCATGCAAATGAACCATTTTTATCTTGCAGTGTACATAACATTCCTCTTGTGACTTCCTCCATTCAACCCTTTATTTTTTTCTGTACTCTTCCCTGCTAATCACTGTGCTCCATTTACCATTTTATTAATGCATAATTTTCGCTCTTTCCCATGCAAATTAATTTAAATCAGTGAACATTCTTGCAGATGTGATCCCAATTGATAGGGCTGATCTCCATAACAAGCACCAAGCTACAAAACAAGGGCACTCAAACCACCTCTTCTTGGAACCTGAGCACCCTGAGATGAAGGTAAATAACTAACTTTGTGGTCATGTCATTAGACAACACTATATATGTTTTGAACGTGAACATAAAGAAAGGAGCAGAGCTGATAACATCACCAATTGGAGATGAGTCGGATTTGCCTGACAGGCTATAAGTCAGACAGACTTTCGAGACCCAAAAATCAGTGGGTAAATACTTCTGACTCCTACTTCTGAAAATACTTTGCGTTACGATCAAGGCTTGTGGCATTTCATCTAAATAAGCCATATTCAAAACCCCAGTCACTAAGTGGTAACAAGCTGAGATGGTCTTCTGTGGTGTTAACCCTAGTACCCAGTTATCAATACCATCCAGGAAGAAAGTTGCCAAACTGAAGAAAGTCATGCTCTAGGTGACACTCAAGCATACCTCTCAGTGCAAGAAATCTGGACACAGCCAGAAATAATGGGAAGGCAAATGCGCAAAAATAGGGACACTTTTTTAAATATTGCTCTTACAAACTTAATTGATAGAATAATAGGATTTGCATTTTACATATTTTCTAAGAGATATGAAGTCTAAAGCTCAAGTGTTTGCCATTATTTAGTATTATTTAGGGACTTCAATCCTCAATGATTTGCCAGAAAACAATAAGTTTTATGAAGAACAGATCAAAAATATGAGGCAAAAATCTAGACAGTCTGCAAAAATCTGGACTGTTGAGAGGTATGTCCTCACGGTGATCTCTCCTAATGGAAATGACAGATACTGACAAGCAAAGAAGGCAGTAGAGCTAAAAAAAAACAAAACTTGGCATGGGCTGGGGCTTGAAAACCTCTCTGGTTGCCCCAAAGATTTTCTGAGAAAGTATTTAGCAACTCAGTAGCAGAAGATGGGATTTACTGTGTTCCACTGTCATACAGCACTATGTGGAATCTCTGTTGAGTTTGGGATCCATCATCACAAAAAAGTTATTGCAGTGCTTGCAGGTGTCCATACTAGTAAGGATGTAGGTACAAATAACATGAAGCCCATAATGTTGAAGATGTTGGACAAAGTCGCAGTAGCATGTCAAATTCATGTTTTCAATATTGCAGGGAAAGTGGAGGTACTACACGTCGACTTGTAAAATGGGACAGAAGTGCCCACCTTTAAGAAACATAACCAGAGGGTGTGTTCAAGTTTTAGAGGGATCATTACACTTCTCAGGCTCTAAAGGATAACAAAGTCTATGTCAAAGTATTATAGAGGAGACTCTAGTCAACAGCTCAAACGTATATTCAGGAGTAGAGATGTGAATTCTCTCTGGACTGGGAAAGCTGCTTGGGCATCACCTGCTATGTGAGGGGTCATGGGAGTTTGATAATTCAGTCCATAGTTCTACTGTAGACTTGGAGAAGGTTTAAATTTGTATGTCATGACATGCACTCTGGGATGCTTAGCGGGTGTCTGAAGTATTATGGTAGCGCCTGCATTCTATTCAGTCTGTGCATATATAAAGTCAGGACTTTGTCTGCATTGTTAACAGTAAAATAAATATACTTAAAGTGTCTGTTACATTGGGCCAAGGGGTACATTTTGTCATCGGTCCTGTTCCAAAATTTTCATGAAAATGACGTCAAGCTCTAACTAAATGATAATGTGTCTTTTCTGGCAAAGCAGGTGTAAAAATAGCATATTTCTTCTTGAAGAAAAATATTGCCTTTTTGACTCCATAACAGACTGGGGCAGTGACCATAGTTGTACTGTTTGCTATTAATCTGGAAGAGCTTCAGATAACAGACTGGGGCAGTGACCATAGTTGTACTGTTTGCTATTAATCTGGAAGAGCTTCAGATAACAGACTGGGGCAGTGACCACAGTTGTACTGTATGCTATTAATCTGGAAGAGCTTCAGATAACAGACTGGGGCAGTGACCACAGTTGTACTGTTTGCTATTAATCTGGAAGAGCTTCAGATAACAGACTGGGGCAGTGACCACAGTTGTACTGTTTGCTATTAATCTGGAAGAGCTTCAGATAACAGACTGGGGCAGTGACCACAGTTGTACTGTTTGCTATTAATCTGGAAGAGCTTCAGATAACAGACTGGGGCAGTGACCACAGTTGTACTGTTTGCTATTAATCTGGAAGAGCTTCAGATAACAGACTGGGGCAGTGACCACAGTTGTACTGTTTGCTATTAATCTGGAAGAGCTTCAGATAACAGACTGGGGCAGTGACCACAGTTGTACTGTTTGCTATTAATCTGGAAGAGCTTCAGATAACAGACTGGGGCAGTGACCACAGTTGTACTGTTTGCTATTAATCTGGAAGAGCTTCACATAACAGACTGGGGCAGTGACCACAGTTGTACTGTTTGCTATTAATCTGGAAGAGCTTCAGATAACAGACTGGGGCAGTGACCACAGTTGTACTGCTTACTAATCTGGAAGAGCTTCAGATAACCGACTGGGGCAGTGACCACAGTTGTACTGCTTGTTATTAATCTGGAAGAGCTTCAGATAGCAGACTGGGGCAGTGACCACAGTTGTACTGTTTGCTATTAATCTGGAAGAGCTTCACATAACAGACTGGGGCAGTGACCACAGTTGTACTGTTTGCTATTAATCTGGAAGAGCTTCAGATAACAGACTGGGGCAGTGACCACAGTTGTACTGCTTACTATTCTGGAAGAGCTTCAGATAACAGACTGGGGCAGTGACCACAGTTGTACTGTTTGCTATTAATCTGGAAGAGCTTCAGATAACAGACTGGGGCAGTGACCACAGTTGTACTGTTTGCTATTAATCTGGAAGAGCTTCAGATAACAGAGTGGGGCAGTGACCACAGTTGTATTGTTTGCTATTAATCTGGAAGAGCTTCAGATAACAGACTGGGGCAGTGACCACAGTTGTACTGTTTGCTATTAATCTGGAAGAGCTTCACATAACAGACTGGGGCAGTGACCACAGTTGTACTGTTTGCTATTAATCTGGAAGAGCTTCAGATAACAGACTGGGGCAGTGACCACAGTTGTACTGCTTATTAATCTGGAAGAGCTTCAGATAACAGACTGGGGCAGTGACCACAGTTGTACTGCTTGCTATTAATCTGGAAGGGCTTCAGATACAGACTGGGGCAGTGACCACAGTTGTACTGTTTGCTATTAATCCGGAAGAGCTTCAGATAACAGACTGGGGCAGTGACCACAGTTGTACTGTTTGCTATTAATCCAGAAGAGCTTCAGATAACAGACTGGGGCAGTGACCACACTTGTACTGTTTGCTATTAATCCGGAAGAGCTTCAGATAACAGACTGGGGCAGTGACCACAGTTGTACTGTTTGCTATTAATCTGGAAGAGCTTCACATAACAGACTGGGGCAGTGACTACAGTTGTACTGTTTGCTATTAATCTGGAAGAGCTTCAGATAACAGACTGGGGCAGTGACCACAGTTGTACTGCTTGTTATTAAACTGGAAGAGCTTCAGATAACAGACTGGGGCAGTGTCCACAGTTGTACTGCTTGCTATTAATCTGGAAGAGCTTCAGATAACAGACTGGGGCAGTGACCACAGTTGTATTGCTTGCTATTCATCTGGAAAAGCTTCAGATAACAGACTGGGGCAGTGACCACAGTCGTACTGTTTGCTATTAATCCGGAAAAGCTTCAGATAACAGACTAGGGCAGTGACCACAGTTGTACTGTTTGCTATTAATCCAGAAGAGCTTCAGATAACAGACTGGGCAGTGACCACAGTTGTACTGTTTGCTATTAATCTGGATGAGCTTCAGATAACAGACTGGGGCAGTGACCACAGTTGTACTGTTTGCTATTAATCTGGAAGAGCTTCATATAACAGACTGGGGCAGTGACCACAGTTGTACTGCTTGCTATTAACCTGAAAGAACTTCAGATAACAGACTGGGGCAGTGACAACAGTTGTTCTGCTTGCTATTAATCGGGAAGAGCTTCACATAACAGACTGGGGCAGTGACCACAGTTGTACTGCTTACTATTAATCTTGAAGAGCTTCACATAACAGACTGGGGCAGTGACCACAGTTGTACTGCTTGCTATTAATCTGGAAGAGTTTCAGATAACAGACTGGGGCAGTGACCACAGTTGTACTGTTTGCTATTAATCTGGAAGAGCTTCAGATATCAGAGTGGGGCAGTGACCACAGTTGTACTGATTGCTATTAATCTGGAAGAGCTTCAGAAAATAGACTGGGGCCGTGACCACAGTTGTATTGCTTGCTATTAATCTGGAAGAGCTTCAGATAACAGACTGGGGCAGTGACCACAGCTGTACTCCTTGCTATTAATCTGGAAGAGCTTCAGATAACAGACTCGGGCAGTGACCACAGTTGTACTACTTGCTATTAATTTGGAAGAGCTTCAAATAACAGACTGGGGCAGTGACCACAGTTGTACTGCTTGCTATTAATCTGGAAGCACTTCAGATAACAGACTGGGGCAGTAACCACAGTTGTACTGCTTGTTATTAAAATGGAAGAGCTTCAGATAACATACTGGGGCAGTGACCACAGTTGTACTGCTTGCTATTAATCTGTAAGAGCTTCAGATAACAGACTGGGGCAGTGACCACAGTTGTATTGCTTGCTATTCATCTGGAAAAGCTTCAGATAACAGACTGGGGCAGTGACCACAGTCGTACTGTTTGCTATTAATCTGGAAGAGCTTCAGATAACAGACTGGGGCAGTGACCACAGTTGTACTGTTTGCTATTAATCTGGAAGAGCTTCAGATAACAGACTGGGGCAGTGACCACAGTTGTACTGTTTGCTATTAATCTGGAAGAGCTTCAGATAACAGACTGGGGCAGTGACCACAGTTGTACTGTTTGCTATTAATCTGGAAGAGCTTCAGATAACAGACTGGGGCAGTGACCACAGTTGTACTGTTTGCTATTAATCTGGAAGAGCTTCACATAACAGACTGGGGCAGTGACCACAGCTGTACTGTTTGCTATTAATCTGGAAGAGCTTCAGATAACAGACTGGGGCAGTGACCACAGTTGTACTGCTTACTAATCTGGAAGAGCTTCAGATAACCGACTGGGGCAGTGACCACAGTTGTACTGCTTGTTATTAATCTGGAAGAGCTTCAGATAGCAGACTGGGGCAGTGACCACAGTTGTACTGTTTGCTATTAATCTGGAAGAGCTTCACATAACAGACTGGGGCAGTGACCACAGTTGTACTGTTTGCTATTAATCTGGAAGAGCTTCAGATAACAGACTGGGGCAGTGACCACAGTTGTACTGCTTACTATTCTGGAAGAGCTTCAGATAACAGACTGGGGCAGTGAACACAGTTGTACTGTTTGCTATTAATCTGGAAGAGCTTCAGATAACAGACTGGGGCAGTGACCACAGTTGTACTGTTTGCTATTAATCTGGAAGAGCTTCAGATAACAGAGTGGGGCAGTGACCACAGTTGTACTGTTTGCTATTAATCTGGAAGAGCTTCAGATAACAGACTGGGGCAGTGACCACAGTTGTACTGTTTGCTATTAATCTGGAAGAGCTTCACATAACAGACTGGGGCAGTTACCACAGTTGTACTGTTTGCTATTAATCTGGAAGAGCTTCAGATAACAGACTGGGGCAGTGACCACAGTTGTACTGCTTACTAATCTGGAAGAGCTTCAGATAACAGACTGGGGCAGTGACCACAGTTGTACTGCTTGCTATTAATCTGAAAGAGCTTCATATACGGACTGGGGCAGTGACCACAGTTGTACTGTTTGCTATTAATCCAGAAGAGCTTCAGATAACAGACTGGGGCAGTGACCACAGTTGTACTGTTTGCTATTAATCCAGAAGAGCTTCAGATAACCGACTGGGGCAGTGACCACACTTGTACTGCTTGCTATTAATCCGGAAAAGCTTCAGATAACAGACTGGGGCAGTGACCACAGTCGTACTGTTTGCTATTAATCTGGAAGAGCTTCAGATAACAGACTGGGGCAGTGACCACAGTTGTACTGTTTGCTATTAATCCAGAAGAGCTTCAGATAACCGACTGGGGCAGTGTCCACACTTGTACTGCTTGCTATTAATCCGGAAAAGCTTCAGATAACAGACTGGGGCAGTGACCACAGTTGTACTGTTTGCTATTAATCTGGAAGAGCTTCATATAACAGACTGGGGCAGTGACTACAGTTGCACTGTTTGCTATTTATCTGGAAGAGCTTCAGATAACAGACTGGGGCAGTAACCACAGTTGTACTGCTTGTTATTAAAATGGAAGAGCTTCAGATAACATACTGGGGCAGTGACCACAGTTGTACTGCTTGCTATTAATCTGGAAGAGCTTCAGATAACAGACTGGGGCAGTGACCACAGTTGTATTGCTTGCTATTCATCTGGAAAAGCTTCAGATAACAGACTGGGGCAGTGACCACAGTCATACTGTTTGCTATTAATCCGGAAAAGCTTCAGATAACAGACTAGGGCAGTGACCACAGTTGTACTGTTTGCTATTAATCCGGAAAAGCTTCAGATAACAGACTGGGCAGTGACCACAGTTGTACTGTTTGCTATTAATCTGGATGAGCTTCAGATAACAGTCTGGGGCAGTGACCACAGTTGTACTGTTTGCTATTAATCTGGAAGAGCTTCATATAACAGACTGGGACAGTGACCAAAGTTGTACTGGTTGCTATTAACCTGAAAGAACTTCAGATAACATACTGGGGCAGTGACAACAGTTGTTCTGCTTGCTATTAATCTGGAAGAGCTTCACATAACAGACTGGGGCAGTGACCACAGTTGTACTGCTTACTATTAATCTTGAAGAGCTTCACATAACAGACTGGGGCAGTCACCACAGTTGTACTGCTTGCTATTAATCTGGAAGAGCTTCAGATTACAGACTGGGGTAGTGACCACAGTTGTACTGTTTGCTATTAATCTGGAAGAGCTTCAGATATCAGACTGGGGCAGTGACCACAGTTGTACTGCTTGCTATTAATCTGGAAGAGCTTCAGATAATAGACTGGGGCCGTGACCACAGTTGTACTGCTGGCTATTAATCTGGAAGAGCTTCAGATAACAGACTGGGGCAGTGACCACAGTTGTACTCCTTGCTATTAATCTGGAAGAGCTTCAGATAACAGACTCGGGCAGTGACCACAGTTGTACTACTTGCTATTAATTTGGAAGAGCTTCAAATAACAGACTGGGGCAGTGACCACAGTTGTACTGCTTGCTATTAATCTGGAAGCACTTCAGATAACAGACTGGGGCAGTAACCACAGTTGTACTGCTTGTTATTAAAATGGAAGAGCTTCAGATAACATACTGGGGCAGTGACCACAGTTGTACTGCTTGCTATTAATCTGTAAGAGCTTCAGATAACAGACTGGGGCAGTGACCACAGTTGTATTGCTTGCTATTCAACTGGAAAAGCTTCAGATAACAGACTAGGGCAGTGACCACAGTCGTACTGTTTGCTATTAATCTGGAAGAGCTTCAGATAACAGACTGGGGCAGTGACCACAGTTGTACTGTTTGCTATTAATCTGGAAGAGCTTCAGATAACAGACTGGGGCAGTGACCACAGTTGTACTGTTTGCTATTAATCTGGAAGAGCTTCAGATAACAGACTGGGGCAGTGACCACAGTTGTACTGTTTGCTATTAATCTGGAAGAGCTTCAGATAACAGACTGGGGCAGTGACCACAGTTGTACTGTTTGCTATTAATCTGGAAGAGCTTCACATAACAGACTGGGGCAGTGACCACAGCTGTACTGTTTGCTATTAATCTGGAAGAGCTTCAGATAACAGACTGGGGCAGTGACCACAGTTGTACTGCTTACTAATCTGGAAGAGCTTCAGATAACCGACTGGGGCAGTGACCACAGTTGTACTGCTTGTTATTAATCTGGAAGAGCTTCAGATAGCAGACTGGGGCAGTGACCACAGTTGTACTGTTTGCTATTAATCTGGAAGAGCTTCACATAACAGACTGGGGCAGTGACCACAGTTGTACTGTTTGCTATTAATCTGGAAGAGCTTCAGATAACAGACTGGGGCAGTGACCACAGTTGTACTGCTTACTATTCTGGAAGAGCTTCAGATAACAGACTGGGGCAGTGAACACAGTTGTACTGTTTGCTATTAATCTGGAAGAGCTTCAGATAACAGACTGGGGCAGTGACCACAGTTGTACTGTTTGCTATTAATCTGGAAGAGCTTCAGATAACAGAGTGGGGCAGTGACCACAGTTGTACTGTTTGCTATTAATCTGGAAGAGCTTCAGATAACAGACTGGGGCAGTGACCACAGTTGTACTGTTTGCTATTAATCTGGAAGAGCTTCACATAACAGACTGGGGCAGTTACCACAGTTGTACTGTTTGCTATTAATCTGGAAGAGCTTCAGATAACAGACTGGGGCAGTGACCACAGTTGTACTGCTTACTAATCTGGAAGAGCTTCAGATAACAGACTGGGGCAGTGACCACAGTTGTACTGCTTGCTATTAATCTGGAAGAGCTTCATATACGGACTGGGGCAGTGACCACAGTTGTACTGTTTGCTATTAATCCAGAAGAGCTTCAGATAACAGACTGGGGCAGTGACCACAGTTGTACTGTTTGCTATTAATCCAGAAGAGCTTCAGATAACCGACTGGGGCAGTGACCACACTTGTACTGCTTGCTATTAATCCGGAAAAGCTTCAGATAACAGACTGGGGCAGTGACCACAGTTGTACTGTTTGCTATTAATCTGGAAGAGCTTCATATAACAGACTGGGGCAGTGACTACAGTTGCACTGTTTGCTATTAATCTGGAAGAGCTTCAGATAACAGACTGGGGCAGTAACCACAGTTGTACTGCTTGTTATTAAAATGGAAGAGCTTCAGATAACATACTGGGGCAGTGACCACAGTTGTACTGCTTGCTATTAATCTGTAAGAGCTTCAGATAACAGACTGGGGCAGTGACCACAGTTGTATTGCTTGCTATTCAACTGGAAAAGCTTCAGATAACAGACTAGGGCAGTGACCACAGTCGTACTGTTTGCTATTAATCCGGAAGAGCTTCAGATAACAGACTAGGGCAGTGACCACAGTTGTACTGTTTGCTATTAATCCGGAAGAGCTTCAGATCACAGACTTGGGCAGTGACCACAGTTGTACTGTTTGCTATTAATCTGGATGAGCTTCAGATAACAGACTGGGGCAGTGACCACAGTTGTACTGTTTGCTATTAATCTGGAAGAGCTTCATATAACAGACTGGGACAGTGACCAAAGTTGTACTGGTTGCTATTAACCTGAAAGAACTTCAGATAACATACTGGGGCAGTGACAACAGTTGTTCTGCTTGCTATTAATCTGGAAGAGCTTCACATAACAGACTGGGGCAGTGACCACAGTTGTACTGCTTACTATTAATCTTGAAGAGCTTCACATAACAGACTGGGGCAGTGACCACAGTTGTACTGCTTGCTATTAATCTGGAAGAGCTTCAGATAACAGACTGGGGCAGTGACCACAGTTGTACTGTTTGCTATTAATCTGGAAGAGCTTCAGATATCAGAGTGGGGCAGTGACAACAGTTGTACTGATTGCTATTAATCTGGAAGAGCTTCAGAAAATAGACTGGGGCCGTGACCACAGTTGTATTGCTTGCTATTAATCTGGAACAGCTTCAGATAACAGACTGGGGCAGTGACCACAGCTGTACTCCTTGCTATTAATCTGGAAGAGCTTCAGATAACAGACTCGGGCAGTGACCACAGTTGTACTACTTGCTATTAATTTGGAAGAGCTTCAAATAACAGACTGGGGCAGTGACCACAGTTGTACTGCTTGCTATTAATCTGGAAGCGCTTCAGATAACAGACTGGGGCAGTGGCCACAGTTGCACCGCTTGCTATTAATATGGAAGAGCTTCAGATAACAGACTTGGGCAGTAACCACAGTTGTACTGCTTGCTATTAATCTGGAAGATTTTCAGATAACAGACTGGGGCAGTGACCACAGTTGTACTGTTTGCTATTAATCCGGAAGAGCTTCAGATAACAGACTGGGGCAGTGACCACATTTGTACTGTTTGCTATTAATCCGGAAGAGCATCAGATAACAGACTGGGGCAGTGACCACAGTTGTACTGTTTGCTATTAATCTGGAAGAGCTTCAGGTAACAGACTGGGGCAGTGACCAAAGTTGTACTGTTTGCTATTAATCTGAAAAGCTTCAGATAACAGACTAGGGCAGTGACCACAGTTCTACTGTTTACTATTAATCTGGAAGAGCTTCACATAATAGACTGGGGCAGCGACCACAGTTGTACGGTTTGCTATTAATCTGGAAGAGCTTCAGATAACAGACTAGGGCAGTGACCACAGTTGTACTGTTTGCTATTAATCTGGATGAGCTTCAGATAACAGACTGGGGCAGTGACCACAGTTGTACTGTTTGCTATTAATCTGGAAGAGCTTCATATAACAGACTGGGGCAGTGACCACAGTTGTTCTGCTTGCTATTAACCTGAAAGAACTTCAGATAACAGACTGGGGCAGTGACAACAGTTGTTCTGCTTGCTATTAATCTTGAAGAGCTTCACATAACAGTCTGGGGCAGTGACCACAGTTGTACTGCTTGCCATTAATCTGGAAGAGCTTCACATAACAGACTGGGGCAGTGACCACAGTTGTACTGCTTACTATTAATCTTGAAGAGCTTCACATAACAGTCTGGGGCAGTGACCACAGTTGTACTGCTTGCCATTAATCTGGAAGAGCTTCAGATAACAGACTGGGCCAGTGACCACAGTTGTACTGTTTGCAATTAATCTGGAAGAGCTTCAGATATCAGACTGGGACAGTGACCACAGTTGTACTGCTTGCTATTAATCTGAAAAGCTTCAGATAACAGACTAGGGCAGTGACCACAAATGTACTGTTTACTATTAATCTGGAAGAGCTTCAGATAATAGACTGGGGCTGTGATCACAGTTGTACTGCTTGCTATTAATCTGGAAGAGCTTCAGATAACAGACTGGGGCAGTGACCACAGTTGTACTGCTTGCTATTAATCTGGAAGAGCTTCAGATAACAGACTAGGGCAGTGACCACAGTTGTACTACTTGCTATTAATCTGGAAGAGTTTCAGATAACAGACTGGAGCAGTGACCACAGTTGTACCGCTTGCTATTAATCTGGAAGAGTTTCAGATGACAGACTTGGGCAGTAACCACAGTTGTACTGCTTGCTATTAATCTGGAAGATTTTCAGATAACAGACTGGGGCAGTAACCACAGTTGTACTGTTTGCTAATAATCCGGAATAGCTTCAGATAACAGACTGGGGAAGTGACCACATTTGTACTGTTTGCTATTAATACGGAAGAGCATTAGATAACAGACTGGGGCAGTGGCCACAGTTGTACTGTTAGCTATTAATCTGGAAGAGCTTCACATAATAGACTGGGGCAGTGACCACAGTTGTACTGTTTGCTATTAATCTGGAAGAGCTTCAGATAACAGACTGGGACAGTGACCACAGTTGTACTGTTTGGTAGTAATCCTGAAGAGTTTCAGATAACAGACTTGGGCAGTGACCACAGTTGTACTGTTTGCTATTAATCTGGAAGAGCTTCAGATAACAGACTGTGGCAGTGACCGCAGTTGTACTGCTTGCTATTAATCTGGATGAGCTTTAGATAACAGACTGGGGCAGTGACCACAGTTGTACTGTTTGCTATTAATCCGGAAGAGCTTCAGGTAACAGACTGGGGCAGTGACCACAGTTGTACTGTTTGCTATTAATCTGGAAGCGCTTCAGGTAACAGACTAGGGCAGTGACCACAGTTGTACTGTTTGCTATTAATCTGGATGAGCTTTAGATAACAGACTGGGGCAGTGACCACAGTTGTACTGTTTGCTATTAATCTGGAAGAGCTTCAGATAACGGACTGGGGCAGTGACCATAGTTGTACTGCTTGCTATTAACCTGGAAGAGCTTCACATAACAGACTGGGGCAGTGACCACAGTTGTTCTGCTTGCTATTAATCTGGAAGAGCTTCACATAACAGACTAGGGCAGTGACCACAGTTGTACTGCTTACTATTAATCTGGAAGAGCTTCACATAACAGACTGGGGCAGATACCACAGTTGTACTGTTTGCTATTTATCCGGAAGATCTTCAAATAACAGACTGGGCAGTGATCACATTTGTACTGTTTGCTATTAATCCGGAAGAGCTTCAGATAACAGACTGGGGCAGTGACCACAGTTGTACTTTTTCCTATTAATCCGGAAGAGCTTCAGGTAACAGACTGGGGCAGTGACCACAGTTGTACTGCTTACTAATCTGGAAGAGCTTCAGATAACAGACTGGGGCAGTGACCACAGTTGTACTGCTTGTTATTAATCTGGAAGAGCTTCAGATAACAGACTGGGGCAGTGACCACAATTGTACTGCTTGCTATTAATCTGGAAGAGCTACAGATAAGAGACTGGGGCAGTTACCACAGTTGTACTGCTTGCTATTAATCTGGAAGAGCTTCAGATACGGACTGGGGCAGTGACCACTGTTGTACTGTTTGCTATTAATCTGGAAGAGCTTCAGATAACAGACTGGGCAGTGACCACAGTTGTACTGTTTGCTATTAATCCAGAAGAGCTTCATTTAACAGACTGGGGCAGTGACCACACTTGAACTGCTTGCTATTAGTCTGGAATAGCTTCAGATAACAGACTGGGGCAGTGACCACAGTTGTACTGTTTGCTATTAATCTGGAAGAGCTTCACATAACAGACTGGGGCAGTGACTACAGTTGTACTGTTTGCTATTAATCTGGAAGAGCTTCAGATAACAGACTGGGGCAGTGACCACAGTTGTACTGCTTGTTATTAAACTGGAAGAGCTTCAGATAACAGACTGGGGCAGTGACCACAGTTGTATTGCTTGCTATTCATCTGGAAAAGCTTCAGATAACAGACTGGGGCAGTGACCACAGTCATACTGTTTGCTATTAATCCGGAAGAGCTTCAGATAACAGAGTAGGGCAGTGACCACAGTTGTACTGTTTGCTATTAATCTGGAAGAGCTTCATATAACAGACTGGGGCAGTGACCACAGTTGTACTGCTTTCTATTAACCTGAAAGAAATTCAGATAACAGACTGGGGCAGTGACAACAGTTCTTCTGTTTGCTATTAATCTGGAAGAGCTTCACATAACAGACTGGGGCAGTGACCACAGTTGTACTGCTTACTATTAATCTTGAAGAGCTTCACATAACAGTCTGGGGCAGTGACCACAGTTGTACTGCTTGCTATTAATCTGGAAGAGCTACAGATAACAGACTGGGGCAGTGTCCACAGTTGTACTGTTTGCTATTCATCTGGAAGAGCTTCAGATAATTGACTGGGGCTGTGACCACAGTTGTACTGCTTGCTATTAATCTGGTAGAGCTTCAGATAACAGACTGGGGCAGTGACCAGAGTTGTACTCCTTGCTATTAATCTGGAAGAGCTTCAGATAACAGACTGGGGCAGTGACCACAGTAGTACTGTTTGCTATTAATCCGGAAGAGCATCAGATAACAGACTGGGGCAGTGACCACAGTTGTACTGTTTGCTATTAATCTGGAAGAGCTTCAAGTAACAGACTGGGGCAGTGACCACAGTTGTACTGTTTACTATTAATCTGGAAGAGCTTCACATAATAGACTGGGGCAGTGACCGCAGTTGTACGGTTTGCTATTAATCTGGAAGAGCTTCAGATAACAGACTGGGACAGTGACCACCGTTGTACTGTTTGGTAGTAATCCTGAAGAGCTTCAGATAACAGACTTGGGCAGTGACCACAGTTGTACTGTTTGCTATTAATCTGGAAGAGCTTCAGATAACAGACGGGGGCAGTGACCACAGTTGTACTGCTTGCTATTAATCTGGATAAGCTTTAGATAACAGACTGGGGCAGTGACCACAGTTGTACTGTTTGCTATTAATCCGGAAGAGCTTCACGTAACAGACTGGGGCAGTGACCACAGTTGTACTGTTTGCTATTAATCTGGAAGCGCTACAGGTAACAGACTGGGGCAGTGACCACAGTTGGACTGTTTGTTATTAATCTGGATGAGCTTTAGATAACAGACTGGGGCAGTGACCATAGTTGTACTGTTTGCTATTAATCTGGAAGAGCTTCAGATAACGGACTGGGGCAGTGACCATAGTTGTACTGCTTTCTATTAACCTGGAAGAGCTTCACATAACAGACTGGGGCAGTGACCACAGTTGTTCTGCTTGCTATTAATCTGGAAGAGCTTCACATAACAGAGTAGGGCAGTGACCACAGTTGTACTGCTTACTATTAATCTGGAAGAGCTTCACATAACAGACTGGGGCAGTGACCACAGTTGCACTGTTTGCTATTTATCCGGAAGAGCCTCAGATAACAGACTGGGCAGTGATCACATTTGTACTGTTTGCTATTAATCCGGAAGAGCTTCAGATAACAGACTGGGGCAGTGACCACAGTTGTACTGTTTGCTATTAATCTGGAAGAGCTTCAGATAACAGAATGGGGCAGTGACCACAGTTATACTGTTTGCTATTAATCTGGAAGAGCTTAAGATAATAGGCTGGGGCAGTGACGACAGTTGTACTGTTTGCTATTAATCTGGAAGAGCTTCAGATAACAGACTAGGGCAGTGACCATAGTTGTACTGTTTACTATTAATCTGGAAGAGCTTCACATAATAGACTGGGGCAGTGACCACAGTTGTACTATTTGCTATTAATCTGGAAGAGCTTCAGATAACAGACTGGGGCAGTGACCACAGTTGTACTGCTTGCTATTAATCTGGAAGAGCTTCAGATAACAGACTGGGGCAGTGACCACAGTTGTACTGCTTGCTATTAATCTGGAAGAGCTTCAGATAACAGACTGGGGCAGTGACCACAGTTGTACTGCTTGCTATTAATCTGGAAGAGCTTCAGCTTAAAGCTGCTGTCCTTTCCAAAATTAAACAGATTGTACAACAAACAAAAAAAGGCATAGCTTAACATTGGAAGTGTAACATCAAAAAGATAAAAACTCTCATCAAACTGACTAATCAACTAAGAGGACTATTTGAATGTAACAAAGCAAATTTTTAGGCAAAGGTAGCATCCTAGGCCAAGGATAACCCTAAGGCCTTCTTTGGCTCTATGTCCAAAACTTCAAAGGCAGCACACAACAGTGTGCTGAACGTTTGTTAAATGGAACCATGTTTATTAAACAGAGAGATATAACAAACCTTCTGGCTGACAAATTCAGCTCCAACTTTAACCCCTCTCAACACTGGCCACCAACCCCAGGAAATACCATCTAGTGTAACCCCTCCAACTATCATTAGGGAGAAGGTCTTAGACGTGCTCTCTAGGGCCAAGAATACAGCTTTGATGGACTCCAATAATGTGCTAGTATGCTTCCTAAATAGCCTGAAATATGGTCCTTTCAGGGCCACTGGTGTCACTATTCAACAATAGCCTCAACACAGGATTTATACCATGTGAATGGAAAACTGCAAAAGTGTTCCCTCTGCGCAGGGGTGACCATCAACAGATCCCGAGCATTATAGACCCATTAATCTGACTAGTCTCATATGTAAAGTCATGGAAATTATTATTATAGACATGATTAACAATGACATAGGAAACCTTCAGATACAGGATGCAACACAGTTTGGTTTTGTCAAAGGCAGGCCATGGAAATTATTATTATACACATGATCAACAATAACATAGGAAGAATTCCACCAAAAACACAACTCCACAGTCCAGTTCCAATAAAGGCTGTCCCTCCTATATAAATCCCGTGTTCAGAGGATAATCAATAGCAGAAAAACTTGTGCAGCAACCGCAATTTATTGAAATAAAAACAAAATCAAGAACAGAAATTCCTGGGATTAAGCATTTTCATCTCCCCTCAAGAGACTTCATCAGAATCAATTAACAAAGAAATGAACCTGTATTAAGTACCCCACCAAACCAATTCCAGCTCTTGGAATTGGACTTAAATCCCTGTATAACTCACTGGATATCCAGCTGTCTCACAGACAGGACACAAGAAAATAGGACTTGGAGAGACCACCTCCACAAACAGGCCAGTCACCAGGCAGGTGTGTCACAGGGGGACTGCTCCTCATTGGTATCAATTTTTCAGTGGTTTAGGCCAATGTCAGGGTCTTCTAGCTTACCAAGTCTGTAGCTGATTGCAAGGTAGAAGCAGTCATAGAACCCCCCCCCCCCTTCAAGATTCTAACATCTTATAGGAAGGTGTAACACAGCCATGGCTTAAAACTCAGTGCCAATAAATGCATAATAGTATCTGCTTGGAAGTCAGACACCCAGGGGAAACAATCTCATTGACAAAACACTCCTAAAATTAGACATAATAGTCATCAAGGATTTGGGGAGTCATGTAGCCAGTAACCTTGCTTTCAAAAACATGTGTTTAAGGTAGGTAGAAAATTATTCTATGTCACTCAGTTTATAAGTAAGGGCATAGCATCTAAGTCCAAGTCATTGTGCCACTGTCTTCTCATAGCTATCATGGAGTATATTGACCTCTTTGATATGTACCTGACCAGGCACATGCAGCAACTCTAATGTCTACACAGGTTCCTCACAAAAAGAGTACAGGACATAAAGACAATGTCCTATGCAGATCGCAACAAAGCCCTATTTCTATAATGTTTCCTATAGACCACTGAAAAGCTGTTTATGCCTGATATACAAGGTACCCTTGGGTCATACTCTGATGCATATCCACTAAATGAACAGCATCAGAACTACTAGATCTAAGGATTTAAACTTTGCTTGCAAACTAGCAGGACATGTTGGAGGGAGAGGTAGCAGAAAAGCATGTTTGACACTGGCTGTAGAGGAGAAGGAAAAGTCTGTTTTTTTTCTGACACTGTGATTGTGCTGTATATAATCTGGCACTTTTGAATATTTTAGTGACTTAGTGATAGTTAAATTACAGTATTCTGTAGAAAGGGATAGGACTAGGACAAGCAGTAAAACTATTTACATGAAGCAAAACTTATTTTGTTGTCAGTTATCTGATTAAAATATTTGCTTTACCTCTTCCCTATGCAATCAATTACTGGACTGCATCATAATAGATCTTTTATATATATCTTCATCGGCTTTTTTATTAAGCAAAACATGTTCCTGTATTCATTTATAAAAGCTAGATGATAGCGTTGTATTTATTTTTTTTGTATAGTTATGCTGGAACTTTAGTCCCAGGGCCTCCACTGAAAGTGCTTTTTTGGTCAATTGGACTTTCCTGATCAACAATGTAAATAAATAAATACATACATACATGCATACATACATACATACATACATCAATAAATAAGTAAAACTCACAACATTTGTGTAACTTTTGGTATCTGACAGGCAGTTTGGCTATAAACTAATATCATGTAATATCTGGCTGGTTCATTAGGAGATTTTTCAGCAACTAAAAAGTTGGAACTAGATTGTTCTGCTTTCTGGCAATGTTTACTGCAAATATGGGAACGAGATGTTATCACTAGAGAGATATTGGTAGCCCTTCCTTAAGAGATATTGTTTGTGTGTGTGTGTGTGTGTGTGTGTGTGTGTGTGTGTGTGTGTGTGTGTGTGTGTGTAAGCCTCAGTCACTGTTGGTAAGATTGTTTTAGAAGTTGTTAGGCTCAGCACAAGATGGATGAGATTCTGAAATCCTCAGGAGCCAATGATTATAATTCTGATTTGCAGTTGTACAGCGTAAAACATAATGTGGCTGCAGTGTGTGTGTTGAATTTAACCCAATGTAATAATTCACATTTGCTGTAGTCTCTTTACGGCAGTCATCACTCTTATATTTATTTAGCTAACAGTGGTGGAGATCATAAGACTGCAGCCTCTGACTATCATATCAGTGGCAGCAGGGGTGTGGGATTCAAATTCTTAAATATTTGTCACTGATATAACTGATGACTGCAATGTAGGATTTAAAGCCTTTAAACACTTACATAATATAATAAGCTGAAAGCCAGCTGGGATGATCCCATCAAGCAAAGGGCTCTGGTGATGGCAACCAGTCAAAGAATATACATCAATTAGAGAGGAGCATAGCAACATTTAGGCATACTTTTTTGCAGTTCTTGTGTAGCTGGCATTGCATTTTTGTACTGAACAGAAAACAAGCAGGGAATAGTAGCTCATCAGAGAACCTGACCCTGATGTCGATGATGGCCTGCTTGCATCCAGGTCTTGTTCCCACTGTCTTTCTAATAGATATTGCTTTCTTTGTTCTATTCCTATTGTAACAAGGAAATCTCTCAAAAGGATGTCATTGTTTATTTATTTAATTACTTTTCTTTTATATATTTTACTTTTCAAGAGACCAAACTGGCCCACTGGAGCTCTTCTCTGTCATGAACCAGTTGCAATGAAATAAAAATAAGAGCTGGAAAACACACACATTCACACACATTCACACACACACACACACACACACACACACACACACACACACACACACACACACACACACACACACACACACACACACACACACACACACACACACACACACACACCTTGTTAATATTAAGCCACAGAATGAGAAAAAATAGGTGAGTGGGGTGCCATAGATATTTGATGGTCAATAGTTTACCATCGTCTAACATTTACCCTTACTACTGGACATAGAGAGATGTTTGGCAATAAAGTATTCCTCTGGAAAGAAAGGACCACTGCAGTGTAATGTGGGCTGCTAAGCTGGAAAGGACATTGAAACAAAGAGGTAAATAAGATATGGGAAAAGCCCAAACATGCACATCAATTAAATGTCAAAAGTGGAGGTAAATGTGAAGGAACTCAGTAAAGCAATATAAATAAAGTCGAAACAAGCGCACCTACAAAGCAAAAATAAATAAATAAAATACTACTGCTGGAAAACAGCAATTGTAAAAGGGACAACAGTCTTCATATCAGGTGCATTAAAAGTATACAAGATATATCAGAAAGTGTCATCTAGGCAAGTTATGATAATGTGGTGCTTAAAAAGTCTCTTCACTGCAAGAAAACAGGAAGTCTATGTCCCTGTATACAGACAAACTGGCAATTCTGCAATTGGAATACATTGTGGAGACCGGAAAAAAAACATACTGTCATACACAGGTTGAACACAGTTAAGAGAACAATGAAAAGGTGAGCAGCCTCTAGCTGAGCAAGGGCAACTTTTGTACACCCTTTGGAAGTGACAGGAAGGGTAAAATGTCAAAACTTTTATTAGACAAATCAAAGAAATGGACAAGAAAAATGAAAAAGGGAAGGTGGTTCATGAATTAGGAATTATGTCAATTGGCAGTTTTCCACAGATTAGGTTGTGCATACATACAGCAGTGTATTTTTAGAAGCTGTGTGGCAAAAAAAAAAAGATGGAATGTAATAATGCATGAGACAGACTTACTGTAGTTCTTGCATGGTTAATCATTCTCTTGATAACTAGAATTTCCACTTTTTTGGAATGCAGGGGTAAAGCAAACTGTGTGTGCCAGGAAGTCTTGTTTGTTATTCAAGGTTCTCAGGCTACTAATGTTTTCTGTGTTACGCTGACGTACAGTCCTACAGATATATTCTACTATGTACAATCCTTTTTGAGCTTGAACAGTCTTCATTCTGTAATGTTAACCTTTTCTTTGTGCAATAAAACTAAAAGGGTTACTTTACTCATGGAATTCTCAGGGCCAACAATATATAAACTATTTGTTTTATTTGCTCTGCCTGCTGTATGCCCCACTTTTTATTTATTTATTTTTTTACCAAAAAGAAGTCAGGTTGAATCAGGCTTTTCATTCATCTAGCCTGTCTTCAATTAGATTTGCTATATCGTTTTATTCATTCCCAGTTGAATGGATGGTGCTTCTTGAAACTGTCTTAAGTCTTCGGATATCTGCTCCACCCCCGCAGATTGTGTTTGTGCCAGCATTTTAGATTAAGAAATAGCAGGTTGTGGATAGATGTTCCTTACAAGGACATCAAAAAAGGTTGCCTCAGGATTTGTGTGCAGTAGTCAAGGAAACATGCAAACAAGATAAAGGCAGCAAAGGAGTGTCGAATAAATGACAAAGTGCCATATGTGAACTGAAGTCTGAGTCAGTTTTCATATTTTGACAAGAAACTCTCTCACACACACACACACACACACACACACACACACACACACACACACACACACACTCTCACACTTGTATCACTGAGTCAATAAATGGAGTACTGAGATGAAAGGTTTCTGCAAGTCTTATGCCTAAAATTTCCCCAAAAGTTTCAAATGAAGATTTAAAACATAGTCAGCATAAAGAAAATGACCAGAATTTGTCCCCACACAACAGGAAGCATGGTGAGCAAAGCCTGCCTATGCAAGGACATAATTAATGTCATTATTAGTTAAACATGAAGGAAATATTCTGCTATCTTCTGAAATCACGAAGGAAACTTTTTGCTATCCTCTGAAATTTTCACTAGATTCCCTTGCAAATTTGCTGTTCATCATTTATCAGTGAACAGCAGAAATAGTATTTTGCTTAACAGTAATACTGACATGAGTTGGTGTCACTGTTGTTTGTGAGACAGACACCAGAAACTCTAACTACATTGACAGAACAGTCACATTAACTAAACACCAATGCATTTAGACAGATGGGACTGTATCCCTTCTACACAGCAGTGCACCCCTGATTTCAGAAGTGTTACAGAGCCAGAACAGTCGACAGACTAGAAGACTGCAACCACTAAGAACAACAGCCTTTTAAGACTACTGAGGCCCTTATCAGAGCCTGATACTACTGTAGTTAGTACTGTAAGATCAGTTCTTCGGTCTGGTGGAGATTTCTGGTGTTTGCATACTGTCTGGTTGCAGTCTGCATATTCTGTTCATTTCAGTATGGGCATTCTTTGAGCACATAGGTCTCACTCCAAGGACAATCTGCTTGTGTTGACTGGCTGCTAACAAAGAAAATAAAATGAAAACAGGAAAATGTCCCTCATTTTCTAGTATGCAGGGCCTTACCTGGAAAATAAGCTTTTACCTTGACAGGATTATAACCATAGGCAAAATAAAGAAAATAAACATAAATGCTATCAAGCTGAGGGCAGTGCAGGTGCACTGCACTTTAATTTCTTTCCACAGCACTGCAGCCTTCACACTATGGTTTACATGTGTATGCTGGAAATCAGTTTTTCACACCACCTGCAACATCAGTGTTGTAGTCTGCACATTTATCCTTTGCCAGTCTATGTTCACAGCAGGTTTGTGATGGTAAGAAAGACATTGCATTTAGACAGCAGTTGCAGGACTTACTCGGTAAAGCAAGACAACATGAGTTGGTGTTGATAATGGGGGATTCAAACAGGATATGAGAATTGCCTGGGACCACATGGGTGGGACAAAAGGAATAAAAACAAAGCCATTCTAGACTTGTGTCTGGCAAATGGCTTGATGGTTGCCAACACATGGTTTGGCAAGAGAGACAGTCACACGATCATATACAAGAGTGGCCAACATGCAACTCAGGTTGGCTTCCTCCTAGTATGAAAAGGGTACTGCAATAGAATCATACGATCATAGGATCATAGGTTACTAGGCTAATGATCCTGGGGCCCTTACAAGCCTAGCCAAGAGTTTAGCTCCAAAAAGAAACCTGAGTCAGCACCTGTTGCCCCTGTCAATGAGAGGCACAGGTAGAACCCCTGTGACAAATTTGTGGTTTCCCATCCACTCATCAAGGTTGTGCTTGAAGAGGGTCAGTGACATGTATGGGAAGTCAGAGATTGCAAAGTCATACCCAGTGAAATGGCAGGCCTACAGCATAAACCACTGGTGGCCACAATCAGCTATAAGATGTGGTCAGGAAAGGCTCTAAGTTCAATGAAGATTAGACTGAAGACCTGGAAGTTGACTGAGTTCAAGAAAATAATCAGAGCTCTAGCACCTCAGGAAGAATAAATGGAGTCAGATAAGAATAACAGCTTTATCAAATAGCATCTGTGAAGACTATAGAATGGATGTGTCCAGGCCAGTTATGGAAATAAGGTACATAACAAAAACTGCTGGAGGAATGCAGAAGTCCAGGAAGTTATCAAAAGAAAGAAAGAAATTAGTAGTGTAGGAAAAAGAGAGAGAGCGAGAGAGAGAGAGAAGATGAACGGGGCAAGGGGATACACTGGCTAGCTAACAGAGAGTTTAAAAGAGCAGTTACAATATCTAAGAATGGGGCATCACAGATGCACTACCAGCTTCTGGAACATGACTCAGCAGATGACACAAAGAAACTCTTCAGGCTGTAAGGCAAAGAAAGAAAGATAAGGAAGATAGTCATCAGATAATACATAATGGATGCCAGCAACAACCTGTTCAACAGTCCACAGGACATCAGAGGCAGCATCTGAATGAAGAACATTTCATAGGAGCTGTACTACTGCATACATAACCTACAAAGAAAAAGGAGGAGCCCATCTTCGAAGACGTAAAACCAGCACTAAGGAAATGAAGTCAGGAAATCTGACAGGCTCATTTGAGGCCACGATACATGTGATCAAGATGATGGGTGAGTTAAAAGAGGAATGGCTCCAGTAGAGAAAGAGAGGAATAGCTCAGATGACAGGAAAATAAGCATTTTACTGCCAGTGTACAATACCAAAGTGGACATTCTCAACTGTGGGCAGTACAGAGGTATCAAACTCCTGTCATATTGCTTGAATATGCTGGAGAGGGTGATTGATACACAAACAGACAGTGAATTAGAAATTAAGACAGAAGATGAGAAGCTCAGATTCAGACCAAGATCCAGTATAACTGACTCAATGTTTGCAATGAGACAGACAGAAGACAAGGAGCTAAAGATGAAGAAGGAGTCCAAATGGTCATTCCTTGACTTGGATAAAGACTCCAACAGAGCTGTTTTGGGCTGCCCTGTGATGGTTTGAAGTCCCACAAAGACTGGTAGAACTAGATAAGACATACATACAGTAGTTGGACTCCCGGGGGGGGGGGGACGGTGCATCAGAGTTCAGTCTGAGTCCATTGTTGTTCATACTGGTGCCAGACTACATTAGCAAACAGGTTGGAGGGGACAGATCAACAAATCTGTTGTATGCAGATAGAAGCATAGCTGGTTCAGCCAATGCCCTGGGTCAGTACTATGAGGCAGCACACCACACCTTCAGGACTTCAAGTGAAGAGCAAAAGAAAGCAAAAGATCATAGGAGGTTACTAGGCTAATAGCCCTGGGGCCCTTGCAAGTCTAGCCAAGAGTTTATCCCAAAAAAATAAACCTCAACAGGGGCTGACTCCATCAGTGTTGAGACAGGAATATCCAAGGAATAGTTTCCTGAGGGTAAGATGTCCCCATTCCCAATGCAACACCCACAATCCCTAATATGGATTGCTATAGAGTTGAGTTAAACATACAATACAATGCTAGTGAAAATAGAAGAAGTTTAAAAAGGCTTAAGCAAAAGCACTTACATGATTTTTATGTGGATTATTTGTTTTTTTTATTTTAAGTAATAAAGTAGTGGTTTGGTGCACGATTTAAGGAATTGTTTGTCCAGCTTGGTGGCTCCTCGTTCGTTGAGTGTTTTATACAATACAATGCACAAGGAATGGAAAAGCCCTCTGGAATTCTTGAATGTTTTCCTCTGCCTCTGATATTATCTTCATTAGGATTTTCATGACACAGTTTTAAGCACTGGCTGCTTAGACATCAAGATGTTTTCAATGTTACCATGGCTTAAAAGCTTACCTCTCGACTGTACAGATTTTTGCAGAATGTCCAGATTTTTGCTCCACATTTTTGGTCAGTTTCTCATAAAATTGTGTTTGTCTGACAACTCACTGGCATATCATTGAGGGTTGAAGTCAGAAAAAAAATTGACATTCAAGTTTCAGACTTAATATCCTTCAGAAAATGTATGCTAATGCAAAACTTGTCATTTGTCAACTTTCTAAGTTTGTAAAAGCAATACTTAAAAAGTGCCTTTGTCCTCCATTATTTATGTCTTTGTCCTGATTTCTTGCTCTAAGAGGTTGAGAGGTATGGAAATGAAATGAAGGAATATATTGCTGTTATAAACCAACTTCTTTTATCTTTTCATAGAATGATAATTTTATATTTATCTTTTCAAGTGTTAATAGGAAAACTTCTGATTTTGTAAACTTTAGAAAAATGTTCATATCCATAAAAAAAAAAAAAAACAGACCTTACTTTAATTGAATAGTACAGACGATATTAAAACTTAAAGCTTGGGAACATTACAAAGAAAGTGGCATTAACAATGTTTGCATGCTTGCTCTGCAGTTAAGAGGAAATAGACCGGGTACAAATATTTGATAAAACTTATAACGAAACAGATTTTTGATTATAAAATTAAATAAAACTATACATGGTTCTATGAGATTTTATGTGGAATGCCATTCCTGCTTTGGCAGACGTTATAGAGGAATATGTGTGATGACTGCAGTCTTACATGAAGAGCTAATTCGATTGTGGCAGAATTGTTTCCTTATTACTTAACCAAGCATGAACTTTTGTTTTATAAAATGGACACAGATAAGCTTTCTCAGTGATGTATGTATCTTTCTTTTGCATCAGTAGACTGCAAGCTGTTAAAAAGCATGTAATTCTCTGTACAAGATAGTGGTGAATACTTTGAAATAACGGTTTAGATAAACTAAGCTATTTCCGTTTGCTCATAACTACTGTTCTGCAATTTTGTTCTTTTATGCTTTCTTGTGAAATTAGCTCCACTACCATTAGTCTTTAGAAATTGTGATTCTGCATCTATCAACGTCAGTAGTAATCGTCTCCCAGCAAATCAAAACCAATACTAAGATTTGGCACCTCCACTGTTAACAAGTAATACACAAGTATATGCTTAGGACACCTGCAGGGAAGTCCAGCAGCCAAGGTCATTGTGGATCACCCACCCATAGGTAGAAGAATCAGAAGGGAAGATATCTCTGACCCAAGAAGGAAGGTCATTTTTGTAGATCAAGTGACAAAGTAAAAATGTACTTGATTTTTTTTAACACCAAAGACCCTCCTTGATGGATGATGACTTTGAACTGGATCTAGCAGTGAAACTTTCAGTTTAGTCTGATGTCCTATAATAACTAGCAGTAATGTCCAACTCCATTGCTGTGGAAAAAAAAATTTTGTCTGGATGGGAGGCATCAACGGTTCCAAAGGCCATACCATAGTTTCCCAACTGAAGGGATTAGAATCTCCGACACTCCCAAGAACAAAATGCCCATTTATTCCTCTATGCTCCTACCAGCAGAGATACTTAAGTCAATAATGACATCTGCAAGGATGGAGATCAATAGGAGAACAGAAAAGTTATGCCTCAGCTCAAACCCAAACAGAAATAACTCCCTCCGTATGCTCAGACCTGAGACTCAAGAGGAGAAGGAGGAACTAGGAGGGAAAATAACTTAAGACTGAACTTACTTCTGGGCCAAAGGACAGAAAGTCAGACAAGCCTGATGAGTATGAATTGCAAAATTATTGGAAAAGGAGAGATCTCCACCTAGTAGTGGGAGACAGCCTTATAAAGTGGGTTGCTTGGCCACCAAAAACTGAGTAGTGAAATTGTTCTACTCCAGGAACCAAGGGCAGGTGAACACTTGAACTGAACCTAGCACCCAGCAGCACATATGTAGACTATTGACAACACCTGCGTAAACTGGTTGTGGTGATACAAGGGGCAAAGCCATCCACATGGAAAACTGCTCCCACTTGAATTAGAAGATTTGTAGTAGCTAACAGCCCATCATCCAGTACCAAGTGAAAACTGACAAGATGCAGAAGATAATGACCTTGACAAGTCCCCCCCCCACTATAACAAACAAGTCAAAAGTCATATTGCACAACAATGTGGAGGACAGCTCTTATCAAGTCCAAGGAGCATTCCTTGACATATCCAAAGGGATGAAGTAAATCCACATTCCTTCCTTGGACAACACCATAGGCTGAGGTTGAGAACAGCTGTATCCCTGAACCTTATGACAAAGCATGTATAGATATAGAGATCAGAAACTCCCGAGCTAAAAAAGAAGCACAATGTCATCTCACCTTCTGCCTTGCTGATAAATTAGAAAGAAGAGGGACCTGGATATCCTCAAGATGTGCAAAGGATTTCTATGCAGAGGGCCCTCATTCTGGAAATTGATCTTTTGGAGAGTAATCATTTTTAGAATCATGACTGGTCCCTCCTCTAGATGGAACTGAGGGTGGACCTAAGGGGCTGGACACAAAATTTCCTTTATTGGAATGAGAACTGCTGAATGAGTCCAGCAGCAAATCCATAAAGGTTGATTTCAAGGAAAAAGAACTCCCATCCATTGGGAAGGTGGTGACTACATGCCCTCATTACCTGAAAGGATGACTTAATGGAACACGAGTGAACCATCTACTGAGCTGAGATTGGGGATGGCCCAAAAGTCTAGACTCATGTCTGGAACAGCAGCCAAAAATGAACATCCACATCACCTTATATCCCATCAAGACATGGGTGACCATGTAAGGTAAAGAACCCACTTCTGATTTAGCAGAATCCCTCCAGATCTGAGCATCATCTTAGCATTTACCATCAAGGGACTAAACAAGAAAGTGGCTGTCTGTAACCCTTTAACTTCTCAGTCATATTGTTATGTATAAAGTCAGGGGACCTTAAAGAAATAGTCTCCATCAAAAGTGCCAAAGACCACCATGATGACAATGACACTTGGACTGCCTTCACTTACAAACAATAAGCCTAGAAACCTTAGGCCCACTTCAAAAGAAGGGACATTCAGCATAGGGAGAAAAACTTTCTTGGCTAAAATGAGACCAAAGAGTGGAAGCCCAAACTGAACCAAGAACCAGAAAGGACCATTCATCTGCACTGTATCTGGTCAAAGGAAGACTACTATAAAAGCCAGACACAGCAATCAGCTGTCAGAATCCATATCTGGGGGTGCACATGGGATCCTCTCCTCTCCTCTCAGACTTTTGTTACTACAGACAGCATCTGCATAGGCTGTAGAAACTGTGGAAGCTTCAAACTACTACCCCAGAATCAGGGGCAAGCCGAGACAGACATGAGAATCATCCCAATGATTCTTAAGAAAGCATCCAAACAGCTGGTTATAGATCACAAAGGAGAGTAAGCAAGCCTAACAGAAATGATCAGTCAAAAGGCCTACCACACTGGATGGTAAAATCTGGGCCTGCTCTTCAATCCACAGTAACCAGAGGCCATGAGGAAAAATTATAGGAAAGAACTAGCAGAAGAAAGACATTAAGAGGAAGATAAACTATATGATCTGCAGCTAATACATTATATCTTTAACAGGGATTGGAAGAAGCAAACTGAATAGTTGATTAGTGGCTATTCTGCATCAGATTTCTGGTACATGTACTTTCCCAGCACCCTTCTGCATTTCTTCAACGTGTCTAGGTCTTTGACAGTTTCATCAACCAAAAGAACTCAGTCCTCAAAATATACCCTTCAAATTCATCTTTGATGCCCATCATAAGGTTTGTAAAAATACAAAGTGTAACTTTTTAGTGGCTTGGTTCTCTAGATTTTAGGCACAGTATTTCTAAGCTCGTTATTAGAAATGGAGGTCTAAACCAACAATGTTATGAAATAATACTTATTTTCTTTGTCTCAGTAAAAAAAATGTTTTTTGCTTAATACATTCTATGTTTAAACTTCCACTTAGTGTGTAGTTGGCTGGTGGCTGCTTGATGGCTGGAGCTAAATATGGTAATTAGTTTAATTTAAGGTTCAGTGTACGAGACATTTTTGCTGAGCTGCATGTTTCTCTGAGGTGCTCTCTGAGTTTTAGCAGGATTCATAGCCTGCAGGGTTTGGTCCTTCTCACTGAAAGCATGTATTAAAGCCTCCCATGCATCTCTGCAGGGACCAGTTAATGTTAATGGAACTTCATATGTCATATCTTAAAAAAACAACTGGACCTACTTCATCCAGTTCTTTATATGGAAAAAGGGCAACAGCTGAAGTTCAAGAGGACACAAAGCAAGCTAACGTATCTTTAATAGCAATGCTTGCAACCTCTTTTTTAAACACCTATATTAAATTATCACTTGTAATATAGGCAAACCTCCATTTATGTAAAATAAAATAAACCATATTAACATGTTCACAGTTACAACATTTATACATTACATATGTTCTTCTTTGCAATACAATCAATACAACATTAAATAAATTGGTCATTTCCTACCTTCCCTTAAGCCTCATTCATCCTCCAAAACATTTTTCTGCATATATTGTTCCCATATTTTCCATTTTTCTATGTAATGTGATCCTACCCTTTTCTAAAGATTCCACTTCCAGTTCTTTTATCTCTGTTACATTATTAAATACTTCAAATATGGTCACTTTTGATTTTGATTCCCAATTTCTACTAACTGCTTTTTTGGCAGCAACCAAAAGTAAACTTAACTAGGCCTTAGTATATCCAGGCAATGCAGATCCTGTATCCCAACTCAAAAATATAATTTCTTTAGTTACACCCATTTGTTTACCTAATACTTCTAACAGAGTACTCCATGGGGAATTGTTAAAGTTTGCCAACTCATTATACTTTCAAAACATGTGTTCTCAGTTACCTGCTTTCTTCTAACACACCTCAAATATTTGCCACCTACCTGAGAAAAAATTCTTTGGACTCTATTTGGGATATAAAAATATCTATGCAAACACTTCCAAACAGAAATCTTTAATTTTCTAGATTTTGTTGAAGAATTGGGAGCCATACATATGTTTTCCATTCTTTTTTGTGAATTACTTATCTAATCACTCTTCCCAATCTTTCCTAACCTCCTCCAATTGATTCCTATAGTTATCTTGCAATATATTTTATGCTGTACAAATTATCCCTTTTTAACAGCAGCTTCTGTTCTAGATTCAAAATTAAAAACTCTACCAGTGCAAATCTTTCATATAGGATTCCCCTATTCCTTTCTCTGTGCCTATATTCTGATTTCAATCCCTGGTAGGGAAGGCAGTCTCTAGCCTGCAGTCCACATCATGTCTTCTTAGCCTCTTCCTAGTCTATTATCTTTCCCTCTCTAATTATTTCTTCCCAATACTATGGTTCCTTTGCCAGCTTTATCCAGTAAATTCCAGGACCCTCTTGTCTATCCTCTGTACCCCTAATTGCAGTCATCCCTATCAGTTGAATATCCTTTCTCCATTCTGTGGTTGGCTTAGTTCTTAGAATACAGTCTGTTACTTTACAATATAATATCCTGTATGACTGTTGTCATCCTTCTTAAGGAGCTGCAACCAAAATCCAACTCTCTCCTTATTTCCTGAGTTTTCCCCCTGCTTCATGATCATCTATTTCCACTTTCAATTGTATCTTTTTGCTTATGCTATGTATTATTATACAGTTCCTACCTTAACTGTTTAGGTCTAAGATATACCTTCAAATCAGGAAATCATAAACTACCTTGTTCTATTGGAAGGATCAACTTATCCCAATTGATTTGTGCCCTCTTCCCTTCCCAGATAAAATCATTCAACTCCTTAATAACTACTATCCACAACTCCCCCTCAGGTTGATAAAAATATGCCTGACCTGTTTATAAAACTAAAGTCACTAAAAACATTTTTACTACTTGTATCTTGCTATCCATATCCATAAACAAGACTTTCAAGTTTCTCAGTTTTTGTATTATATTTTCATTAGTCTCTCCCCACATGTCCTTTGCTGCCATAACAGAATCATTTTAACCCATACTCCTAATTACTTCATTTTATCATGTCCCTATAAATATGGGAATTGCTGAACCAATTCATGTGTGGGTACATAGTTTACAGCTATAGCCTTTGTTTTATATTCATTGACAAATTACCTCCTCGATTCCTAAAAATGGCTGCTAGTTCTATCGCTTTCCCAATTTTTATATTAATCAACAGATCCATTAAGTAAAGCTCTGTGCCTGACATCTGGAAAAAAATCTGTTATACCCCTGCATAAAGGTAGTAACACAATTGACCCCTGAAATTTCAGACCAATTTCCATCCTATCCCGACTAAAATTTTTCAAAAATGCATTCACAAATTGTTCCTTAACCACCTTCTCCAACAAAATCTCCTTACCCCCAAACAATATGGTTTTCACCCAATGACATCCTTCATAAATACTACTGCAAAATCAGGCGATAACAATAAGCTAGTTTCCTGCCTGTTTCTTGCTCTATCCAAAGTCTTCAATACTGTTTCTCATACATTTCTACTATCCAAACTTGCTTCACTTAACCTCTCAAACTCTGCAGTCTCTTGGTTCTCTGGCTACCTTTCAAATAGATTCAGGCTGTGAAATGGCAATATAATTTCTCTCCCTTTCTCCCTCTACAAACTGGAGTGCTCTAAGGCTCCATCCTTGGTTCCCTCCTTTTAACATCTTTATTAATGACCTCCACACTTCTTGTCCACTCTCTACCATTATTCAATATGCTGATGATTCCACAAGAATCGCCTGCTCTGACAACATCACTCACCTTCATACCCTCACTCAAGAGTCTCTCCACTCTGTTGAAATATGGCTTACTTACAACCAATTACTACTGAACCCAAAGAAAACTAAACTTCTCCTATTTCTCCCTAGCACCCTCCAGCATCACAAAACTTCCTTTTCTGTTTCCTCCCTGAACAATACTATCATCTCTACTGAACCCCACACTAAACTCCTAGGTGTTATTATCGACAACCATCTAAAGTTGAATCTCCACACTCAGCAGTGCATTAAAAAGACACATCAGAGATTAGGCCTGCTAAACAGACATAATAAATACCTCACAAATGCCTCCAGGATCTCCCTTGCACAACCATTCACACTACCCACACTGTTCTATGCAGCCCGTATTCTCACATAACTCCAATCTAATCTTCTCACTAAACTTGAACTTATCTACAATAAAATTGCTCAATTTGCTTCCAACCAACAGTACCGCAGTCATCACTGCTTAGCCCAACAAAATCTGCAGTGGCTAGAATTTCATCACCACATCCTAGTACCCCAGTTTCTAATGGCTCATTCAGTCTTACATGAACCATCTTCTTGTCCCTCTCTCTCCACTCTCATCCAGCCTTATACTCCCAATCACTCTCTCCATAACTCTCAACAGAACCTACTGCAAGTCTATAAGCCCAATAAAAATATTGGCAAAATGCTCTGCAGCTATTCCATAGCAAATTCTTGGAATAAACTACCTCATAATGTCAGGTGCATCAGTAACCCTAACACCTTTAAAATATCAATAAAAGAGTACCTCCGTAAATCATGATCATGTTTTTTTAATGACCCAACATAAGATATATTCCTCTACTAATTTACTGCAGTCCTCTCTACTTTTACTACAGCAGTTTCTTTCACTGACTTCATACCTGGGTTTCTCCACCTGTATATACTCCAAACACTCATCTTCCATGCCTCTCTTTACCCTTTGCTAGCTTGTGTGTATACTGTATTTACTTTATTTTATATATAGTTTGTTCACCTGTAACAACTGACCTAGTTATTTACTGTTAGTTCTTATATAGCAGTGTTTCTCTTGTAATCAATTGTCCATGTTATATAATGTATATTGCACTGTACTATTGGAGCTTTTCTCCTCAGGTCTCCGCTGAAAAAGGGCCTCGCCCAATCGGACTAACCCGGTTAACAAATGTCAAATAAATAAATAAATAAAATTCATTAATTTTATACCCTGAAAAAAATGAAATTGTCTCAGAATGTTCCACAGCATTGTGATGCCCTTTTCTGGTTTTATAAGGTACAAAATAATATGATCTGTAAATAAAATCAACTTTACAAAATAATATCATCTGAAAATAAAATCTGCTTTTCATGATTACCATACCAATTATATCTTTGAATTTCTGACTCCCTTACTTTCTTAAATATAACATAAAATAAGAAAGGGCACCCCTGTCAGATTCTTATGTTCAGACACAACTTATCAGAGCGGAACCCTCCCACTTTGATTTTTGCCTCCGATCCCTGATATATCTTCCTGTGCAACCTAATGATTGTATCAAGGAAATCAAATGCTTCCATTACCCTACTCATAAAATCCCAGCTTACTTTACTGAATGCTTTCTCTGCATCAAGACCCACCAACAACAGTGGTATTTTCTTACATCCTGCTTCCCTCTGGATTATCATTGCTCTATTAATGTCAAATGTTTGCCTCTGTTCCATAAAACCACATGATCCATATCTATCAATTATGACAATACCTTTATATTCGTTCAGCCATTACTGACATAAACACCTAATAATTATGGTGTAAAATTGAAATGGGCCTATATCAAGTTAGGTCTGATGTGTATGTACTGTCTTTAGGTATTACAGGCACCACAGCTTTCTTCCAGGATATTGGTGTTTCTCCGCCTTTTATGACACTGTTAAACAAAACCAGATTTTTATCATTTTCTTTCCTCAGCTTCCAGACTTCCACCAGAATACCATCTATTCCTGAAGAATTTCCTATAGCTTGGTTATACATAACTGCTTTTATTGCATCACCTCTTATCTGTTGAGCCTCATCTACCTCTAACTTTGGCATATTTAATTCTTCCATACATATTTACATTTGTGCTCTTTCTAGATTTCCACATTTCTCTGCTTTACACAAATTTTCATAAAATTTCTGAAACAGCTCTAACACCTCTAGAAGATCTCTGGTTATTTTTCTTGTTATAGTTTTCCTATGTTTGGCAACAGCCATTTTTACTTTCTGTTATCTAAATTGTTCTGCTAAAAGTTTTTCTGCTTTAAAATGATCAAAAACAGCATAGCAGCAATTTTTCTAAACTCATGCATTATATTGAGGTACTTCCTTATTTTCTCTTTAACACTGTGCAGTTGTGCCTCTTCCTGTTCTGTGGGATTCTCCCTATTCTGTAATACTTTAATCTTTGTCAGCCCCTTTAAATAATTCTTGTTACTTTTTAACCATATTTCTTTTTCTTTTATGTCTGCCTCATTTCTGAGCTCCACTTTCATGTTGTACTACTCACTATCTACAACTTCTGAATTACTTTCTATCTTTCTTAATAACTCCCAAATATTTTCCACTATTCATTCCTTAAATTCCTCTTTTGTTAACAGGTAAATGTGCCAGTGTCTCATTTTTTCCATCATTACCCTGCATTTTTAATTTAGTTATTATTGGCACATGATCTGAAATAGTTACTAGATATGTGTCAAAGCTTTCAATTAAATGAGTATTTTCTTGTGAAATCTAATTTCTATCTAGTGTATATTTCTTCAGAAATCTACCCTCTTTTGTTATATGTTCCCTTCCAGCCCCTTTGATACACCCCACTGTTGCAAATCAAATTGTAGCCCTACATATAAGTAGTATTCCTTGCTGAATGCTGATTATGTCTCCCAAAAATTTCTTAAGCTCCATAATAGCAGTTTTGGGTGGAATATAAATACATACCCGAATAATTTTCTACTCTTGCCAGTACCCCCTTACTATCACAAATCTACCATTATTTATTTTTATTTATTTATTTATTTATTTTATTTGCAGTTGGTTTACCAGGATAGTCCATTGGGTTAAGATGAACCCATTTTCAATGGAGTCCTGGGGAGAAAAGCTCCAAACAAGGTTACAATAGGTTTTACATCCTTTTTACAATATTTGACAAGAATTATACAATTAGAGCATACAATTTGTGGTAGACAGACTAGTGTTAAATGTTACAGTTAGAGCAAACAATTTTTGGAAGAACAAACTGGTGGTAAACATTACAGAAGATGCAGGTACAAAAGGAAAACATTTCAATGTAGATAAGTAAGAAGCAATAGTATCATTTGTAAGTTTGACAGAGCAGACAATGTAATTTTTTTTTTTTGAGCAGAGATAAGAAATGTCCTAGTGGAGGGGAAGGAGAGATAGTCAGTATAGATCATGAAGGATGTGAGCATGAGCATTCCCACTGGGAAAATAGATGAGAGTGAAGAGATTTTTTGAATGTAAGGTGGTTGAAGGTGGTACGAATGGCAGGAGGTAGGGAGTGCCAGGGTTGTGCTAGGCTAAAGGATAGGAGATTTTTACCAGGGGGACGATTTGGTTTATGCAATTTGATTAGATTTTGGTTGTTAGATCTAAGTACTCTGCTGGGAAGGTGAAATTTAAATGCTGAGGATAGAGACGGACAGAGGTCAGGTTTGAAAATGAGCTTGTGAGCAAGAGTAAGTTGAGAATAGATGAGTTGGTTGGGAAGTTCAAGCCATTTTAATTTATGCAGTGAAGAGCAGTGGCGGGTAGAAGACTTGAGACTGGTAGCGAATTTAGCAATTTTGTTGTAACAGGTGGAAAGTTGTGTTTTAAGGGAAGATTGGATGTTAGTTAGGAGTGGGGCTCCATAGAGAAGAGAGGGGATGAGGAATGAGGTAGGGAGAGTGATTTTAGTGGAGGGTGTAAGGTAGCGATTGTGGCGGAACAGCATGCCTAGTTTTTGATGTTTTTTTTTTATATTGTGTTGAATGTGGGAGATGAATTTGAGATGGTTGTCGATTTGAACACCCAGTAACTTAGCATTGGACACCAATTCCAGGGATGTGTTATTGTGGCTGGTAATTGATAGAGAGTTAGTATTGATAGAGGTGTGTTTAGAGGGGGTAAATACCATTAGTTTGGTTTTAGAGGCATTGAGAGCAAGGTGGTTATCTTTCATCCATAGTTCAGTGATAGAGAAGGCATCTTGTGTAAGTTTTTGTAGCACTGGGAAGGATGTGGCAGAACAAATGATAGTTGAATCATCAGCATATTGGATAATGCTGGAGAATGCGATAGAGTTGTGAAAATCGTTTATGAATATATTAAATAACAGAGGACCCAGTATGGAGCCCTGGGGAACTCCAGTTGGGGTATTTAGAAAAGAGGATGTGGCTGTTTTCCACTTTACTGCTTGATATCTATTTGATAAGTAGCTAGAGAACCAGGACAATGAGGAAGGAGATAAGCTGAGTTGAGAGAGTTTGGATTTGAAGAAGTTTGTGAGAGATAGTGTCAAAGGCCTTTGAAAGATCAAGTAAGAGGGTAGAGACAATATGACCAGAGTCCTGAGCTGTATTTACCATTTCTAGGAAGGAGAGGAGGGCTGACATAGTGCTATGACCGGGTCGAAAGTTGTGCTGAGTTGGAGTTAGTAGATTATTGTCTAAGAGGTAAGGTAGGATCTGTAGATGGATGCACTTTTCTAGAAGTCTAGAGATAGGGGATAAGATAGCTATGGGGCGGAAGTTTGTAATATTGTTGTTATCGCCACCTTTATGTAGAGGTATGATGAAAGCCTTTTTCCAAATTTGGGGTACCATGCTTTCTTTGATAGAGCGGTTGATTAGTATACTGATGGGGTAAGCAATGGTTTCAGCAGTTATGCTAAGGAAATATGAAGAAATACTGTCAGAGGCATTGGAGCATGGTTTAAGTTTCTGTAGAAGTTTTTTTATCGTAGATGTTGGAATTGGTTTTAGTGACAGAGGTGTGGGAAGAGGGGGTGATGGAAATGGAGAGGAAGTGGTAGTAGAGATGGAAGTGAAGGGAAGGGTGTTAGTTGAAGGGAGAGTGGAAGAAGTGGAGGATGGAGTGATATTAGAGAATGAAGATGTTAGTTTGGAGATGAAATCTATGAAAAAGGAGTTGAATTGGGTAGCTAAGTCGTTGTCAGGAGCATTGGGGTCAGGGCTGGGGTTGAGTATTTTGCCAGGATTGATAAGGGTAGAAATTCCTTTCCAGAACTTCTGAGGGTTTGTTTTATTACTATTTTGGAGTTTGGAGAAATAGTTTTGTCGATCAGCAGTAATGAGCTTTTTTTACTTTGTTTCTGAGTGTTTTGAATTTGGTATGGGAGAGGGGAGATTTATTTTTTATTGTAAAGAGCCCAGACTTTGTCTCTGTGTCTCATAGCTGTTAGGGTATTTTTGGTTAGCCAGGGGGTGGTTTTTAGTTTTATTCTTTTAGAGCTTAGTGGAGCATGGTTATCTAGGAGATTTAAGAACGTTGAGTTGAAGTGAGCTACAGCATCATCTAGGGCTAGATTTTTTAGAACATTCCAGTTAATTGCTTTTAGAGAGTCAGTGAAAGCTGTAGGATTAAAGTTTTTATGGTTGCGGATGGTTATGTAGTTGTGTGTTCTAAGTAAAGGTGTTGGGAGTCGATGTGCAAAGGTGGGCAGGTGATCACTAAGGGAGTCTGGAAGTGTGCCACTGTCAGAGAAGTAATGAGGGTGAGAGACTAAAATCCAGTCTAGAATGCTACCAGTAGATAGAGTTTTTGAGGGGCGGGTTGTGGAGTTATTTAGCTGTGAGAAGTTGTAAAGGTTAATATTAAGTGGACTTGTGGCAGACTGAATGGAGTACCAGTTGATGTTTGTATCACCTAAGATTATTATTTCATTGTTCATATTAGTGGAGAGCCAGAAAAGGATATTTTCGAGTGTAGTAATATTGTCTCCAGGGGGAGATGTAGAGGGAGGCTATTAATATGTGTTTGTGTTTATTAATTTGAAATTTTGTCAGGAGTAATTCTGCTTTATTGAAGTTGGGAATAGGTTTGTTATAAGGGGTGACTGTCAGGGAGGATGAATATAAGAGAGCTACACCACCACTTTTTTTATGGGTTCTATCTTTCTGATGATTGAGTAGTTTGGTGGTGTTATTTCATGGTCTTTTATGTGGGACTTTAGCCATGTTTCAGAGATAGATGAAATGTCGGGTTTATTGTGTGAGAGCCAGGCATGGAGGCTTGGGACTTTGTTTACTATGCTTTGGGAGTTTAGGGAGGTGAAGAGTATAGACTTGTCTATGGTGGAAAAGTTTGAGGGGCCAGGGTTGGGATGTATTTCTCCTGATAATAGAGTAGTAATTAGATGTAGAATAATATTGGTAAGGTATTTGGATTGCTTAGAGTATGGGCTGTGCTTTGATGCATTAGTGAAGTATTTGTTTGCTACTATTGTAGATGAGTGTGAGGGGTAATGAGTTTATAAGAAAAGAATAGTTGTTTTTTATAGGATAAAGATATTATTGAGTTTTCCTCTTCTATCACTACTGGAGCTTCTCTGGCAATTAATATAAGTACTCCCTTTTTCCTTTGTCCCTGATATTCTGCTGAATATCCATCCTGAAATCCTTTCTATATGAAGTTCACATACTCAGTTATTTCCAAATGAGTCTTCTATATTACTGATATTTGCACTTTGCATTTCTTAGTATAATTCAGTGCTCGTTTTTTGTCTATACCTATGAGACCATTCACATTCTATGATAATATGGAAAGTGCTGTCATTATGATAAGACAATTATTATTCTTACCTATTATATATGATATGTTTTTTAGATGCCTATGTCCACCTTTTGTGATACATGTACCCACTAATATTTGGAAAGCTGAACTTTTATACAGTCTTTTCTTGATATCTGCATTTGAGCCTATGTCATATTTAGCAATACTTTTTTTAATGAAAACACTCAAACAAATAAATAAAAACACACCCAGAACACCCTAATAACCTGCTGACTTAATACAAACATAGAAAATATGTACATCTTCAAAAAAGAAAATTTAAGCCTCTTAATAGGAACAATTGTCCTTAAAAGATAGCTGCAGACACAGGCATCTAACCTAAAGTTAAGGTTGTCCATGCTAATGCACACGTTACTGCATGTGCCCCTACTTGCAATAATTGCTGTCTGTTCTTTTTTATCTTTGTTCTCCTCCCAAATGTGAAAAACAACTTACTTGCTTTCAGAAAACATTAACTTTTAACCTTAAGGAAACCAGAGTTCTGGCTTTCTTTTGCCCTATTATCAACTTGTCTGCAAGGAAACAGAGTTCTAAAAGCATGCTGAACATTTATTGCTAAAGAAATTTTTTTCATTACATTCAGTGTTCTCATATTTGCTTGTGCCCACTTTAAAATTGTTATTAGATTAGACCAAGGGTCTTAATCCAGACATTCACCTAGGCAAAAGTAAGCAAAAACACATCATCTCTACATATATTAGGATCTGTGTACTTTTACATCCTATCCCCCAATTTAACAACCCAAACGTACAGACTATTAATGCAAACATGCTTTTGTGCAGCCTACTTTCTCTTTTAGCATTGTAATGCCTACATTTTTAATACTAAAAAAAGAAGAATGAAATAAAATCTCTTTACTTCAGTATCTTTATCACATACAATATCTGAAATGCTTTAATATATAACATGTAATTTACAACATGAAAGGTTTTATAGAAATATTAAGATCAATTGACTTTTTCCTTCATCTTCCCCTCCTCTCAGTGTCCATCTGAACATTAATGACATAAACTAGGGCAAAAGCATTTTAGTCTCCCAGAAGTTTAACAAAGTAAAAAAAAATCAATTATTTCCATTTTTTTCTTGTAAAGCCATACTTAAGATATGTGAATGATGCTTTGTAATACCACATTTGTTCCAATTGTTTGTGCTGCAGATCTTCTTCCTGTTCATCTCCATCTCTCAGCTCCAGACTCTAGTTCAATTCCAGGGTACGCCCAAATATTTTGGTTTATTCCTGTGGTTTTTCACTGTCTCTCAAGCATTTTCCTTTGGAACATTGGAAAATGTTTCACTGGCAAAGTCTCTCTGTGAGCTTTATTATCAGAAGAATGAGAAACAGAATCCCAGGCTGCTTGATGAGTCACTTTTTGTTTGGACAGACTTTTCTATTTATTCCTTAGCCTGTTCTGCATAAAAAAATGCTTTAATCCTCTAGGAAAGAATATTCTGATGACAACTGAATGCACCAGTTTGAATCTTACACCTGCCTCTTGGCATTCCCTGATTGCCTCAAGAAACATGCTCATTTTCTACAAATGGTCTGCTGTCTCCAACTTTTAATACTTTGCCCTTCTGCCCTATCACAGTTTTCCCAATATCAAATCTTTCTCTGGTAAGATTGCATCTTTACTAATGCAGCTCTTGACTGCTTTCTCAAGTACAGGTTTGGAGCATTCACATGATGTGTCCTTTCAATTAACATATCCTGCTGTGGAATAACAATCCAATTGCTTATTAGTGCCTTCATAAGATAAATACAGTCTGTTTCTTCCAATTTCTTTGGTACTACAGAAAATATCAGGTTTTCCCTGTAAGCTCTGTCCTCTGATTCTACAATTTTTGAAACATCTCTTCTTGAGCAGTTTCATATTCAACCAGCCTTTTCTTCATTTCAACCTCTAATTTTTGCAGTTTTATCAGTTCATTTGAAAATCTGTTTAAAGCTTTTTCTATTTTTTTCTAGCCTTTTGTTATGTAATTTGATATACTCATTCAATGTTTCATTTATTTTAATCAGCTCTGAGCACATTTGACTTATTTTCCCTTTAGATTACGGGAAGCCATGTCTTGCATGAAAGCTGGAGTTTGAACTTCTTTTGCTGAACAGCTGCAGGATTCTTCCCAGGCAATGTTTTCTTTTCACCTTTTCTGGCTGATTTTCTTTCAGGCTCTTTAAGTTTCTTCTTTGATGGCATCCAGATAGTGTATTTACTAACAGCAATGAAATTTACTAAAAGTGAAAGAGTTAATTGCCCTTAACTCTTTCATTTTTCATAGTGAGAGAGCTGAAGTTAAGCTGTTGATCAGTGTGCAGCTATCTTAGAAAGGTCAATGTTAGCAATCTCTTAACTCAAAAATTAGAGGGGAAAGCCCCAAATCATCCCCAAATCAGGGGCATATTAACCATTAGTCACTTCCTAGAAACAATTTTATTTCAACAGTTTTGTAATATGCATTTTCTGAAGAGGAAAATGTCTATTATTGAAGATAATTTATTTTACTCTTCCTAGTTTTGCTACAGAATCATAGCATGTCCTTTCTGCTTGCTTCATAACTACATATTTATATGAGGAACAAAACAACATATTGAGGCAATATCAAGGATGGCTGGAATTTGTTCAATACCCCAGTACCTATTTCAGTAGCTTTACTTTATACAAATTATAAAGATTGCACAGAAGAAGATTTGAAAGGCTTTTGATGCATTTTGTCTTACAAAACAAAATGGAGAACCCTTCTAGTAGGACTTCTATGTGGGTGTGGGTGTAGTTGGACAAATAGGTATACATCGTGTACCCTACTGTGCATCAGTACTCTGACTATTGACAGCTTTTCATCTTGGCATACTCTCCATCAAAGTCACAGTTTCCTTTTGCTTCCCCTAACTACAATAGCCAGTAGTTCAACTACCAGAGATTTTTCTTTCTTTAAATGTTATTCTTTATTTTAACAAATCCTCTTAGAGTACTGCTGTATTCTTTAAACCCCAGTAAAGTGATACCACTACCTCATCTAAAGTCTGTCCCACACGGCCCTTAAATCATTCTATGACCACTATCTGGCAGCATACCTCTCCCTTTAACACCAACTAGCTCACTACAGTGCCCACACTCCCTTGATTGAGAGTCCTGAGAACATTTCATCCATCACTAAACTGATAGTCCTGAGAACATTTCATCCCTCACTAAACTCTTCCCTTCTCTTGTCTGTGAGTTGGACAAAGGTAAATGGTGTCCGGCAGTGATTTAATGGTCACTGTATGCAGAGGAATCTAATCACTATGCCATTATCAATGAGTTATTCACTACATGCTGCAGAAAAAAGAAGGTCTTGTTACCTGAAAGTTCAATATGCTTTTATCAGACTAGAATAAGTGCATACTTTGAGTTAAAGAAAGACGAAGGTTCTAACTCCAGACCAGGTACTCAGACTCATATTTTCATATTTCAGTACTGATGTTCAGATAAGATGTTAAACCAAAACTGTATTTGTTGATTGAGTTGGTGGTAGCTGTGGCGGAAATTTAAGGATCACGTAATATTTACTGAAAAGAATGTGGGGCTTTTGTTTACAGAAAAAATAAACATCTGTTTATAATAACTTATTGGAAATTATGTATATAAACTTCCTGTTTTTCATAATTTCTCCATGTGCATTTTAATTACTCTACACTGAATTATATAAAACATTATCTCACATATTCTAGTCAATGTCTGAGGAAAAAAACATTTTATTTTGTGTTTTGACTTCTTTCTTATTCCTTCCAAATAAGCCATAGTTATTCAAATCTTCCAATCCATATTTCCATTATACAAAATCTTTTTTATGTTTTAATGTGTTGCCTACTCCCCTCATATACACCATAACATTTTTATATAAATTAGAAAATTCAACCATTCAGCACTCTGCCAGTAATTTCTTCTTTATTATAACTTGCATTTCATAAAGACTTAACTTTGTGTTTCGACTTCATAGTTAAAAACTAAACATTTCCACTTTACTTTAATTTAAAGCATAACTGCCCTTTTACTGGTACTTTGCGATGTGTCATCCCTTCCAGTCTACTCATCATGTTCTGGTCTCTTTTCCCATTCTGCTGTACATCTGCGATACAATTCTTTCAATAAGTCCATCCTCACCTTGGATGTACAATTCACCTTATCACTTCCCACCTCTTCTGTTAGGAGCTAACTCATTGAAATTTCTGCCTTCCTTTTATGTTTCCACCCAGCTGCTATCCTACACAGTTCCATACAGCCTGCAGGACAGTACAGGTTACTTTAAAAGGTCATTAAATGTAATTGTTTTTGACATTTATGTCACATTGCTGGGTCTTCCCTTACTGTAGTCTATTTCTTATGATAATCGTTAGAAGAAAATATTGGAATTGTATTGAAATTGAACTATTTATCTTGTTGAGAAAAGCAAATTCCTGGGAATGGCTATGCTAGTTGATGCATGCAAAGGTGAATTAATAGAATTAATCTAATGGATATTTGTCTTAATGATGTATAACCATGGCAATAGTACATTCAGCTTCAAGTACAGAAAGTTATCTAGTTGTGAAGCTACTATGCAAATTGTAGTTTTACAACTAAGAGTTTAGGCTTTCAGTTCATATTCTGTGTTAGACTGAAACTAAGATGCATAGGGAAATAACACTCACTCTATTAACTAACTTGTAATAAATAATTAACCAATTTCCATTGTATGATAAAAAAGACACTGCTACCTCTATTTTTCAGTGCACTGTCATGGTTCTTTTTATCAGCTTGCTCAAACCAGCTTTCTCCCTACTATAAGTGAGAGCTGTTGTGCACAGCAGAAAGGAAGGAGGAACAATTTATCTCTATTCACCTCTCATATCTTAGTTAACCAGGTACTTTAACAGAGACAGTGCATTTGAATATCATATGTGTGAGAAATATTTCTGAGGGGAAACTTCTTCCTGGAATAAGTGCCCAACCCCATATAATTGTAAAACATCGAGTAGGAATGTTTGTTCCATAGTGTTACGTACAGGCACAGAGTCCTGCATGCTTACTTCCATTATTTCTAGCCTTTTAATTCTTTCCACATCCCCTATGGAGCTTTGTTCATCTCAATTTTCCTTACCATACTAAATGAACTAACCCCAATAAGAACTAAAAGAATTAAGTCAAATCCTTCATCATGGTTCTGAAAAAGTACTAAATTACTCATAAAAGACAGAGATAGCCTGGAAAGAAATGAAGCTAGTTAAAACCATAGGTGCCCATAAATAATATAAATGTCTCAGAAACTCCATCAAAAGTATAATCAGAACTGATAAAAAGACTGTATTAATATACAGGTAGCAAATTATAACTACAAATCTTTTTGGACTACAATCACCCAGGTGTTAACACCCAGTACACCGATACAACCTACACCTATTTTATCTAGCCAAACTGACATCATAGCCAGCAAATTCAATGCCTACTTCATCCAAACAGTAATCTCTCTTACTAAACCCTCAGTACAGGCAGACACAGGTCACTCTCCTCCCTTGTTAGCCCATAAAACACTTACTAAGCATAAAACTTACCACCTTTGCCCCTGACAACATTCCATTCCAATATTTAAAAATTACTGCTGATGCATTAGCTGTTTCTGTCTCTTATCTTAATCTGCCACTCTATCACAAAAAGATATGTCCAAACCAATGGAAAGAAGGCTACATTCTTCCTCTCCATAAAGGTGGAAACTCAGATCAGCTCCCAACTTCAGGCTTATGTCTATACTATCTCCAGTCTGAAAAAGTATCGAAAGTGTATTTAGTTTCAACTTCTCAATGTACTCACCGACAGCTACCTCCTTTCCCCTGTACAGCATGGTTTCTGTCCTTTTCATGGTAAATGTACATCTTCCCTTAGTTTTATAACATCTCTTAACCAATTTCAAAACTATGTGAACTTAGTCTCAGCACTTTTCCTATATTTATCCAGAATTTTCAACATGGTATTCCACTAGAAATTGCTTTGAAAATTAACTTGCCTAGAATACATAAAACTTCAATGCCTTGGTTTGCCAGCTACCTCTCAAATAGGCAAGAAACATTAAAATGTCAAAATGACACCTCTTCCTTCTTTCCCTCCCATTACAGTGGGTGTCCCTCAAGGATCCATTTTGGGTCCCCTGTTCTTCAATATATTCATTAATGACCACCACCTAAACAAGCTACAATCATACAGCATGCGGATGTGTCAACAGTTCACTGTTCTGCTTAAAGCAGATATAAATTAAAACAACTCACCAAAGAGTTTTCTGCCATAGATGCCTGTCTTGTCTGAAACACAACTGATTCTTAACCCAGAAAAACAAAACTGATTCTATTTATCCCAAAGCATTCAAATGACTACAAAAATTATTTCAAATTGTTAATTGTCATAATGGTTAAGGTATTTTCCCCAAAGAAATAAGGTACAGGATTTGATTTCCACCTTTATACGAAATTGGCTAGGCTTAAAATAGGTCAAAAGGGCAGCTAGCCTAGAACTTACTTATGAAACTAAAATCACTTCCTCTAAGAACACCAACACAGAGCTAATAAGTCAAACTACGCTTCTAGGAGTCACTACTGACAGAAGACTAACATATGATCATCACATAAAACAAGCAGAAAACACACCTGCCAAAAGCTAAGTACATTCTATAGAGTCAAACAGTAACTCACAGATAATGCCAGAAAAATACTGCTCAGTCCCTTCTCCCCTCTACACTTCTTTATGCTGCTGCCATTTTAATTAACCTAAAATCCACTCAGTTCTCACCCTTGGAAAAGTGCTACAATAAGGTGGTGACATTTGTCACCAATCTTCATTATAGGACACATCCCTGTCTTTCCTTTAAAAGATTCAATTTATTATCCAGACAAATGCCCTAGTTTGAAAAATATTCTCCAACTTTATAACCCAAGTAGGTAGCTGAGGTCCACTGACAAAATGTCATTAACTATTAGAAAAGCTAACAACTCCACTCGTGACACTTTGTACTCCACTTATCTGTTCAAAATTTTGAACCCCCTTCCTCTCACTCCAAGAAATAATAGTTATGTACTTACCATAACTTGGTAATTGTGTTATCCGTAGTCAACATTCATCACATATGGACTCAGCATCCATCTTAGACAACAGCTTAGATCAAGCTCCTCCCCTCCCATAATGCTCTGCTGCCCTCTAACCCCTCAGATCAAGTTTGCCCCGGAGAAGGAAGACAGAGAGAGTAGACCTGCCACCAGAAGAGATCCAAATAATATCCTGCCAATCCATCAGGAAGGGGAAAGGAGAGTGGGATCGTGATGAATGGTGACTACGGTTAACACAGATACCAAGTTATGGTAAGTACAAAACTATTAATCTGATGTTATCCTAGTCACCATTCATCATGTATGAGTCAGAGTCTCCAGTTACCCAACATTCTTGGGTGGCCTCATGGAAGGACATGATTAAGAACAGTGGAGCTAAAGCAATCCCTTCCCCTAGAAACTAGGCCAAGTTTGTAGTGAGAAACAAAGGTATGAGGAGAAGATCAAGTTGCCACTGCACCGATGTCATCAAAGAACTGACGAGATGAAAAGGCAGCTGATGTAGCCACTGACCTGGTAGAATGTGTCTTAATTGGTCCACGCAAAGGAGAACCACAAGAGGAGTATATGTAAGAAATGCACTGGGAAATCCAACAGAAAATGGTAATTTTTGAAACAGTTTGGCACTTCCTGTTGACTGAAAATGCTACAAACAATTGGTCTGAGAGATAAAAAGACTTAGTTCTGTGCAAATAGAAACAAAGTGGTCAATTAACATGTAAAGCATGCAAAATGTATTCCCCCTGGTTAGTATAATTAGGAAAGAACACTGGAAGTTGGATAGACTGATTGAGGTTCGCATCAGTGGCCACTTTTGGCATAAAGGAAGGATTGGGTCTCAAGGCCACTTTATCTCTATGGAATATCAAAGAAAGAACTTAATGGTAAGACCCTGCAATTCTGATACTCTTTTCTCTGAAGTTAGTGCTGCCAAAAAAGCAGTCTTCTAGGAAAGAAATTTGAGATCACAGGATGCGGCAGGCTCAAAAGGGGACCAAGTTAGAGATCGCAGCACCAGAGCAAGATCCAACAGTGGAGAAGGATCCTTGACAGGAGAACACAACAAAAAGACACCTTTCAAGAAGGCCTGGCAGAGGTGAGAAGAGAATGTAGGTTTGTCATTAAAGTGAAAATTAGAAATAGCTGCCATTTGGACTTTAATCAGAGAGAAACTAGAGCCCTCCCTGAAAGAAGGAAGCCAGGAAAAGAAGAATGTCAGAAATAGGAGCTGAAAATGGATCCAGATTCTGACCTTTAGCCCAGATAAAGAATCTGTTCCACTTATTACTGTAAATTCTCTTAGTAGAAGATTTTTGAGAAGCAAGAGATTTTTGAGAAGCAACAAAAGGAGGAAGCTACTACATGATAGAGCAAAATCCCTAAAAGGGAAGGCATCTCTGATCAGTACTAGCAAAAAATTACGATCCCTCATAAAATCCTCCAAGGCCAGCTTTGAGAGAAAAATTGCACAGGACACTAAAGACAATCATAAGGCTATTTTCAGTTATGTTAGGAACCTGGGATGCAACTCTCAGACTTGTTCTGAGTTGATTCTAAACGACAAAAAATACACTGAACCCACAGACATCGCCAATATCCTGGCAGACAGCTTCAGTGCAAACTTCTCCACCCCCTCCCCCCCAAAAGAGCAAGTATCTATCCCGGCAGAGTGCAGCCTCCCAAACATCTCTGATGCTCAGGTGAAGGCCGCCCTCTCCAAAGCAAAAAACACTGCTTCCATGGGACCAGATGGTGTCCCAGGTTGCATCCTACATGAACTCCAAGAAGAACTAATCCCTCAAGTAAAACTGCTGTACAATCTCAGCCTCACTACAGGATATGTGCCCAAAGAATGGCGTACGGCAACAGTGGTCCCACTCCACAAAGGTGGCGCCTCTGCGGACCCTGGAAACTATCGCCCCATAAGCCTGACTAGCCTAGTCTGCAAGGCTATGGAGAGGATCATCATGGAACTCATAAACAAAGACATTGGGGACCTATAGACACTAGATCCTACCCAATTTGGCTTCATCAAGGGCAGATCCTGCCTTTTGAACCTGGTCAACTTCTTCGAAACAGTCACCAAGGCCATAGATGAGGGGAAGGTAGTCCACACAGCCTATCTGGACCTCGCAAAGGCATTTGACACAATACCCCACTTGGGCATCATAGATAAGCTATCCAGCCTAAATATAAACCCCTATGTCACAAGATGGGTTGCAAACTGGCTCAAAGACAGAACCCACAGAGTCAGAGTTGCTGGGGCCATGTCAGACTCGAAACTGGTCACAAGTGGCATCCCACAAGGTTCTGTCCTGGGACCTCTCTTGTTCGGTATTTACTTTTCTGAGGTACAGGCCAACGTGGGAGGACTATGGCTCACCAAGTTCGCAGATGACTGCAAACTGGGCACCATAATCGACTCTCCAGCTGACACAAACATCCTTCAAAAGGTCTCAAGAGACGGATAACTGGTGCCAGAGCCATGGTCTAAAGCTAAATGCCAAAAGTGTATAGTCATACCCTTTGGCAAAAACAATGTGCCCACAAATTACCACATATGTGGTAACCCATTAAGTACAGAGAAAGTAATTAGGGATCTGGGGACCCAAGTTGATAGCAATCTCTCCTTTGACAACCACATTGCCAAAGTGGTTAGAAAGACCTTCTACATAGCCCACCTCATCATGAAAGGATTCACATCTAGATCAAGAGAGGTAATCGTGCCCCTTTATTCATCCCTCATCAGGCCCATCATAGAATACAATGCCCCCTTTGGGATGTACCTTACCAGACACCTGCAGCAATTAGAAAGACCCCAAAAGTACCTCACCAGGAGGATCAAGGGACTCAAACAGATACCATATGCTGCTCGGTTAAAAAAACTCCAGCTCTACTCAGTTGCATACCGCCTGCTTCGAGGCGATCTATGCCTGACATATAAAGCTATGTCCAACCCAGAATTAATGGACATTCTCCACCTCAGTAAATCTAAATCCCTTAGAGCCACGCACTCGAAGGGCTTGAACCTCAGCACAGAAATAAATAGAACATGCTGGAGGGACAGATTCATAACCCAGAGGCTCCCTTCACTCTGGAATAGAATTCCAATTCATGTTAGGCAGAGCACCTCACTGACTCTCTTCAAGAAGAATCTTGATGAGTGGATGGGGGATCGTAGGTTTGTCCCGGGGATTACTTCCGTGTCACTATTAGACAGAGGCACAGTAAACTAAACCTTAAAAAGGTCACAGTATACTCAAATCAAGGGGTGGCATAAGCCAAACACAATCGGGCTAGGCTTATAAATGCCCCAGGGCAGATAGCCTAGTATGAACCTATGAACCTATGAACCTAAGAATAATTTTCTTCACAGGGGAATGCAAGCCTGGACTTAGCAAGAATCACTGGAATTGGACAAACCAAACTGCCAGATGGAGGGTCTGCAGATTTGGAAGTGGAAGGAGTGACAGGTGAGAGATCAGAATTGGCACTGAATCAAGGACCCAAGGGGGTGCTTCAGATGAGACCATAGAAGAGGGAACCACACCTGCTGAGGCCAAAAAGGAGCAATGAAGATTAATTGCATCCTTAGGCATCTTGCTTTCTGAAGAACTCTTCGAATTAGTGGTAATGGAGGAAAGGCATACAAAAGACTTGGAGGCCAATCAAGAGTCAGAGCATCCCTTAGGAACTCCCCCTCTGGAGGGATCAGGGCAAAGTAGCTACTGCATTTGTGGCTGAGAGCAGAAACAAACAGGTTGTAGCTCAGTTGGCCCCACTGATGGAAGATCTCCTTCCCCACTAGAGAATTCAGGGACCACTTATGTGGGGTTAGAATAGCCCTGCTAAGCTTGTCAGCTAGCATGTTGGGTGCTCCGGGAATATGCATTGCAAGGAGAAAGCACCCCGAGGACATAACCCACTCCCAAACCCTCATGGCCTTGTGACAAAGCAGATAAGAATGTGTGCCCCCTTGTTTGTTTATGTACCACACAACAGCCATGTTTTCTTTGTGCACTGCTATTGTAACTGCAACTTAGGAAGGACTGCTCTCATCTCCAGAACATTGATATGCAGTTTGATCTCTGACTGGAGCCATGTTTCTTGGACAGTCTTCCCCTGGAAATGCACCCCCCACCCTAGGATGGAAGCGTCCATGATCACCGTGGCCACCAGAGTGGGGGACGAAAAAGACCTGCCCACTAGGGGGTCTGGCGAGTGCATCCACCACGACAGAGTTCTTCGGCATATTGGAGTGAGCCATATAGGAAATGAGAGAGAGGATGACAAAGAGCAGAGCATTGAACTCCCAGGGTCCACTGCAGAACTCTCATGTAGTACCTGCCTAGTGGAACCAAATAAGTGGCTTCTGCCATTGAACCTAAGGCTCTCAGAATGAGTGATAGTGGAGGATAAGTTTGCTCCAGAAGGGATTGCACATGAGACCAGATAAGAAGTACTTGCTAGAGGAGAAGAGCTGCAGTCTCCGAAACGGTGTCCAACTGAGTGCCAATGAACTCCAGCTGTTGAGAAAGGGTCAAAGAAGACTTGGCAAGACTCACTGTTATTCCAGCCTGATCGAAAAGATGAAGATGAAACTGTGTGGTCTCCACTAGTTGATGCTGTGTGGGAGCTGTGAGGAGCCAATCGATGAGGTAGGGAAACACCTGGAATCCCTGCAGCCTAAGATGAGCTATCACCACTGCCATACACTTGATGAACACCTGGGGGGCTGTGGTGAGTCCAAAGGGCAGGGCTCTGAACTGAAAACGATTGGCTCCTATGCAAAAGTGGAGAAATCTCCTCCACTGCCTGTCTATTTTGATATGATAGTATGCATCCTGGAGATCCACAGAGCACATCCAGTCATTCTTGTGTAGAAGGGGCACAATCGACTGCTCAGTGACCATCTGAAACTTCGAGTTCTTGGCTGACAGATTTACGTGACTGAAGTCCAGAATTGGACACAGGTCCCCTGTTTTCTTGGTTTCTAAAAAGAAGCGGGAGTAAGTTCCAGATCCTCTCTGTTGGCTGCTGACCTTTTGAATGGCTCTTTTTGAATGAGGGTGGTCACTTCTAGACAAGCTTAACTCTCACTGACCAGGTGGCACATGGGGGTTCTGCTTCTTGGAGAAAGGTTGGAAAAGGGAATATAGTAGCCCCTGGATATAATTCTTAGCACCCATTGATCAGTTGTGATGTTTGCCCAGGCTGAAGGGTGCAAAGATAAATGGCCCCCAACTGCCTCCATGCAGGGACAGTCAAGCAACACTTCAGGAGCACTGAAAGGGCTTCTCAGAGGAGGGTCCCCTGGAGCCCTGGTTTTGAGGGCCTCCTCTGCCCCTAGGGTGGCATCTATCATTGAAACCTCTCCCCTGTCCCCAGTAAGAGGAATCTTCTTGAGCTTCCTGAAAGGAAGACTGCAACTGATGGAACCAGATCTTCTTACTCCCCCACTGGGTTTGCAAAAGGGCCTTTGGGAGTAGAGAAGTTGATCCCTACATCTGACAGTATCTTCCCTTCTTGCTCACTGTGGGTCAAAGCTTCCTTTATGGTTGGTCCAAAGAGGGTTGAACCATTGAAGGGAGCATTGGTAAATGATACTTTAAAGAACTCTGCAAACCCACATAAGTAAAGCCAGGCACGATGCCTGAGATCGATGTCTGTGCCCGCCGGCCCATGAAGTACCCTCTGCAGCATTGGATATTAACCTCATGGATGAATTAGCTATAGATGTGAGAGTGACAAGCTTGGGAGTAAGAGTCTTAAAGTCCTCCACTGGCATGGACTCTGATAGTTAAGTGGCAAGCTCCTTGGTCAAATCCCTCTGAAGACAGGTAAAGTGTGTCAGGTAATCTAAGGCTCACAGGATGAATGAAGCAGATGAGAACACCCGCTTTCTGAATCTGTCAACCACTCTTGACTTGCGATTGGGAGGATAGACAGATGACCTCTGTTTTGCCAGCTCTTTCTTGGTGGTGGCAGCTACCACAATTGCATCAACTGAAAATGCCTTGGACCAAAAGGTTTTGTCAGAATGGGGACACAAACATTTATCAACTCTCTTGGGCACTGGCTCCACCATGTCAGGTTCCTTCCATACCCTGCTGGCAATGAGATTGATCAAGGGGTCACCAGGGGGGACACCCAAGAGGTAGATGGGCCCATACTGAAAGCCTCCAGAAATATGGCTTCCTCTGAGGATCGGGGCTGGGCAGACCAACCACCCTTGGCTTAAAGATCTCTAGGATGTTTTCAAAGGAGACATTGTCAGCCGACGACCTTCAGGACGCATCCCATTCATTGATATCTGTATCCTCCATGAGAGACTCCATCAGTGAGTCAAGATATCTCATCTTACATGTCCTCTTCTGAGGTACTTCCTCCAAGGAACACTCTGGGGAAGACTCGAAAGAGGTGGGGAACCTGATATGGGTAATTCCCCCCTGGAGGGTAGATTGAATGGGCTGACCAGGAGCAGGACGAAAGGGTCCATTTAAAATCTGAGGCTGGGATGGATGATCCTAGAGAGCAGGGAAGGCTACTCTGGCAGCAGAGAGAGAGTGAGAGATCATTCCACCATCTGGAAGGCGGAAGGAATGGACGAAGCCATGGACAACACCACAAGGAAGGAAGGAGCAGACCCCGACAGGACCTCCAACCTTCCTAAATGGCATAAGCACCAAGGGGCAGAGAGTGGTCTGAAAGGTCTGGACCCGAACTCGCCCCCATGAACTCCGGGGCAACAACCTGGACCAGTGGCCCCTCCTGCCCTGGGAGAGGGAGAGCAAAAACAGCCATATTTTATGATGGGGTAGGGACAAATGGGGTCCCAAGAACCCCCACTGCCTCCGTGCAGCACACCAGGCTATGTTAAGTCCAAGCCCTGTGTGGTTGGACGAGGGGATGATATCTAAAAAGTAGTAGAAGGCTCCCTAGTCCGATGGGCTGGGGAAGCCAAAAGCCCCAACTCTATTTGAGCTTTCAGAAAGGACCGCATCATCCTTTCCATATCAACAGGAAGGATGCTCCTGGAAGATTGGGAGGAAACAGGGGAAATAGAGGACCTAGCTGGAGACCCGTGCCTGGACCCAGAGGGTCTTCTTTGATGGTCCGGTGAATGATTCCTTCAAGGAGGGGCAAACAAATTGTCCCCTCTTGAAGGATCTGATGGAAGGTCCTCAACAACAATGGGATCCAAAACGCGTCTCGGATCTGACCATATCAGATCTGAGGAAACAAAAGGATCCGAGGGCAGGGATCTCGAACTGCTTGGGTCTGACAGGATTGGATCCATGATGGGCCTGCCCTGACATGGATCCAAAGGCCTCGATCCGGAGGGCTTGGATCCGGGAGTCAACTCTGAGACCCTTAGATCAGATGACATTGGACCAGAGGCCTTGGATCTGGGCTTTGACTCTCTGGAGGTCTTCAGATTCCAGATCCTTGGATCCATCCCTGTTAAGTCTGGAGTCGGATCTGGGGATCTGGGATCTGACGGCCTAGACTTTTTACCAAAGGCCTCCCCAGAAGAGGAGAAAGAGGTTGCTTTTCTCTTATGGTCAAAGGGGCTTGGTTTGGTCAAAGGCTCCTTGACCAGGGGACCCCCCTGAACCATACTTTGAGAAGAAATTTATTTCAGCGCTCAACCAGGGCATCGGGGTTGAATATGACACAGATGCCGCATTCAACCTCCAGGTGGTTGACGACGAGACAGTAGAGGCACTCCTCGTGCAAGTTGGAGACAGGCATCTTCCGGCCGCACGAGGAGCACCTCTTAAATCCTGAAGGCTTCTCTGACATTTTCACCTAGCCAAAACACAACCTCCAGTCCAAAGTCAAGAAACCAGCAATAGTCGCAAACCAAAAGTCTGTCCCACACACAGCACACACACACACACACACACACACACACACACACACACACACACACACACACACACACACACACACACACACAAACCTAACTACTGAAATTTTAAATGCTAAGAAAGAAATTCCTACACAAACTTTATCACTGAAAAGACAGCAAAAAGGGCAATAAATGGCACACAAAAGGGAGGGGGTAGAACAGTGATGTATACAACACATGGAAATCCTGAAGTACACTAAGTACAATAAGAGACTAAAACACCTAGACAGACTAGGAGAGAAACTAAGGAAGAAACCCCAAAAAGGGAACCTACTTTGTCTTCACTGGTGGAGCTGAGCAATCTGTGTCTGTCTTCAAGTGCGGCAAATGAGATCTGAGGGGGTTAGAGGGCAGCAGAGCTTTATAGGAGGGAAGGACCTTGAGCTAAGCTGTTGTCTAAGTGTTGCCGACATGGATCCAGTGTCAGATCCTTGAATGATACATAATGAATGGTGACTAGGATAACATCAGTTCACAGTAAACAGCTCTTTTACAGCACAAACCTAAAATATACCTTGGTCTGTACATGTGCAACTCCTGGATATTAAATGCCCTGCCTCTTAGTTTCCCCTATTTTTTCTAAGCACTACTGTCCTACTTCTCTTCTTCTTCTCCTTTTTCTTCCTTCGACTTATCCTAAAATATTCGCTTTTACCTCTCAGTAGTAGTCTTCTATTTCCTCCTTTTCTCTCCTTCTACCAAGTTCATTTCCATCCATATGTCATATTTCTTTACATGATGCTGCTATTAATTAATGGTACTCTGTTTACATTGTGCATATTTGTTGATACTTGTATACCTCCATTTACTATGTTTTTATGTAATATAATTTTTCTGGAACTTTTCTCCATGGGCATCCAGTAAAAAGAGTTAGCTTTCTACTCAGCCAGATTATTTATTTTATTTTGTCTTCCTTTTGTTTACTGGTTTTCTGACTGGGTTCAGTCAAAAAAAATCTTTTTCAGCAGGAGCATGGGAAAAAAGCACCAAAATATTACAAACAGACATTCACTAATAAACATGAACCGACATTAAATAACATGCATTAACAATTAAACATACATTTGCTAATTAGATTACATTCAAATGAAAGTAGAGGCAGCTATTACAGTATAAAAGATACTTGTCCATTAGTAGATGTTGAACATTTAGCATTTGAAGAGGTGTATTAGTGGGTTTGTCAGATAGGTAATACATTGTGTGATGAGTGTTTAGAAAGTCAAAGAAAATGGAGGTGAGGGAAAGAACTATGTAGGCAGAAAATGTTAATATATATATATATATATATATATATATATATATATATATATATATATACACACACACACACACACACACACATATATATATGTGTGTGTGTGTGTGTGTGTGTGTGTGTGTGTGTGTGTGTGTGTGTGTGTGTGTATCTACTTCACTTGATCTGAAACTCATTTGACCGATACCCATATGTGTTTTATGCCTGGCTGCACCCTAGCAATTATTTCACATGAAACAACATATATCTTACAAGTGGTATTCCTTATTCCCAAATGATGTCCCAGTTAAACTTGTAAAATGCACTCTAATTTGAAAAGTCTTTTGGAGTGTGAGAGTGATGCTTTTATGAAAATTCTAAGGTACAGTAGAAAAGGGATATTTTATCACGTGTTTGTAGATTTGTGGCCTGCATTTCCTATTATATTTAGGGAAGAACTCTGAAAACATTAGGTAATTACCACGTTATGTGATTTTTTTGTGTTTACACTGGGCTGAGACTGAAACAACTCCCGTGGGATCACTGGTCAATCTACCCTATTCTAACAAATTCAAAATAAAATAAATAAATTATGAATACAATGACTGCAATAACAGTAATGTGACACATGTTGCTTTATGTGAGATGTGATTTGCTCAGTACAGGCAAGCTTCTATGTGACTTAATCAAAGGCTTTATAAGCATACATATGCTATTAAAAAGAATATAGAGTGCAATGTGCTATACAGACTTTCAGGACAATGAACCATACTTAAATAAGTTCATTTAGTATTTTGGACAGAGTCATCTTAAATGAGAGGATTAGGGACATAGACAGAAGAGAGCTTCAATGGCATTTTTTGGCTGCCAATACTCTATCAGGATTAATATTATAAGAATTAAAATCCAGAAAACTGAAATCCTTGTACTACAGTTCTCATTAAGACACTATTTATATTAACTGTTTAGTATTTATGTCTTTGGTTAAATACTGTAAAGATAGCTGGTTACATTTATCGTGTCATTTGTGAATGATGGGGTTATTAAAAATGTGTAAATAAATTCTGTTTTATCTGATGAAGGCCAGAATAAGATGAGATGAAAACAATAATCATATTTTTATTGTTAGTTCCATTTAGTTCTAACTACTTTTGTTATTGCTTGTTTGTTTCAATAAGCTTCATACTCTGTTATTGGTAGTAGCTTCTATAAATATCAGTCTCACCAAAGAATTTCCCCAATTTTCTCTTATCCATCTTACAGTTTACCAAATTCTCACATAATCTTGAATAAACTTTAATATAATAACCAAAGTTTTAACCACATTTGGATTCAATATAAAGTCTTGTTTATTTTTTGTACTATTTTTTCTGTATATAATCTTACCACTATATTTTCCTGCACTCTTTCGTTTCCTAATACAAAATTTCCTAACATTACTTCTAGCCATCCCACATTCATTCTTTCACTCTAACTTGAAGTACCTTGGATATGATGTATTAACTATTCATCATTAAGATCTCCACTTGTTAAATCATCTTTCTTAATTTTTCATAAAACGTAATTATACCTTTCATAAACCTAAACATTTCTATTAATTCCTACTATCATATTATCCATTCAGCACAATCACATATATCTATATGTTTGTAGGACAGTTAAATAGTACTACTAGTTATTTTAAAGCTTACCTTGGGTAAAGTTATATTTAAGGTTAATTTTCTGGATGTTACCACTGAATCAGACAAAATTAAAAAAATTTTGATAGTAGAGTTTTTAGAAAGGGTACATTCTCTAATTGTTATTTACATTATAGAAGTAATGAACCCATGGTTATGAAGAAAAATATTGCAAGGGGTCAATACATTATGGCTTCCAGATATACTACGAGGGATGAAAATTTTAGCCAAGAAACATAATTTGTAACAGCCATGTATGAACAAAGAGGTTACAAAATAGATTTTATATTATATTTATTATAAAACAAATACTAGTTTTAAAGAAAATTACAAACAAATAATACTGTAGTAGACATTCCAGGAACACAGAAACCAAAAGTTACTTATAAATGTGGAAACTGTGACATTTGTAGATATATACTAGAAGGATCATATATTAAGTTTGAACAAACTGACTAAACGTTTAGCATTTTTCATAAATATAGCTGTAGTGCCTACAGGATTGTTTATATTGATAGCTGCTCTGGGTGTTCTGTTTTTTATGTAAGAATGACTACTAGATGCTTATGTAAAAGAATTAAAAAACATTAATATGCTACTAAAATAGGCAATACAAAGAATCTGTTATTTAAACATCATAATGAAAGGAATACATATAACAGGTTTTTTTTTGTTGCTATTGATCACTGACAGATTGATGTGAGGGAGTGATTTTAAAAATAAATTAGAAACAGAGGAAACTAAATGTCAGTTAAGATTATAGGCAAATTGTTATCCAAGTCTAAATGTATTAATATACATGAAATGTTATTTAAGAGATAAGAAGCTTAAGAAATATTACTCTATGTATAAGTTTAAATATATAAAAGTATATTTTAAGACTATATTTTAAATAATGAGGTTAAAATAGTCATTTTGTCAACATATGATTGGTTATGGAATGAGTTGTTTTTATTAAAGGCTAGTATTTGCTATTTGTCTTGATCTGATGAAGTCTTGTTTCTTTAGAGATGAAAGCGGTGAATAACACATTATGCTAATATAGCTTCCTCATTTATTCATGTACAGTCTGTTTGAGTGGGTGGTTCATTTGTTTTCTGGTTTCTTTTACCTGACCTTTGGAGAACCTGTGGATTACTTTTGTACTTCATTTCCATATTTAGTTTGTAAATGCCATTTCCTTTTTTTGCCTCTGTTTGTCTTCATTTTCTTACACTGTAATAGTTTTACAATCTGAAAATCTTGTTAACAAAACCTTCCTGTCTTTTATAATTATTTTACTTCATCAAAGCCAAAATCTATTCTTGAACCAAATATGCCAATGAAATATGTATCTGTTTCTTCAATTATACTTTTTGAATTTATTCAGTACTTTCATATTCCCCCAGTTTCATATCCAGGCTTTCATGTTATTTATTTATTTATTGCAAGTACAGAAATTGCTTTTAAAAGTACCTCCCACAATGTTGTATCTTGTATATCATGTTTAGCCTAGGACTGTTAACAGTTTTAGATCTTGCTTTTGGCATAACTAATGCATAAAATTTAATGAGTCTTACTTTGTCATTCTCTTTCTACAGTTTTATTAAAGGAAATGTTATGCTTGAGAGAGACACTGAATGACAGTTTAAGTGAGCTGAGCTATATTCAATTATTTTTGCTAATAAATTTCATTTCATCAATATGTTGTGCATTACTATGATTACTTTAAATGGCAAATGTGGAGGATGGTTTACTGTTATTTTACTTTTTTTCTGTTGTTTTTTTTTAACGTGTGTGATCTGCAGTCCAGTCACAGTTCAGTTCTTTTTTTTTTGTCTGTAATGCATTATTTTGCTATAGATGTGGAGCAGGATTAATTTTTGATACAGGTGATTTTTGCCATTTCACTGCAGTTCAACAAGCATGGAGTTAATATACTTAAGTATGTGGGAGTAAGGTTGCACTGTTTTGGTTTTCTATTTAAATTATGTCTTTTGTAATTGATTTATATTAGTTTGATGTAAGGCTTCACTTCTTTGGCTTTGGATGGTTCGTCAATTAATGCTGTGATATGAATGCAGGTATAATCCAAAGCTGCAGGAGGGAGGTGGCCATCTATGCCTCATCATACAAACTAGTGAGATGACTAAGTTACAAATGGCCAGAACCTTCTTTTGATAATATGTACATCTCTTTTTTCCTCTCTTTTTTTCCCCTCTTTTTTTGTGTTTTCCTTTGTTAGCACCCCTCCCCAAACAATGCTTATATTCTACAGGCTAGTCTCCTAGTTGATGTTTTTTATGAAATGAGAGAATCGCTCATTTTTGATGTACACACCTGCCTAATGCCCCTGCTTATCCTCTAATGTTCTGACTAATGCCTCTTTGCCTTTCTCTGCATAATCTGACTTCAGTTGAGATATCAAAATTCAAAGATGAATAATTTGACACAACCTGTTACTGACTTTATGTTTTTGATTTGTTAGCAACTGCTGCAATCACAGTTTTAACCCTCATCTTAGTGTGTGCCAAAACACCTTGGGTATAGTTCTACTCACCGGCTTGTTCACCCAGGAAGTAAACCTTTCCTTAGGAATTGGACAAGGGGCAGGCCATGAAGCTTCACCTTCTGAAAACTTTCTGTGCACTAAGATTTTATTCCAATCTATAGTCTCTGTGATCTGTTACAGATAATAAATTCAGTTGATTAACAGTCTGCATGGATACCTGTCATTTCACTGAATCTCCATTTCACTGAAAACTCATGTCATAGAAAAGGGTAGACATGTATAGAAATTATGAAATGCTGTAATTTCTTATCCTAGGAGTTACTAGGAAATGAGTGTAACAGAGTATTTGTGAACTGCGATGATCAGCATCACGTTTTACCCCAGATCTGTAAATGTCTGTGTTTACTCTTCAGCACTCATTCACTGTGTGTGCTGCTTTTTTTCTTTTCTGTGTAGGTGTGTGACCACGGAGTTAATATATATAAGTAAGGGGGGTAGAAGGCAATGCCCTCCACGTGGGGGTGCAGAGGGTTGCCCCTACAAAAACATATTTTTTGGATATATTTATTGAGGAGAAAGTTTTCAGTGAAATGATTTGTCAATGAAATGGGTTCAGCCATTTCAGTTTCAGTAAAATGACTTAGCCCCATCTGCACCAGCTCAGCTGGCACCTAGAAATCATCTAGACAAGCAGCAGCTCCCAAATGAGAATAAAAAGTGAAATCTCCCTTTAGAATGTTTAAATGATCTAAACACATCCGTCTGAAGCCAAGCACATCTTAATTCCTGGTATCCCTTCCCTATCATGTCTAAATCAGGGTCCATTACCACTTCAGTACTTCCAGCCACTGTAACTGTTTAGCTTCTATGGTAATGAAGTGGATCCCAGAAATCTTACATTGCTGCTGCCTTAAAAGAAGGAGAAAAATATATAAACCAAGTGGCTCCTCCAATTTTGCTATCTATTGAGATGGTACCTCCTTCTTTACCAAAGGTGTAGCTACCCTTCCTTCCTATTCTGGTTGCACACCCAGTGGCTACTAAACTATATCCATTTAGCTGGCAATTTCTATATTTCAGCTTTACTCATAAATGTTTCCAAAAAAAATCACAGTACAGCTGATCCTGGTGAAGAAAGCTCATAATCTTGATCATTTAACAAGCAAAACACCAGGGTATACATTCAGCAAATAAAACATTAGGATGTTTTTCATACACACCTTAATTACTTATTCCTTACTCCAAATACCCCTCTGTATACATCTAGTTCGGTTCAGATTGTATTCTGTAGCAGCACATCTATTTCCATTAGATCTTACAGATGGTTTGCAACTGTGCCATAGCCCACCAATGTTGGTAGATATGCCAAAGTATAAAACCTACACCTATGAAAAACACCTTAAAGAAATATTCAGTTTAACACTTACAATAGTTACAAGTAACTAATTAATGCATTAATTCTGCCTGGAATAGTAAGGAGAAAAGACTATGCAAGCATTTCTTGACTATAAAGATAACAAACAAAAATAGAAAATAGAGCTCATGTCCACAAGTCATTAAATTTACAAGGGTGGCAAAACTGCCAGCTTGCTCACCCATCACTCAAATATGTGATCTGCAAGAAAATAGCAAATAATCCACTGCAAGATTATATCTCTAAGTCTGTTTTTATCTTTAGGCATTTAATATATCACAGTCAGAATAACATCTTCTACACAAACAAAAAAATCCATACCCATTTGTATCATTAACATTAAGTATATAGCTACTCATAATAAGCTTAAAATAAAATAATATAATGCAATGTGCCAAGTCGTCACATAGCGTTGGACTTATTCCCTAACTCATACCCATGTTTGGAACTCACGTTTACTGTTTCATTTCCTTTTATATCATTTAAAAAAAATCAACTTTTCAACCATTGCATTCCGTCTGAAATTAAAATTACTTTTAAACTGTGGGCTTCTACAGGAACCTAAACTCAGTCTACTAATATTGTGGTGCTGGGTGTGGTAACAGCTGTTAACCTGGTCTTGTAATGTTCCTTTTCTGATATTTTCACTAGATATATTCAATACATGCTGCTGCAGTACATGAAAGAACTGAAATAAATCTATTCAGCCTTAAAGTTGTTTCTTGTTAGTAATGCTTTCTGGCTCTTGAGACACTGTCCATTGGAGGTAGGCCTGCTGATTACAGCTGTACTGGGAGAATAACAACTCATATTGCTTCTAAAGGTAAATAACCACAAAAGCATTTGTATCATTGCTCTCTATATCCCCCTGGTAACAACACCACTACTCTAGAGGACATACTCCTCTGGAGCTCGACCAATATTAAGCAGGAGACCTATATACTTGGAGACGTAAACATCGATTGGAATAAAATCAATAACCCTAATCCCACCATTTCCAACAATCTATTTAACTATACACAAATTACTAACTCCATCACCAGACCCAATAAAACAAACCCCCAGGTACCACACTAGACTGGATCCTAGCTTCCCATCCCAATAAAATCTTAAACTCTGGCATTGCACCCAACCCTATAGGAGACCACTTGCCAGTATTTATCTACTGAGCTACCCACTCCTCTCCTCACCTACAGCACGTCATCCACACATGTAACCTCACAAGCTTTGACCCAACTACCTTCTCTAATTCAACAATTCAACTCCTCCTCCTTAAACATCCACAATTCCCTAGCGCCACCAAGAACAAAAAAAGTAAAAACCAAATCCGCCACTTGGCTAACCAAAGATACCAAAAAACTTATGCTACAAACAGACAAATCCTGGAAAACATACCATCAAAACAAGCGGCCTGAAACTTTTCTTAAATATAAACAACTCCGCAACCTTGCTAAAAAACAAATCATCAGAGACAAAAAGTCCTACTATATTAAACTCCAATCTAACCAATCTAAAAGCCCAAAACAATTCTGGAACTCCATTAATTCTCTTCTCAACCCAGGTACCAAAAGCAACCCCTGCCCTGACACCAGCAAATCTGACCCTGAAATAGCCTCTCTATTCAACTCCTTCTTCACTAACTCCATAGTTGAACTGACCAAAACCTTCCCTAACAATAACCCCTCCCCTCAATCCACCCATTCGTCACCACCACCTACAACACCCTCCGCCCCCAACCCTCCACCTATATTCAACCTTAAACCGATCTCAACATCCTATATAAAAAGCTTACTCTCCAAATTAAAACCTTGCTCCAATGCCCCTGACAATATCCCATCCTCCTTCCTAAAAATAGCCGCAGATGGTATCGCTCTTCCCATTAACATCCTGATCAATAGATCCATGCTAGAATCTTATGTTCCCAAACTGTGGCACACTGCCTTCATTCTACCTCTCCATAAAGGATGCAAAAACAATAACATCTCCAACTTCCACCCCATAGCCATCCTCTCCCCAATTTCCAAAGTACTAGAAAAATGCATTCACATTCAGCTTATGCCATTCTTAGCCAATAACCAACTAATCAGTCCAACCCAATACGGCTTCCGTCCAGGCCATAGTACAACCACTGTACTTCTATCCTTCCTAGAGACAATAAATCTTGCCTGGGACTCTGGAAAAATAGTTTCTACTGTTCTTCTAGATCTGTCCAAGGCATTCGATACCATCTCCTAAACCATCTCTCCGACCTTAATCTCTCCCAGAATACCTTATCCTGGTTTCTAGCTACCTTTCCAATAGATCTCAAGCTGCAAAATGGGGGACAGGCACCTCAACCTTCCTTCCCAGCCCCACTAGGGTTCCCCAGGGATCCATACTCGGTCCAGTGCTGTTTAACATCTTTATTAACAATTTCCACAAAGCCATACCCAATACCAAAATTGTAAAATATGCAGACGATTCCACATTAATCTGCAGTGCCACCAACCTCCCAGATCTTCAGACACTGACCCAAGCTGCTTTCTCCACCACTGAAAATTGGATGCTTCAAAATCACCTCTCACTAAATGCCAATAAATCCAAAATACTATTATTCTCTCCCTCAAAATCTTCTCCTCTTGATAAAAACTCATTCCAAATCATTAGCCAAAACAACTCCACTATAGAGGTTGTTCCCTTTGTCAAACTACTTGGGGTCACTATTGATGAACACCTGAAATTCGACACTCACATCCAGCAAAATATTAAGAAAACCCATATAAAACCTGGTATGCTATACAGGAACATTTAATTCCTCTCTCCTTCCACCAGACAAATGCTTGTCACTACCTGTCTACTCCCCTCACTAATGTATGGCGCTCCTCTATTAACTAACTTATCTGCCACACTCACTTCAAAACTGGAAGTCTGTTATAATTAGATTTCTAAATTTGTCACCAAAACCAAATACTCCTCCCATCATTGTATTACCCTTAATTTGTTACACTGGCTTGAACTCTCCAACCATCTAGACTATCTTCAGATTGCCACAGCCCACAAACTAATCTTTGAACCCCTTAAGTGCCCTGCTCTATGCAACATCCTTCTCCCCTACACCCTACAGAGAACTCTCAGATCTACTCACCAAAACCTAATCTGTGTCCGAAAACCCAGTCGCCCTGCTGGTCAGCTCCTGCTATCCTTTTCCTTAATGGAATTCTCTTCCTTCCTCTCTAAGGACCTGTGCAAACTTTGAAAACTTTAAATCTCAGTAACATTCCTACCTTTACTCTAACAGAAAATGCAACTGCATTCTCCCCACCTAGTCCTATAAGTCTCTCTCCACCTCTAAACTCTCTCCAGCCATGATTACTAGCCTCTCTAGCTATGATCTATAGGCTAGCACACATATGCACATATTATAAATATCAAAGTTGTACCATGTACCTACGAATTTACACCTGCTCTCTAACATGAAATGTAACTGCAAATTGTTCATTAATAATATTGTGTCTGTATCAAAAGGTAACATGTACCTAAGATATTACACCTGTTCTCTAACATGAAACATAATTGTAAATTGTTCATTAATAATATTGTATCTGTATCTAAAGGTAACATGTACCTAAGATATTACACCTGCTCTCTAACATGAAACATAATTGTAAATTGTTCATTAATAATATTGTATCTGTATCTAAAGGTAACATGTACCTAAGATATTACACCTGCTCTCTAACATGAAATGTAACTGTAAATTTTTCATTAATAATATTGTGTCTGTATCTAAAGGTAACATGTACCTAAGACATTACACCTGTTCTCTAACATGAAACATAATTGTAAATTGTTCATTAATAATATTATATCTGTATCTAAAGGTAACATGTACCTAAGATATTACACCTGCTCTCTAACATGAAACATAATTGTAAATTGTTCATTAATAATATTGTATCTGTATCTAAAGGTAACATGTACCTAAGATATTACACCTGCTCTCTAACATGAAATGTAACTGTAAATTGTTCATTAATAATATTGTGTCTGTATCTAAAGGTAACATGTACCTAAGACATTACACCTGCTCTCTAGCATGAAACATAATTGTAAACTGTTCATTAATAATATTGTGTCTATATCTAAAGGTAACATGTACCTAAGATATTACACCTGCTCTCTAACATGAAATGTAACTGTAAATTGTTCATTAATAATATTGTGTCTGTATCTAAAGGTAACATGTACCTAAGACATTACACCTGTGCTCTAACATGAAACATAATTGTAAATTGTTCATTAATAATATTGTGTCTGTATCTAAAGGTAACATGTACCTTAGAAATTACACATGCTCTCTAACATGAAATGTAACTGTAACATGTTCATTAATAATATTGTATCTGTATCTAAAGGTAGCATGTACCTTAGAAATTACACCTGCTGTCTAGCATGAAACATGGCTGTAAATTGTTCATTAATAATATTGTGTCTGTATCTAAAGGTAACATGTACCTAAGACATTACACCTGTTCTCTAGCATGAAACATGGCTGTAAATTGTTCATTAATAATATTGTGTCTGTATCTAAAGGTAACATGTACCTTAGAAATTACACATGCTCTCTAACATGAAATGTAACTGTAACATGTTCATTAATAATATTGTATCTGTATCTAAAGGTAGCATGTACCTTAGAAATTACACCTGCTCTCTAACATGAAATGTAACTGTAAATTGTTCATTAATAATATTGTGTCTGTATCTAAAGGTAACATGTACCTAAGACATTACACCTGCTCTCTAGCATGAAACATAATTGTAAACTGTTCATTAATAATATTGTGTCTATATCTAAAGGTAACATGTACCTAAGAATTTACACCTGCTCTCTAGCATGAAACATAATTGTAAATTGTTCATTAATAATATTGTGTCTATATCTAAAGGTAACATGTACCTAAGAATTTACACCTGCTCTCTAGCATGAAACATAATTGTAAATTTTTCATTAATAATACTGTGTCTGTATCAAAAGGTAACATGTACCTAAGACATTACACCTGTTCTCTAACATGAAACATAATTGTAAATTGTTCATTAATAATATTGTATCTGTATCTAAAGGTAACATGTACCTAAGATATTACAACTGCTCTCTAACATGAAATGTAACTGTAAATTGTTCATTAATAATATTGTGTCTGTATCAAAAGGTAACATGCACCTAAGACATTACACCTGTTCTCTAACATGAAACATAATTGTAAATTTTTCATTAATAATATTGTATCTGTATCTAAAGGTAACATGTACCTAAGATATTACACCTGCTCTCTAACATGAAATGTAACTGTAAATTGTTCATTAATAATATTGTGTCTGTATCTAAAGGTAACATGTACCTAAGACATTACACCTGTTCTCTAACATGAAACATAATTGTAAACTGTTCATTAATAATATTGTGTCTATATCTAAAGGTAACATGTACCTAAGAATTTACACCTGCTCTCTAGCATGAAACATAATTGTAAATTGTTCATTAATAATATTGTGTCTATATCTAAAGGTAACATGTACCTAAGAATTTACACCTGCTCTCTAGCATGAAACATAATTGTAAATTTTTCATTAATAATATTGTGTCTGTATCTAAAGGTAACATGTACCTAAGACATTATACCTGCTCTCTAGCATGAAACATAATTGTAAATTGTTCATTAATAATACTGTGTCTGTATCTAAAGGTAACATGTACCTATGACATTACACCTGTTCTCTAGCATGAAACATAATTGTAAATTGTTCATTAATAATACTGTGTCTGTATCTAAAGGTAACATGTACCTACGACATTACACCTGCTCTCCAGCATGAAACATAATTGTAAATTGTTCTTCTTTTCTACATTGTATCTGTATCTAAACTTTGTAACATGGAGCTTTTCTCCCAGGGCCTCCACTGAAAACGGGATCTTTGAGCCCAGTGGGCATCCCCGGTCATCAAACTGGAAACAGATAAATAAATAAATATCGTCTACCTGGGAATTGCTGTTCTTTTCTCATTCAGCACAGCGGTCACTTAGGAATTGGCTGGCAACTGCAACTGGAGCTTCCTTTTCTATGCAGCAAGAAATTCCAGGGAAACATCTTTGCTAAAAATCACGCTTGACTCAAGTGCTCAGCCACACAAAATAATTCATTCTCTCCAAAAAAAAAATAATAATAATAATAATAATAATAATAGTAGTAATAATACAAGCACGTTTCCTCGCTTTCCTAACTGAAAATTGGATAGTTCTCATTTTGCTAGCTGTCTAGCCCATCACTTAAAGGGCATATTTTGACTTTCCTCAATAACTTGTACTAGTTATATTACACATTATTGATAGTTTTCATAATGTGTCAGATCATCCGAGCCCTCCTTCTGCAGAGTCATACTGGCTGTTTAATTACAGACGTAGGTGGTCTGTCTCTCAACCTCTGATTCTCAGCATTTTATCCATGTCTCAGTTTGTTCTCGAAAAAGAAAATTAACTTTAAATGAGCTTCTTTGCATAATTAGAAAAAAAAACTGGAACACAGGAAAATTATTGTTTTAAATTAACTTGCTGAAATGTACAGCAGTTACAAGTTCACTAAATGCCAACAGGTAGTAATTAACAATCAACAGCACATGCATATTTATTACAGTCAATGTAACTGACAGCTGCCAGACGCCATCATGAAAATCGAATGCAAAATCACAAGTTAATAGAATGATTATTTTTACCTGCGTTATTTATATGAAAGTAATTTTCATTTTGCAAGGCTGGCACCGTAACAATTTAGGATTTGTTTCATGTATTGAAAATGACAAGTGCTTGTACATCTCAGCAGAAAACCATCATATTAATCTATATTATTAATATGGCATTTTGCTGCTTCTTTGCTTCCTCTTCTGCCTTCCAAACCCCTCTTCTTTGAAAATATTCTGGGCTCTGATGCATTTTTTTTATCATTTGTGATCTTAACTGCATTCAGTGCTGTGACATTCATTTTTCAGAGAATTATGAGAATAAAGATAAGAGATTTCGATATTTATAAAGAAAAGCAAATGTATACTTCATTCTAGCACATTATGGAGTTTTCAACAGAATATGTCAATGTGCACACATCTGTTTATGTACTACAGAATATCCCACAGAAACTGTCCTGATATGGTCGAACCTCTAGCCATGTACATTTGAGATGGATTCCTTTACATGTGAGTAAACCATTTATCAGGTAGGGCGTAACAGTGCTAACAGCATTGACTTTAAACTATCAGCATTGACTTTAAACTATCAGGAAGGTTTATAACTTCTGAAGAAGGATGGTTGCATATGTTTCCTTATTTTGTCTACTCTTGAGAAAATGTCAAGTATTAAAATGGCTCTCTTCTGAAATACTGGCACTGGAAATGAGTGCCAACAAGCAAAAAAGACAGAAACTATGAGAAAAGAGTGAGTCGTAAATATTGCTCTTCTTCTTTAAACTTATTTTTCAAAGGTGAAACCCCCACTGCACCTCTCGACCAAAGTTATATATTACCAACAATCAGATTGCCATACTGCCAAGAAAAGGAAATATTCCAAGAAATTGCCATTGTTGACTAATATATGTAAGTCCAGTTTTTTTGACAATTCAGTCTCTGTGTTTTGGGGCTCACTCTAGCATGTACCGCCATGCCATATGGTTACCTATTAATACAAGTAATGTTCTCTCCTATTTTGCAAGAATGCTTCAAGTACAAAGACAGTGGAATTCTGCCATTTTATAATTGTGCTCACTGTGGTTTAGCTGTAACAAAGCAGCTAAATGTTCAACAACCTACAAAGTACAACATGCATACATACATATTGTTGGCCCTGCCTTGCATAATCTACATCAACATATGCCCCATGTATTGAATTAGTTTGGGGGACATAAATTAATTTGCTTCTTATGGGTCTTAATGGCCTTCAAGGTTTGAGTTAAAAGACCACGAATCAGCAGCTGAGAGTTTAGAAAAGAAGCCTCATGAAGACTACGGTGAAAAAAATATAGAGAGTTTCTTTCCTCTCCACAAAGAGAGGTACCTAATGGGCTCACATGCAAAAAGACAGTTGTTTTCTTTATCTAATCACCCTTGACATCCAGATCCCACCCCCACCGCCGTAAAAAACTTCTCCAAAGCCAACTTCATGCTACTCAAATCAGAAGTGACAAACTTCATGACACCCATGCAGATGGGAACTGAAAGTTCAACTGCTAAATCCTATAGTAAGGCACTGTACGAGCACATCCACTCGTGCATGAATCATGCCATCCCCAATAGAACCAAGACACTCTCCTCCAAAAAAAGGAAGCCAATCTGGTGGTCCCTTGCCATAAACAAACTTTACAACAAAAGGAAGAAACTGTTGCAGAAAAGAGGAAAATCCCAGGATGCAAAAACTCTCTTACCAGCCTCAGTAAGAAGCTGTGATCCCTCATAAAATCCTCCAAAGCTAGTTCCGAAAATAAAATTGCCAAATATTCCAAAGACAACCACAAGACATTCTATAGCTATGCCAAGAATCTAAATGGCAATGCTCAGATCTGCTCTGAGCTACAACAGAATGGCATTAAATATACTGACCCAAGGATCTTGCCAATATCATAGCAGATTAATTCAGTTCAAACTTCGCCCCCCTCTCACCCCCTAAAGAGCCCCAATACCGAAGGATGGCGAAATTTCAGTAATAACCACCACACAGGTAAAAAACGCACTCTTCAAAGCTAAGAATACAGCATCCATGCGACCAGATGACATTCCAGGCTGTGTACTACATGAACTACAAAATGAATTGGCACCTTACCTAAGAGTCATGTTTAATCATAGCCTCACCTCAGGCTTCATGCCCAATGAGTGGTGCACAGTTACAGTTATCCGACTCCACAAGGGGGGATCCACATTGGATCCTGGGAACTACCGCCCCATCAGTCTGATGAGCTTGATCTGCAAGGCCATGGAACATATTATCATGGAACTTATAAACAAAGACATTGACAACCTTCAAACACTGCACCCCACATAGTTTGGGTTCGTGAAGGGCCGATTATGCCTCCTGAACCTGATTGACTTGTTTGAATCAGTCTCCAGAGCTGTGGTGGTGGTCCACACAGCTTATCTGGACAGCGCCAATGCCTTCAACACCATCTGCCACTCTGGAATCATAGATAAACTTACTAAGCTGGACATTAATCGCTACATCACTCGATGGGTTGCCAACTGGCTTACTGACAGAACCCACACTGTAAAAGTAGCTGACTCAAAATCCAGCCCCAGACAAGTCACATGCGGAGTACCTCAGGGTTAATTGCTGGGACCACTCTTGTTTGGCATTTACTTCTCTGAAGTACAGGCCAACACTAAGGGACTCTATCTAACAAAGTTCGCAGATGACTGCAAACTAAAAGCCATTATTGAATCCCCAAATGATGTGGATATTCTACAAAAGGACCTTACAGAATCAGATGCTTGATGCCAGCGCCATGGGCTCAAGCTCAGTGCCAAGAAACATATAGTTATCCTCTTTGGGAAAAAACATGTACCCATGAATTACCACATAGGTGGCAGTACAATAAACACCGAAAGTGTGATAAGAGACTTAGAGATACAGGTGGACAGTGGTCTCACCTTCGATAATCACATCACCACAACAGTCAGGAAATCCTTCTATGTGGCACACCTTATCAGTAAGGGCTTTTCCTCCAGAAAAAAGTAGGTCATTGTCCCACTGTACTCATTCCTCATTAGACCCATTATAGAATACAACACCCCATTTGGTATGTACCTCTCAAAACATCTGCAACAACTGGAAAGGCCACAGAAATACCTCACTAAAAGAATCACAGGCCTAAAGCAGATGCCCAATGCTGACCATCTAAAAAGACTCCACCTATACTCTGTCGCATATAATCTACTCAGAGGTGATCTCTGCTTAACATACAAGACCATGTCAAACCCAGAGCTGTTGGACATGTTACACTTAAAGAAATCCCAATCCCTCAGAGACACACGCTCCAGGGAGCTAAACCTTGTCATCACAATGAACAAAACATGTTGGAGGGATAGGTTCCTGACCCAGAGACTTCCCCAGACTCTGAAATAGACTGCCCATACATGTCAAGCAGAGCACCTATTTGGCCCTCTTCAAAAGGAACCTTGATGATTGGATGGGAGATAGAAAATTCACCCCAGGGATCATGCCAGTCACCCTGCTAGACGGGGGTCCAGGAAAGTAAACACTGTGGGAAGAAATAGCCAGGGGATTGTTATGGCTAGGCTTATATAGGCCCTACCGGTGATATCCTAGTACCAACCTATGAAGCAATAAGATCCTAGAAATCGCAATTTAAGGTTAATTTCCTACAAAAGAAGGAGACTTGGTGAAACAATTTGCAACACAGTTGCAAATCCAACTACTAACGCTTGTGTAGCTGGTTACCAGTTTTGTGTTTGGGTATTGTTACCTTATCTCCTAACAAAAGCTCTAAGATGTTCGCTCAGATACCTAGCACATGTTTTATATAGGCCATGCTAGATGTACTACATGTCATACAGTTGGTAATCTGATGCCATGTCACATGAATACAGGTAATAACACAGAAGATATTTTCTTTCATCTCTCTAAAAAGATTTACAATTAAGTAGATCATCTTATGTGAAAATATGTGAAGGCTGACAGCCTACCTAGATAGAATTTTGTAGATAACTCTATGTCATTGTAAATATGAATATAATCCACAGGCTTGTCCTCTTAAATGTAAGAAAACTGTGTTTAATGTCGAACTTCAAAAATGTAACCACGGTGCACTCAGCTGGAAGAAAGCTGATAAGTCATGCATTGTATGACTGTTTGATCTCAAAGCTCAGACACAATGTCTGGACTGAGGACCAGTCACCAGCACTTGCTTTGCTTTGTCTGTATGCAAGTCAGATCTTAGACTTTAGTGTTTCTCTTAAGAAATAGATAGAAAATAGTAACTTTAGACTAGTTGTTTTCTATATTTATGTCAGACTATTCTACAGTGTTATTTTAAGCATTTTCCGGTGATTTTTGAACCTTGACTAGCACTGTGTTGAATTGAGAAGATTTGTCTTGTGCTTTTATTATTTATTATTAAATATTTTTAAACCTTTAAACTGTGACTGTTTTATGTAGAGATAATTTAAGCTCTACAGTACATTGCATGTATATATTGACACTGTACAAAGCCACTACAAATAAGCCTTGCTGTTTGTCACACTTACTAATTGGATAATAATATTTGACAGTAATAATTGGATAACCTTTGGCAGGGGCCTTTTTAGTAGCTGATAAGAGTAGTTGGTAGCAGTGATTATTACCTTATAGCCTGGCCGGAGGGGGCATAGCTGGATAACCTGTGTCAGCCTTCCCCAGGCATGTCTGTGTGTGTATATAAACCAAATCTCAAAGTGCATGTATCAGCTACTTGGGCAGGGACACGAAGCACTGGTTAGACAGAGAGGGCACTAGAGGTTCTGGCTTGACTACTCCGCTAAGATCTGTACCCTATAGCTGTGCCAGTGGGAAGTCTTATTGGGGACCTGGAGAGAAAGGGAGAAACCAGCCCCAGACTGACTGTGATCTCTGTGTGCTTTTAAGGGAAATTGTACTTTACTGTGTGTGTATTTGTTATCCTTACCAATGTGGGTGTCCCTCACTGGTGTTAGCGGTAAGAATTGAGGCTCCTTGATTACTGGGCCAGTGCACGGGCCACTACAGGTTCTGGCTTGACTACTCAGCTAAGATTTGTACCCTATAGCTGTGCCAGTGGGGAGTCTTACTGGGGATCTGGAGAGAAAGGGAGAAACCATCCCCAGACTGACTGTGATCTCTGTGTGCTCTTAAGGGAAATTGTACTTTACTGTGTGTGTGTGTGTGTGTGTGTGTGTGTGTGTGTGTGTGTGTGTGTGTGTGTGTGTGCGTGTTTATTATCCTTTCCCTATATGGAAGCCCCTCACTGGTGTTAGTGGTGAGGATTGAGGCTCCTTCATTACTGGACCAGTGCACGGGCGCAAAATCTTATTTAAACTATCAGACATAGTTTGCATGATCATGTAACCTTTTGATTCAGTAACTCTCTGAAAAATCACTTACATAATGTAGAATGGATGAATAAGTTGCTTTTTCTACTGCTACTAGAGGGGGTCCCACAAGAATCAGAGCAAGGTCTTCTACTTTTTTTTAGTTATATCAGCCAAATAGTGAAATAATACTTACATTTTTACTTTCATTCAGTAAAATGGCAGTCAGTGATGATGATGATATTACTGATGTTCTTTGGTCTTCTACTTTAGGTCTACCCTATTACAGCACTAGCTAAAGACAACTTTCACCTCTTCTGGATGCAGAGCTCCTTTGTACCAGCTGGTTACCTGCTTGGCCTTCTAGTTTTGGCCAGCTGGGCTTCAATGAAATGAGTAACAATTAGCTATAACATGTCTCCTTCAGTCCATACATGGGCATTAGGTAACATACAAATAACTTGTTTCCCTGTTACAAAAACTGGGTATAGCTTTTTACCACCAGCCCATGGTCATTCAAACACGCTACAAATGTTTGTTTCCAGGAAAGGTGATATCACCACTGATGATGTGTACTATATCTCACCTGGGTTACTAGTGTTGGGTTTCTCTAGCCTTTCATACAGTAATCCACATAGCCCTTTAGTACCTCACTGTTGCTTAGTTCCCCTACACTCAGTCCCATGAAACTGCATTCCTAAAAATGAGACACCTGTACTGAAGTCCGGCTGCAGGCCTTTGTGACTACCTTTGCAGTGAATGAAAATCAAAACTAATGGCTGGTGACAATTTCCCACAATAAACCTTCATCCGTATAGATACTGGTGGAATTCCAATGTTCCCCATACAAGCCTAAGGGCTTCAATTTTAACTTGATCATAATTTTTCAACCCTGGTTAACAGGCATGACTCAAAGTGTTTCTATTCTAGATGTGAACTAAAGCAATAAAACAGCACTGATTACAAGAAGCAAGCAATCATGTGCTAGTCACAGCTGAGCAAAAGTTCATCAATGCCTTGCCCAATGTGACCATGTCCCTGCCACCTTACAGCTCCATTCACTATTCCTCCCAGACAGACACACAACCCTATTTCTATAACAAAGCATTCATTTAAAAATTTTGTGTAAAGCTATGATAAACTGTTCACCAGTCTAAGGAAGTATTATATCTGTGAAACATTATTATGCCTTTGTGCCTTTCTCAGAAACTAAGCTTCATGTGGTGAGTTCATCAGTCTTTTTGAGAAAATAATATGTTCCGTGAATAATATTTCCTCTTCCCAGTTGTCTCTACTTACTTGGTCTCTCTTAGCCTGTCTAGTATTCACATTAAATCAGCCAAACTGCCTTTAGAAATACAAACTCTTTTTAACATGTCATTCAAGTTCTGGCTTCATTTGTGAAACCTGGACCTTCCTGTAGCTGTTAATGACTTCTGGATTCATAACGATTTACAAAATGGTTACAATTTGCATAAAATACTTGTCAAACAATTTAATCTGTCTTGTGAAGCTCTGTAATAGTCAAAAAATGTTGTACCCAATAAACGTAACAATACTGGCACTTGTTATTGTAGGCAATATGATTGACTATATAATATAGTTCTATTCTTGTGACAGATGACTCATTTCTCTTCTGTACTAGCAAATGGCTGGTTACCTTGTTAATGAAAAAGCTTACGAAATACTCACATTAACCTTCTACTGCCATACCTAGCTTACAATGTGTGCAATTCATAAGCACACAGTTCAACATATCTGTAAAATTAGCTGCAAATCACACACAATATTTCCATTTTTAAAAATATTTCGCTAACTTTTAATTCCTTTTACTGTTAAGAAGATATTAAGGACTACTGTCTCAAAGCAATTAATTCCTAACAATATGTGATAATCACATTATGTTTCTTTATATTTAGTGCTATTCAAATAAACATTATTTGCATTTGCTAATATTTGAATTGTTTGAACAGACTTGTTTTTGTAAACTAACTTAATTTAGTAAAACATGAATATTTGATACCTTAATGGCTAATCCTCTACTTTTGCAATTTATCATTTCAAAATCACTGTTATACACACACACTGACAAAAAAACTCTTCCGTTGACTGATATGATTTGTTCTGCCTGTAATGTTAGTGTGAGTTGTTTTGCTATGTACCCACTAATAAACATGTGTCCAGTGTGCACAAATGACATTTGCATTCAGTTTTCCCACTGAAACATTACTCTTGACAGTTCAAACAACTATTCTAGTCAGCACTGGGTTTCCTCTCAGTCAGCTCTCTGCTTTCTTTCATTTGTTCTGCTTTAGAAAACAATATTTTTCCACTCAAAGACAGCTCCCCTCTCCACATGGATAGGTCTGCTCTCTATTATTTTTGTGAATTTACCACTGATTACATGTCCTTACTTTAATAAAAAATGAACACATCTGATATACTTAAACATAAAAATAAAAAATACGTCAGCAGATTTGTGAAGTCCTCTTTATGTAGAGGATGAAAGCTCTTACATGACTTAAATAAAATGATTACCTCTGGTGCTGTGCTTTATGTTTTTGTATTTAATATTTGAGTTGACCAAAAGGCACTACCATTTGCCATAGGTCTGTTATAGTTAGATGCCTGCTATATGTAATGAATAAGTATAAAGGTACACACCACAGAAATAAATATACACAATTCATCACATGCTTTAGGCACATAGTTTACAGGTGCAGTTAGAATCCTGCAGTTGGAGTGGAAACTACAAACTCCATCCAGCAAGGAATAGTTCAGGGATTTCACATTACAAGTAACCTGGAAATTGGTTTAAGAAGTTGAGGCATGATGTGAATGGGAAAATTATATCTTTCAATGAAGATGGATGGTTTTGGGCTGACATCACTGACAACATAATCTTCTCCTGGGAACATGATAAAATATGGTAGTTAATAATATTATTAATGGCATAGTGACAGAGACCAAGGAACCAGCAGGCTTTTGCCTTGAAAAAGAGAAAGGAACTGCAGTTCAAACAACGATTCAGAAGCAAACAGTGTTTATGATGATGAAAATTCAGGATTAGGAATGGATGTGGTGTCATCAAAGTTAACAGGCACACAGGAGAGAACACCTTTCTGACTGTAGATGGTCTGATTGTCCTCCCCTGCAGCATACATTGTGGTGCATGATGGGAACTGCCAAAGATATTACCAGTTACAGAGAGAGCAGTAAAAATATGTTTATGTAACAATTAATAGCCAGTTATGTAGACAACAGTACACAGTATTTTACATAGCAATTAACTGTACTGGACAAAAAAAGTAAAATCAACATCCATTGAAGGTGAGTGTTATGGTGAACAGATGGCTGCTACCACCAAAGAATGCACTGTGAATACTTCAGCTGGAATTCCTGTCATGTGACCAAAATTAGCGTAATGAACAGCAGAAGCTGGGTAATGGGGGATAGCAAAGATGATGAAAGAAATATAGGAAACAAGAAAGGATAACTGAAAAACAATTCTTAAATTGAAAAGGAGAGTGCCTGCTAATGAACTGTAAATATGAAAAGAATGAAACAGAATCAGCTGAAGTATGTCTATCATCCTTTTGCTTGAATCACAATGACTTACTCTAGCATGTCACAGGTGTAGTAGGGTAATCTGAAGTTAACCAGGGGCAATAAACAACAATGGACAGAAGACAACTGGATGAGTAAACATGAGACTTGCAGGTTGCGTTACAGTGGTTCTGGATGAAAGGAAATGAGGGTGAGAAATGCAACAGGAAAGTTGGGCAAAGATGGAAAGAAGAGAATGAAAAAGGTAGACAGACAATAGAGCTAAGAAAACAAAATGAGATGCGAGATTACTGGCAGATAGACGATATAACTAACAGAAGAAATGAGATGTGTAATAATAACAATAATAGTAGTAGTGGCAAGAAGATAAAGAACAGTTAAAACAAACAATAGTTATATAGGGTCTCTGGGACCTGGACTGGGAGAGTATAAAGCATAAGTATTTTTCACACTACATGTTGTTTTGATAAAGTTGAAGACGAAAACGTGGTGCTGTTTGCGTTATTAAATAAACCTTCTACACTAAGCTTTTGTCAGCTCTTCCCTTGGAATTGGATTTATTTGGGCTCAGTGGCTGTGGTGTTTTGTTTTTACAAGTTTGTATTTTGCCACTTGCTGCTTTTTCTTGATTATATAGGGTCTCCCATCATGCTTCTTGCACAGAAGCTCTAACCTTGCTATACTGATAAGAGGCCTGAGAAGCTGGCAAGCCAGATAGTGATGATAAGAAGCTGAAGGCCGACCCCGTCACTAAATGTGGTCTGGCTCACAAGTAGTTCTACTTCAAGTTGTTGAGTGAATGATTTGAGTTCCACTGAACAAAGGTTGGTGTTTGGGCAGTTTTGAAACCAAGGACCATCTGACCCCAGGTGATGGATGATTGCTCTTCAACTCAACCATCCATAATTTTAAATATTGTTTATCTTTCTAAAGAAACACCTTTCTACTTTAAAGAACATGTTTTAGTACTTCAGGAATAGTAGAGCATGGTTTTCAAAGAGGAAGAATGGGACGTTTGCTTCCTTTTGTAGAAGGAGCTTGAGGTAGACTACAAGGGACACAGTGGAAATCATCACCATTACAGCCTCCATTTATATATGCATACAGTTATGTAAAAACAAATTATAGTTAAAATCAACAGGTATGGTCAGTAGTGGGTGCTTACTGGTATGAAAGTTGGACACAATAAACTTCAGGATTTCTCTAGGTTTTCACTGCATGGGTGATAGAAGTATTGTGTTAAAGTTGTCTATTTAACATCAGGAGATGTCGGATTTTTTTTTTCTTTTTCTTTTTTTTTTTTTTTTTTCATTAAAGATTATTTTAGGGACTGAATGTTTAAGCCTTCTGGAAGGTTGAACAAAATGTATTTCTAAATAGATGAAGATGTACTGTACATACTTTCATGCACACTCGTGTACATACATGCCTAGCTACAGTATATCCATTCATAAAAGCCGGGCAGCTGCAGTACAGTGCAATACAGTAGCTTGCATATTTATCAACCTATCTACATATTTATTGAAAAGCAATAAGGATTGCTGTACAGGTTTACAGCTTTGATCTGAACTCATTAACACCTAGTAGCCAAGTAATGTCACACATCTAGCAGCTTACAGACATCTTTACATTCCTAAGCATTTTTGTAAAGCAAGTTAAAAACATAAGTCAAACAAACATAGACATCTTCTGAACAGTAAATTCTGCTTAAAATTGCTAATAGGAATGTTTTTCAGTAAAAAAAAAAAAAAACTCTTCTATATAATGATAAAAATCAGTGCGTGCTAAGTCTTTACATCAATGCAGTGGTATATTGTAATGCAAGCATCTCTTTTTACATACTGGAAAAAAGAAGAAAGAAAAACACTTGCACAAGAAAAAGAGTCAGAAGCTTCAAATGAAATGTGTGTGCTCATTAATACAACAGATTCCTGGAAATCACTACATAGACAAAGAATCTTTGGGCAGCCTGGAAAAGGAAGAGCAGGGGAAGTATGAAAATATAAAGAACAAACGTTTTTTGAAAGGTATAAAAAAGAAACATGGACATGGGAAAGAAAAAGATATCTGATATGGTGCAATATTCTTGCAAAGGAGAAAGCCAAACTTATCAATACAAAAAAGTGGTTTACCTTTACAAAACCAAATCACAGTGGTGCGATTGCTCATATGAGCGAATCGTAACCACAAAAGTCATAACAGCGACAATTTAACATGTTCGAAAATCAAAAAGCAGATTCACTGATTTTCAAACATAAATATCGAAAAAAATCTAATGAAGTGTAAAGTAGGGGGGGCAAGGCCCCCTGCACCCCCATGGGGGGCTGTGCCCCCACACCCCCCTACTTTAATATTCGAACTCCGAGATCGCACTACAGTGGGGAAAGGGACCATTTTCCGATCCCCACTATAGTGCAATCTACCCCAAAATGCTGAATGTGCAATGAATGAATATCACTGTGCATTCGCTCATTGCACATTCAAACCTTCTTCCGTTCAGTGTTTGCAAACTTTGCAAACTGCCTTTCAGACAATTGCTGTTCGCCCTTGTGCAATATGCACACATGAAGGTAAACCCAAAAAAGTAGCTCCAAAGCTATTTGAAATGAAACACAGGCAAAGGTACCCAGATAAAGAAATGTTCACAATACAAATAATATGAACAAAAAGAGAGACTGCAGAACAGAAGGTTAATAATAGAAAAGTTCAAGAAACTGAAACTGAAATTAAGGACTACCTGCAAAGTGAAGGATTTATTGCTGAAAGTCCAACTCAGGTAGTGTCACAGCATGATGGAATGAGTCCCATCACTAAGGAGAAACTGGCATAATGGGAAACATCTGATGTCTTGCCACATGATGATGCTCTGGAACCTTCAGTAGGGAACTAGAACAAAAGTTCAGTTGGAGTTGCACAGCAAGGGAAGGAGCAGGAAATGATGGCACCTCTGATGCAGGGAATGTTATGGAGTGATGGGCCAATGATTTCCCATAGGAAGGAGCAGCAGATGATGCTGGATGCAGCTGAAGAAGATATGTCACAGGAAAATATTCTGGAACTTTCTTTAGAATGGCCACAAGAAACGGAGAGCAAAAGATGTGCTCTCAGTTTAGAAGAAAAGGACTTGAGGGAAAAGTTGTTTGATTTAATAGAGATGGATAGACATATTAAGATCAGTGAAAAAATAGTTTACAGATAGTAAATAAGACCCAAAAGTTAGAAGACTGAAACAGATAAAGTAAACAGAAATCCATGTACTATAACAAATGTAAATAGGATATATTACTGTGCAACTAAATTAATAACAGATAAAGTATTACTGCAAAAACATAAAGCAATAAGAGGAAAGGAAGGGAAGAAATAAAATGCCCTAATGGAAGCGTCAAATAGAGAAAACTATAAATCAGCTAAGGCAAGATGTGCACTGTTAAACAAATATAGAAGAGGGAACAGATAAACAAAAAATACTTAGGAAAACAGACATGGTAAAAGCAGCACATATTATTGGAACAGTTTAGGATCTATCATACACTATTGCAAATAATAAACTAGAGATATCAGCACAGGTAGAAAAACTTAGAAGATATACAGATAAGTATAAAGGAAAAGTACAAAATAGAAAATTCATTGATGACCCAAAAAGTTTTATAGGGAGTTTTGAAACAAAGCAAAAGGTATAGAAACCCCCCCCCCAGAAAATGAAGAAATAGATGCATTTTGGAGAAATATTAATGAAGATCCCGTAAAATGTAATAAAGAAGCTAAATGTAGACAAAATTAAAATTAAGGTAAGACAATTCAAATGCACAGAATATGAAAAGGAATGAAGTAACATCCAGAAAAATTGTAACAAAATTAAAAAAAGCTTCTTACTGGAAGTCTCCAGGCTCAGATGCAGTACCTAGTTTCTAGCTAAAAGTATTAACATCTTTACACAGTATTTTAGCCCTGAGTAAGACTGATTAATATGCACATCCCAAACAGACATCAACCTGGAAAGCAACAGGAAAAATGATACTACTCCTTAACAGTGAACCTGTAAGCCATCCTAAAAAGTATAGACCGATCACCTTCCTTTGGGCGATGCACAAATAATATATGGGAATCAATGCAGACAGAGTTTATCCTCATTTAGAAGTAAACTCAATTGTGGCAATAGAACAAAAGGATAACAAAAAAAGTCATATGGACCAAAGGATCATTTGTTGCTAAGTAAAGTCATAATGGAGAATTATAAAAAGGGGAGGAATCTAAGTGTGGCATGGATGGATTACATAAAAGCATTTGACAGCATCCCACATTCATGGATAAAGGAATGCTTACAGGTGTATAAGATACATCCTGCATTGATCAATTACATTGCAGTGACCATGATTCAGTGGCAAACTACTTAAACCTTAAAGGCCAAATTATTATCCCATGGATAAAAATTGAAAGTGGGCATTCCAAGGTCATTCTTTGTCACTTCTGTTGTTTTGTCTTGCCCTTAATTGATTAAGTTGTTTACTTAACAGACTAGGTCTTGGCTACAATTTGACTCTCACAAAACAACCTTGCTTAAAAATTTCTCATCTACTTTAACTTGATGGCTTAAAACTGTACAGTTCATGTGATAAGGAGTTGAAAGCACAACTACAAGTGGTTAAAACTTTCTCAAATGATATACAAAAGACATTTGGTCTTGATAAATGTGCAAAACTGATGTTTAATCAGGAAAGTTGCAGCACCAAGAAAATATCAATCTGGGTCAGGAATGTGATATAAAGGAACTTGAGTGGGAGAAAAAGATTATAAATATTTGTGAACTGATCAAGGATCAGCATTAAAACATGTACAAGTGTGAATAAAACTCACTAAGTAATACTTCAGAAGAATAAAACTAATGTTGAAAACAGCCTTGACATCTAGGAATAAAGTCCAAGCTATAAACCAATTTGCTTTTCCTGTTCTAACTTACAGTTTTGATGTGACTGACAGGCCTCAAAATGATCAAATGATATATAAAAATCAGTGTATACCAAGGCTGTATATTGCATGCTCTGAAGGTGGTATGAGCTTCCTTGAAATTAATTACATGTACAGATCTGCAGTCATGGGACTGCATACATATCTGCTGTCCTCATCAGATCCAAATATAGTGAAAGTTTTAAAACACGAAGACACAACATTTATGGTGACCTCTCTGTTTAGTTTAGCATTGCAGTGTCAAGCCAGAATGGAAATCAAATCAGAAGTAAACAAACATCATACAGTAAATGAATGTTTCAAAAAGAAAAGCAAGAATATAAGGAAAAGGTTCAAATGAAAAGGAAAGACACGTGGAAAAGCCATAAATATTTTGGCATGTATAGAGATCTCCTGGAAGAACCTCATGTTGATTAGGATTTGATGCAGGAAAGGTTAAGGAGAAATGTATTTATTTATGTTAACATTTCTTTACTGGGAAACTCTGACCTGGAATGAGACAATTCTCAGTGGAGGCCCAGGAATAAACACTCCAGACGCATGTGTTTGTAATATGGGAGGAAACTGGAGCACCCGGAGGAAACCCACACGAATGAAGGGAGGACATGCAGACTCCACACAGAAGGCACCCCAGCTGAGAATCAAAACAGAGAACCTCTTGCTGTAAGGCAACAACACAAACCACTGCACCACTGTTCCATCCAATGAATTGAAACTAAAGTATGAAAGGTTATTAATGGCAGCTCAGGATAGTGGACTATTTACACATTGGCTTACAAAGAGCATTGAACATGTTAGAGAAACAGATAAATGTAGGGTCTGTGGAAAAGAATTGGAAACAGTTGCACACCTTGTTGCTGGCTTTGATATAATCCTGGTAGAGGGTCTATACACTGAAAGGCACAATAATGTAGCAATATTGGTGCATTGGAGTGCACACACTTTGGAAATGTGAACCACAAAGCATTATAGAGAATTATGAAATGCACATTACATGGGATCACCCATTAACAACAGTTCAAAAAACAGATGCCAGAAAAACAGATATAGTAGTCCATGATAAGAAGACAAAAGTAGTATTTAACAATGAAAGCACTACACCTAGTGATTACAGTGTCTCATGTACAAACGGATACAAAGTCATAAAGTACCAGGATTTGCAGGCAGAAATGAGGGCAATGTGGAAGAAGATATCCAGACAGTTCCAATAGTAGTAGGAGCAATGGGTCTCATATAAAAGAATCAACAGTCGTACTTAAATATACTACCAATATATGTAATTCCATGTGAACTGCCGAAGGACTCAGTTCTGGGCACATTGCTGATATTGTGGAGATCACTTTTGGCTAACATCAAAAATTGAAACCTTGAACTTTAATTATACTTTGACTTAGGAATGGGGTCCATTCCCACCATGGTATTAGAAACCTGAAAGATTAGGAGAAATTAAACTGAATATAAATGAGATAAACACGGAGTATCAGACTGTATCTGCCAGATATAAGCTTTCCTGCAATGGCAAGCATTTCCCTTCTGGCTGACTGTTTTTAAGATATTTGCAGAAATATGAGTATTACTTCTATATGTATAATTAACAATGTAATTGGTGAATTAAGAGGTCCTTTAAGATCAGACTACAAGAACATATTCGTGATATAAGAAATAAAAAATTAGAAAGTCCTGTAGCTACCCATTTTTATGAAGTACATGGAGGGTCATGTGAAGGTCTAAAAGGTACTATTTTGGAACAAGTTTCAGCTATAAACACTATGTGTTTAAAAAATAAATTACTGTCAAAAGAAGCAGTTTTTATTTTAAAGTATGACACTGTTTCCTGGTGGATTAAATCAGGAGTGTAATTGGAAGTTTCTTTTGTAAAGTGTTGATGAAATTGGTTAATTGTTTTATTGGTGAATTTTAATGTGATTTATGCATCTTTATAAGAGATATATTTCTCTGTTTGTATTATCTCCTGGAAGGCTGTTAAGCCGAGGCGCTAGAGAGGTTTTGGTGTGTTTTAATAAAAGGAAAAATCTACTGGCTTTGTTGTTTGGAATTATTCTGTTTCGATAGTGTGGTTTGGATATTGCAACATAGTGCCTGCTAAGTCTGTGAAAAACATTTGGCTGCTGTAGTAAAAGTCGGGTTGTCCTTTAACAGCTATTATGTGGAATGAAAGCAAAAGGCAAAGTAAACGGGAATCAGCATCCTTAAGGACTATGTCAAACGTGCTACCTCCCCGAAGATCAGACTCCGAATTCCTGAGGTGAGAAAGGTAGGCAATAGGAGTCCTCAAGGTGTAAGAAAAGAAGTTGCACCTACTTATTTATATAAAGAGAATAATGTTCGTGGGGTCTGTGGGAAGACTACATGGGAACTACATGGGAATTCATTTTTGTGTGATTCTGTTATTCTTTACATTTTGACAAACTGCTGAACTTTTCATTTTCCCTTCTAAATAAACCTATTTATTTACATTTCTGTTTTTTGTTTGTGGGCAGTGTAATGAGCTGATGCATTATGGACCCAGTTCTGCCACAGCTTGGGAGTACGGTACAGAATTGAAGCTAGCATAACGTTTTAAAAAGCATTCGATACGAGAGTGATGTATGTCTCCACATAGACAAGACAGTAGATATTTGTAGTACAAAGTATAACGATTACAGACAGAAAATATCCAGTACAGCTTCTGCACTCCTACGTACTTATTTATATAGTATTGTAGACAACAATGAATTATAGTGAATTTTATTATTCTCACAGCTGTCAGTAGTATTTAGGAGTAGCAGAAGAAGACAGTAGCAGATACGTAGTTGATGCAAAGTGGGGTAGTGGAATGTGAGGTAATTACTGAGGGGGTAAATGGTAGGAAGGAGAGAGGAATATCATAGAAGTTGAAGCGATATTCTTATGGAGAAGGAGAATGATTCAGTTATTGGTAAGTAAGTTATAAAAACTTTAAAGTCTGTTTTTTTTTTTTTTTGGAAATGTAGCATACTACACTATCCATAACCTTCACCTCTGACTTAACAGGATATAGTTACATTGACAAAGTAGTGCTCCTTGGTCCAGCTTCTTGATCACCAGTAGACCTTTTGAAATGTAACAAAACTCAATAACACAAAGTGCAGACAACCATCTGTAACTGCAGCAAACATAGATGTAAAATTACTACAGCTCTTTCCCTACTTCAACATAGGACAAGTGAAATTAGCTGTTCTCATCACTCTGACTATAAGCTTGATATAACCATCTTGTTTTCATTGTAGAACCCCTGTTTACGCAAACAGTGGGTGAAGCTGTAATTGCAGTAGCTCATGCTGATGAGATTCCATACTTACCCTGCAGTGGGTGCGTATGGACGTCAGAGTTGATTCCAGTAAACTTCTAGGTCACCCCAGAGGTTGCAAAGTAGGGATTTTTCTTCTGTGTGTCAGACTTGCTATCATTTAATGCAGGGGGTACGAGGTTCTGGCAGTTTGATTAAGAAGTGCATTGAAAAATAATGTTTTAACTTTTGGAGAGACTGAGAGAATTTGTATTGAAATGAGTGACACACGGAAACTCCAAAATCATCAAGGAAACAATAAAAACAATATTTTAGTAGTTTGATCAATTAGATGACTAGAGAACATTCTCTTAAAAAAGAACTTTGCCTTAGGATATCTATTGTTAACAGTGCCTAGAAATATGTAAATTCTAAATGCTGTATATAAGCCCTTTGAGTGGCCGCGGTGGTGCAGCAGTTATTGTTGCCCTCTCACAGCAAGAGGTTCTCCAGTTTGATCCTCAGCTGGGGTGCCTTCTGTGCAGAGTCTGCATGTCCTCCTTGTGGTCACATGGGTTTGCTCCGGTTTCCTTCCCACATCCCAAAGACATGCTGTAGGTGGATTGGACACTCTAAATTGGCCCTAGGTGTGAGTGCGTGTGTGTGCTTTTTGTGGAAGGTTGGGTGCCAGGCTGGCAACTTGACACTGAAACTCCACTGCCAATCATGAGTGGACAGGTGATCTGCTGTGGTGACCCCTAAGTGGGAAAAGTCAAAAGAAGAAGTATATGTGCCCTTTAGTGGTTGAATGAAAGATCTACTTTTTCAGGAGTTGTCTGTTCCAGATTAGAGGTGTACTTCTGTTTCTTTCTTTTTTATAACACCATTAATGTGAGCTTACTATAGTCTTATTGAATACCTCTGGGACTTTGCATGTCTCAGTACTGTGAGCATTTATGAGAATGACAGGTGAGGAGGAAAAGAGGAAAAAAATAAATAAACTGCCTTTGTAAGGCTAGAACTCATGACCCTGTACACTATAGTCACAGTAGTTAATCACTAATCACTACTGCAATTTTCTACTTGTAGCATCATTGTGCAGTCTGGATGAATGCTGTCTATGTGCAGTACAGATAGTCTTTGACAACCAAGGTGACAGCAGTGTCTGAGAAGGTGGGATACATTAGACCTATGACAACATGTATTACGATGGTTACTTCAGTTCTACTCTAAACAGTTTTGCATTGATTTTATAAGGTGTTGTATTATTGTTCTTTTCTCAGTATTAGACATTTCTTTCACCTGCTACTTGTTCTTGAAACCTTTTCTGAAGACTCTTCCACGTTTTTTCAAAATAGGGCTTTCTTAGTCTCATAGACAAACATATCTTTATGTCCTGTGAATCACTGTAGCTATTTTAAAATTTTCTAGACATCTCTTGGTGGCCATTCAGATGGTTACCTATATTCCCAGCTAGCTGTTTATATAGTCCGCCTGTACTGTAATCATTGGTTCTCATCAACAGAAAGTGACAGATTACAGTTATTTTTGCAGGTGTGGTATATTACCTGTTATATTTACCTTATATACTGCTGTGTGTCTGCTTTGAGGTCTGTGGTCTTGTCTACCAATAAATCTTAGCAGGCATCCCTCTCTTTTTGGACTGTCACAATATTAACTGAAAACCTGAACAGAATTAGTAAATAATTAGCATAATTGAACTTCTTTGCTGCTATTAAATATTAATTATTTAAGGGAAAATGTGTAACCTGTATAACACATGCCATACAATGTTTTACTTTTACTGCTGTGAACAGAATTTTAAAGTTGTATATAATGTCACCAATAATTTATTAATAGTTTGTGTTACATTTTACTTTGGTATTGTTGGGTTCTGTTTTACTTTGGTATTTGTTTAACAAAACTGTATAGCTAGAGACTGGCATATATAGATAATTATTTCTGAGTTTGTCTGAAGCTAAATATTGGAAGTCATGTTAAAAAAACTGCCAGACAGGACCATTATCAGTCACAATGGCTGCTGGGAATGTTTTTGACCTAGCTTACAAAAATCCCTTTGCGCATCAATACATTTGCAAACCTAGCAGCCCATTCTTGTACAATCTTTGAAATGTTCCATTTTCAAGCCTGACATCCTCTGAAACAGGAGTACCTTTAAGGGACTGTGACTGCAGAAATTCCATGTGTAATTGTTTCGACAATTTGAAAAAGAGAGTTAAACAGATAAAAATGTTATTACAACAACAGAACAGTCCCAACAAAATGATCAGAGGATGGAAGTGCTCAAAGGCTCATGGATACATAGGGTTTCAGATAGTTGTTGTTGTGGCTTTTGGCTTTTCCCAGTTAGGGGTCGCCACAGCGGAACTCCGGTCCACTAATGATTGGCAGTAGATTTTTACGTGCTGAGTTGCCGGCCCTGATGCACAGCCTTCAATGAAGGTATGCCCATTCACGCATGTCTCCACACAGAAAATCCTCTAGCTGAGAATCGAACAGGACAACGTCTTACTGTGAGGTGACAACGCTACCGCAGCACCGCCACCACAGTTAAACTGAAGTTGTTGTGTCTTTCGGCTTTTCCCGGTTAGGGGTCGCCACAGCAGAACTCCGGTCCGCTAATGATTGGTAGTAGATTCTTACGTGCCGAGTTGCCAGCCCTGATGCACAACCTTCAACGAAGATACGCCCATTCATGCATGTCTCCACACAGAAGACACTCTAACTGAGAATCGAATAGGACAACATCTTACTGTGAGGTGACAACGCTACTGCAGCACCACCACTGTAGTGTCACCACCATCGCAGAATAATGAGTACAAATAATAGCTAGCTCATTACTGAATGACTTAACAAGTATACCTGCATAGAAGATAAATATAAAGATCTGCATCCTTGTTTCCAGCAGGTTGAAAAGCATTCAAATGTATTTTTAGTTAAAAAAGGAAAATCTATTAGGTAATAGTCATGCTAGGTGGTAATGGTATAGGGACAGACACTGACTGGTATATTGCACATGGCCTTTATGGAACTGGAAGGTAATGAGCAAACCCCTATGAAGTTAGTCTTACATGTTAACTCTTTCTAGAAAACAGGGCCTGCATAGAAACAATACAACTGCTGAAAGACTAATACAGCCCTGATATTTTAGTGTAGGCTTTCCAGGTGCATGACTGATTACTAAGTCATTAATAACAAATGTACAAATCTGCAAAAGATAAGTTCCTATTTGTGTTTGGAGGAAAAATGCTCTTCGATCATGCTGAGTGATCTGTTGAAACCAAGAGAATGCCTTACCAATGATTTCAGAGATGATCCAGTCTATGAATGCTCTTCTTAAGAATGCAAAACATTTGATGGGTAAGATTAGTGAGAAAGAGTTTCTATTAAAACAACAGTATTGTTTCAGGTATAAGTTACAAATCATTGGCACACACAATACAACAGATGGCTAGTCTTACTGCTGTACCCTTTATAAGCAGACCTTACTCAAAGGGACACTGAGATCTCCCCACTTCCCAGTAAGGAAGTAGGCACTCCCTCACCCCCACCACACACACACTGGCTCTTATCTTCCTCCTAGGAGTGGGAGAGCACGTAATTGGCTACTTATTCTTATCTCAAGTGTCTCTTTCAATACCTTGTGTTCCATTTAAACTAATGTCACTGGCTTCATGGTAAGGAATAAACCTCTCATGCCAGCTGAGGCAGCTACCTGTTTCAGTTTTGAGGCCTATTCATTATTATACCTCTTGAAGATTTATTACATGAAAGCAATCCTCTTTACCTCTTTATATGAAGAAGACTAATAAACTATGCCATCAAGGAATGATACAGAAAACCTTCAGCCATGTGCCATTCTCATTATGGGCCTGGTGATGAGTAGTTATAAAATACAATCACTTGATTAGAACAGGAGACAAGAGCAGTGTGCTCTAGACTTTTGATTATACTGGTTCAAATCCACGTTGCATCTTCATTGGTAAAATCATGCAACAGACTAAATAAAAGACACATTTCATCAAGATAGTACAAAGTTATTGGAAAAGCCATCTCTGTTTACATAGAGAGACAACACCTGAATGCAACCTATATGACTTGAGTTTGATTAGCAGATAAGGCATTTGCTGGAGCTGTGGTGGTGTAGGAAAGGAAAAAAAAAAGATGTTTCTCATGCTTACCTTCTGCAGGGGAGTGAAAGGAGGTGGTGAGCTAGTGGAATGCAGGCCATCAGCTGTAACCCTGATGGAGACTGGGACTCATGTTGGACATGTAGGAAGGCCAGGGCAGTATAGCCATCTTATGGCCCAAGTAGACTATGCTTCTGTAGGACATACCTCATTGCCCACCCAGTTTATAAAAAGAATATCAGTTCACAGAGGACAGGGCCATCATTTGTCAATGTATCCAGCCTCCTCTCGTAGCAGTGGTGATTTGCTTGCCTCCCATGAGGAATGCCTGTCTTTGCCAGCATGTGAGGTACATTTGCAACCCCAGCCCAGAACTGACTCAGACCCCAGAGATAGTAGGACTGGGTCAGAGGCACCATGCTGTAGTGGGGTAGAAGACACACCTGCCATACGAAGGACTGCAAAACAATTGCTCAGAAACACTGCACAAAAGATTTAAAGACACAGCTTCCTTACAATACAAGAATGTTTCAAACTTTTATACTCAAAGATCACATAGAATGTAGCATTGGAGGGGCATGTCTGACATCTACAAGTACCACGGGGGGGGGGGCATGTCTGACTTCTACAAGTACCACTAGGAGGGGCATGTCTAATATCTACAAGTACCACTAGGAGGGGCATGTTTGACATCTACAAGTACCACTAGGAGGGGCATGTCTGACATCTACAAGTACCACTAGGAGGGGCATGTCTGACATCTACAAGTACCACTAGGAGGGGCATGTCTGACATCTACAAGTACCACTAGGAGGGGCATGTTTGACATCTACAAGTACCACTAGGAGGGGCATATCTAACATCTACAAGTACCACTAGGAGGGGCATGTTTGACATCTACAAGTACCACTAGGAGGGGCATGTCTGATATCTACAAGTACCACTAGGAGGGGCATGTCTGACATCTACAAGTACCACTAGGAGGGGCATGTCTGACATCTACAAGTACCACTAGGAGGGGCATGTTTGACATCTACAAGTACCACTAGGAGGGGCATATCTAACATCTACAAGTTCCACTAGGAGGGGCATGTTTGACATCTACAAGTACCACTAGGAGGGGCATGTCTGATATCTACAAGTACCACTAGGAGAGGCATGTCTGACATGTACAAGTACCACTAGGAGGGGCATGTTTGACTTCTACAAGTACCATGACTGACATGTACAAGTTCCACTAGGAGGGGCATATCTGACATCTACAACTACCATGCCTGACATCTACAGCTACCACTAAGAGAGGCATGTCTGATATCTACAAGTACATCAGAAAAGTGAATAAAGTGGGTGGCACAGATCGAGGTCCGGAAAGGAAGACAGCAAAATAAGGGAGCAGAACACCTAAATATTGTAGTGGCTGAAGACAGAGGTAGTTTGTTTTGTTTGCTTATCTCTACTTGGTTGTTGCAAAGAAGCAGGCTTTCTTGAGTAACTTTTTTTCTTTTAAGAATCCCCTGTCTGGAATCATGGACTAACCTGACAAAGAACTTAAAGCTTAGGAACACATGACCATTAGCTTGCCTGACCACTGCTGGGTCATGCAGAAAAAAACATGATGTGTTTTGGTATGCTACTGTGAAAAATAAAATTTGTCTCATTTATTTCATCTTGTAACTCACCACATACAGCACTCAGGATCTTTACCAAGGGCTAACTTTACAAAACAGAACTCTGCATTCACTAGATTAGTAAAAACTATAATTTCATCATTAAAAGGAAAACTCCAGCAGTAAGTCAGAGGAGGTGAAATATAATGCAGTAACAATTTATTAGATGTGAAACTGAGTTCCAAAAATTCTTGCCAAGCTTAACATCTAGATCCTATCTAGAAGAATTGGTGCATTCTAAAATGTGTGCAGGCACAGTAATGTGTTGCATATAGTATAGCACCGTGATATGTAAGATAAAAAGGGTACTTGCTACTATATCTTTACATACAAGTTTAAGGAATAGAATAATTCTAATACACACGAGTAATGAAAAGAGTGTGGGTGGATGCTGGATCGTTTGGGAGACGGAGGAATGAAGATGAGGAAGGCGAGGAAGGTATAGAGGGTAGGGACTGAAAGAAGGTGTGCATGAGGGTATTGTGATGAGGTAAGTATATGTAAGTATGCTTACTGTGGTGTGGAAACGAATGCCAAATGATATGAGTGGACTCTGTAAAAACTGCAAAGATATACAAATGTACTGGGAGAAATAAGCTATACTTTTTAGAAAGAGCTGAGACTTGCTTTCTGGAGGAGATGGGTGGCGAGGAAGCTTGTGCAAGAGCTGATCTACTTTGGTTTCCCCTGGGTGAGCAAACTATAGGTTTATTATGATTAATCTTGTGGTTGCTGTAAAAGTTCTAAAGTCTCAGAACATTGCAATCCTAAACAGTGACACTTCTATGGTTACAAAACACAAAAACATTTCTTTTGCGGGGGGAAAAGCCCCCACTGCATCCGCAATGTGGGGGTAAGCCCCCTTCCCCCATTCTCTAATTATATCTACTCCAAAGTTGCACAAACTCAGGGAAAAGCTAGAGAGTGGAACACAAATGTAGAACGTATCTTCTCCCTCTTCTCCAGTGCACACTGCATTGAACATACAATCTAGGCAGCCCTGCGCTGCTCTAGAAAAATATCAACTACACTGGACTTCTGCGTTGTGATAATTTACAGTTTAGATTTGAAGAATATATTATTTTCACACTAATGATTACAATTTTTTCATAGTTCTTACAAAATACGTTGCTTAAGAGGTTGAGTCATGTTTTTTATGTACTGGTTTCTTTTTATTTACTTAACATTTGTTTACCAAACAAGTGGGCTAGCCCAGTTCAAGTTCAGGTTTATTGTAGTGCTTATTATCTAAGCACTTTACATCAAAAACTACCAGGTAAACAGAATAAGCAATATTGTGATCATACAAAATGATATAAAATGTAATGATTTGTTACAAAACAACTCTCAAAACAAATGCAAACTGTGTTTAAAAGCAGGGCACAATAGTAGCATCCTTGTCACGTAAAAAAATAACAATGCAACAAAATGACAAGCTCTCCAATATACCAACAAAAGCTCATTTCAATAAGGTATTTAAAAGACAAAAATCCAAGCCCACTAGTTGGCCATGGCCAAGGAAATGCTGGCAAAAACAAGATACAAACAGTAAAATATACATTACATTGAAAGTACAGATGGAATAAAATAAGGCACAAAATTAACTTGAATATACGTTATGTAGTAAAGGAATGTCTTAAAAATAACTTATAGAATAAGCAACATATTCTATGTTGTTGTGTCTTTCGGCTTTTCCCGGTTAGGGGTCGTCACAGCGGAACTCCGGTCCACTAATGATTGGCAATAGATTTTCACTTGCCAAGTTGCCGGCCCTGATGCACAACCTTCAACAAAGGTACTCCCATTCACGCATGTCTCCACACAGAAGACGCTCTAGCTGAGAATCAAACAGGACAACGTCTTACTGTGAGACGACAACGCTACCGCAGCACCATCACCGCATCTAAGCAGCATATTCAATTAACTACTTATACTGCTGTGCAATTCATTTTTCACTAAGCGACATATTCTATGCATAGTGAAAAATGAATTGCACAGCAGTATAAGTAGTTATTTCTTTACATTAGGGTACATGAAGCATACAGCTCAGAGTATAGTAATTAAAGTATTCATAAACATATGACAATTGTTTTAATAACAAGCTTTTCTTTCCATTATCATACTTTTATAGAGCCTTCATCCATCATATAAGCTAAATTGCAAATACATTGATAAAAAGGTGAGAGGATTCTCTACTTGACCGTTAAGGAAAGGGTGATATTTAGATGTGAAATAAGATTGGCAAGAGAGGCAAGTTGAGCAGGAGATGGGTTTTTCAGATAGTAGAGGCAATAATATATATCGGCCAGAATCCCTGAATCAACTACACTTGTTTACTTCAAGCAAATGAAAATGGAAGGACTTCTTACAAAAGATAAAGATATTTGCTACCAGATTGTGTAAGATAGAGAATTCCAGAAGGTCAGAGGAGTAAGTTTAGAGAAGCATCCTTTTCCGTATACCTAAAGTGAAATAAGGTCTACAAAGTAGTAGAAATTAGACTTTTGAAGGGCATAAGTAGAGTTTGTAAGACTCAGTTTATTGAGCTGTAGAGGAGGCCTGTATCTTTCATTAAGAAGAACAAAAACCACATCACTAAATGGAAGTCACTTTCCTTTGGTAAGAGTAAGATGGTGCTGTTTGAATTTTCTGGAGAGGTGGCTGAATCTGAGCACTTGATTTTCAACTCTTTGTAGTTGAGTGGTTTTGTGTGATGAACCCAGAGCAAGGATAAGTAATCCCTATTCGAGGCCATGCAGAATAACTTTTATGCCAATGGCTCATTGTGCTTCTACAGTTAGAAGATTATAAATCATGTATGAAACCCGTAGCTGGGTTAATACTTCAATGGTTTGGGTTTTGACATGTTTAAGAAAGGAGAGATCCTCATCAAGTGGGAGGCCTAACTATCTTTGATCTGTAACATGAGCAATAAGGGACCCTAATCAGGTCAGTAATGGACAGACTGTGACTCTGGTTCAATTTCAGGTGTGGATCCTACTCAGGTCAGTAACGGACAGATTGTGACTTTGGTTCAATTTCAGGTGTGGATCCTACAGATTGTGACTCTGGTTCAATTTCAGGTGTGTGTCAAATTGACTATCAGGTCATTCTTGCTGAGTCAATTCCATATAGCTGTAGAGTAAGGCCTAAGTCCATTCTATAGGCGGGATGTAGTACATGTTTCCTTTAAGGAGAACAAAATGATCAGTGCAGATGAGGCGGTGGTTATAAGGGAGATTCTATGAAAGATCATTTAGGATGAGTGAAAACAGAAGTAGACCTAGTACAGAGAATTAAAGAAGACCTTTGTCAGAAGCACCAGAGATATGAGTATTATTATGTTCTTTGAGAGTGAAGGTGCGATTGAAACAGAAATTCTGAACTGAGGTAGGACTGTATTAGAGAAATCTGTTTCACTAAGTCTACAAAGTAGTAGGGAGTTGTTTGTCTTTTGGCTTTTCCCGGTTAGGGGTCGCCACAGCAGAACTCCAGTCCGCTAATGATTGGCAGTAGATTTTCATGAATGCCGAGGTGCCAGCTCGATGTTCAACCTTCAACGAAAGCATGCCCATTTACACATGTCTTTCAAACACCCACACAACCATGGGGAGGACATGCAGACTCCACACAGAAGGTACTCCCCGCACTCCAGCCGAGAATCGAATGGGCGATTTACAGTAATGAAGGCTTTACGAAGATCGAGACGGATAACACTAGTAATTTTACTTTTCTCCATGTTGAAGTAGCTCTGATCAGTAAAAATAAACATAGTAGTGGTAGTATTGTAACTGGGATGGAAACCATATTGTCTCTGTCTGAGAATGCTGTATGTGGAGATATAGTTAAATGACTGGTTGTAAATGATTTTTCAAGAATTCTATTAAGGAAACAAAAATAGAACACAAGTTATTGGCTGTGGAAGGAGTGCAGATTCTGAGAAAGGGAAAGACAAGTACATGCTTGAAAGTATGACACAGAATACCAGTAGTAAGGAATAGTTTAATGAGATATAGAAGGTTGCTAAGTAATTTGCTTCCAAAGCTGAAGATGTCAGAGTGAATGGACTGAAATGGAAGAAGTGATAATAGTAGCAGGCAATCTTCTCTAGAAGCTTCTCAATTTCTGTATAATAATGACCATGAAATGAAAAGAGGGGTGTTTAAGAAGTAATAAAGAGAAAGGGAGGGTATGGGGGATTGATAAATATGAAGATGGTAGTTTAATGTCAGTGATTGATTAAAAAGGGAGTTAGGAAGTAAATGACTATCACTGGCATTAGGGAACTTAGAAGAAGTAGATTTTTTTAGAAAGTCCCAGAAGTTTTTGGGGTGACCAAGTGTTGTAATTTTAAATATCTTGCAATATTCAGCTTTGACCTTATTTCTCGCTAATCTTGTCTCTTTTCTAAGTTTAAGAAATGTTTCTGCTTTTCAGGACTGGAAATGTTAAATTTCCATTCAGCCTAAAATTTGTCCCTATGTTTAATAAGTTGCCTAATATTATCAGTGATTGAGGAGTTGAGTTTGCCATTAAATAAAAATTTTGTTGGGGAAGAGTTGATCTTATGGGATATAGAATATTTTAGAATGCAGAAAGAGCATAGACAGAATTAGTAAAAAAGTAATGGGGGCCCAGTTGTTGTTGGCATGGTCAGGAATGAGAATGTCAGAATACGTGTCAGTGATGGTTCTGGTCCTGGACGATTTGAGGAGGGAAGTATTTACTTATGTGAGACTAAGAGGTGACAATGGAACAATGATCAATGCGGGAGTGTGAGAGTACCTGAAGGTTAATTGCTTTTTTTTTAGGTATGCAAGTAAGTTCAATATCTAAAACAGTGAAAGCAGAGTTAGCACAGTTTGATTGTGTGCAGGCTGTAATTACCTGACCGAGATTGTGCGAAAAAGCAACTCTGCCTAGTTGAGATTATGATGAGCATGACCAACGAAGGTTTAGACCATCCACTATTATTTTATTATGCTTTATATGCTGTAGGGTGTTAGAAAAGAGTTATTTGAAGCAGTGCAATAGAAGAAGAGTGTGGGATGCAGGCTACAGCAATGAGTAATTTAGCATGACCTCTAAGGAGAAGATGAACTAGTAGCCATTTAGTATCACTGTCAGAGGTTGAGTTGTGCTTTGGTATTAAGGTAGGAGTGAGACTGGTGCTATTCTTAATGAACAGTCTCCAACTTGACAGGAGCTGCTTCTATTATCAATAAAAAATAATAAACATGTTGTGAAATTTGCAATGACTCCTTGAACTAGGGTTTAGTGATTACAATTAATTTGTACAGGTATAACCGAGTCCAACATTTGAGTTGAGATCATTTGTTATTTAATCTGCAAATACTCAAATAGTTGAAATATTTTTGTTGTTATAGATGGGAAGTGTAGAAGGCATATAGGGTCCAAAGTTGGAGAGAACATTACCAGAAAGTAAAAGAAGTAGAGTTGAGAGCATGAGAATACTATCATGAAATTTTTCTAATAGAGGTGAATACTTTGCAGTTATAAAGAATATTATTATTATTACTTAAGGCAGGTGTAGAGAAAAATAAGGTGGTCCACCACTTGCATATATCTATATGAATGCCTGTAGGTTTAATGGTGTAAGATATAGGAAAGTTTAGGGAGGCAGCAACAAGATAACCCTTATACTATGGATAGGTATATGCAGTGAAGGTAATTACATATAAAATAAAACATGTACTTGTGTTAATAATGGTGTATAAGGTATATAACAGTATAGAGGTAAAATAGCTGGAGAAAAATTGCTGGAAAGTAGTGATAGATAAACTACTTGGTAGTAAACTGCAAGCTGAAAATTGCTGATAAATTGATTGCTAAATATGAAATGTGCCCTAGAGAAATATGCAAAACAGTATACTAGAAGGTGCAAATGTATCACAATAATATAGATGTGGGAGGGTAATTTAGCTAATTAATCAAAATATATGGTGGGAAGAGTGTGAATGTATTAAGGAAATGATGTAGGAGTGGATAGAATGGGGTAGGGAAATGAAGTGGAGCTGAGAGCAGTGAGGCAAAGAAGAATGGGCTAGCCTAGCCCCTCACTGTAAACAATGAAAGAGAGTATGAGCAGCACAGCCGACAGAAAAGAAACAGAAGATGGAGTGTTGAAATAGGAGGTACTGAATAGTAGAACAACTAGGAAGGACAGCAAGACACAAAAAAGCAGGAGGAGAAGGTGAATCGGAGAAGTAATAGGGATAAAGAACTACACTTGTATTATATGTTCAAGTGAATGACAAGAGGTAGAAAAAAAGCAGATGTCAGTGGAGGAAAAACTGAAGTAGCGACATTTGAGTGGAACAGAGATGCTTATCAGAGTGAAATATGGGATCTTGAAGGGCAGGCAGTGGTGAATATGCAGGTTAGATAATTCATTAAGTTAACATCTCATCCAGTGTTTCCTTTAACAAGTGTTAACAACAAATAAACCACAAAAGTAGAAATATCCACCACTGCTCGCTCTTGTGGACATTGTATTCAGGGCACTGTAGATAAAGTACTTTTAGGCTATTTAACAGTAACTAGGCCCAAGATACCAGTGGTCTTTGGAATTCCTAAAACTCATAAAAATATAGAGAGACCACCTTTTAGACCTATAGTTGCTGGGGCAGGCTCCAAACTTGAACCCTTGGTCAAATACATAGATAAAATTTTGAAACAATATGTAACATCTTTGCACCATATTTCTAGGGATTCATGGGACTTCTTAAGTAAAGTTACCCATGACAAATATCAAGAGGACCTGTGTATGGCAACCACTGATATTGTAGATTTATTCCCTAGTATTCCTCATGATGAGGGTTTAGATTGGTTCCAGGACATTCTTATGGAAGTAAATTATTTAAGCAATGAGCAGAGGAACCTAATAATGGAATTCATGGAAACAATATTAAAGAACAACTTTATGTGCTTTTCTGGTGAATATTATAAACAGAAGAAAGGGGTGGCCATGGGGGCCCCATGTGCCCCATTGTATGCGAATCTTGTATTATATTATTGGGAGAGGAAATTTATATTTGAAACCTCATTGAATGAAAATATTTCACTATACGCTATATTTTTAGATGACATTTGTTTGTTTTGGGGGGGTACGGAAGTACAGCTAGTTCAGTTTTTGGAGTACATAGGTACCACAACCCCTTTTTTGAAATTTACTTGGCACATGTCTGTAGTTCATGTAGAAGACAGCCTGGGATGTTGTCAGGTCCCATGGATGCTGTGTCCTCGGCTTTGGAGAGTGAAACCCACATCACCGACACAAAAAGCCTGGCACACGAAATACTGACAACAGCGCTACTGCAGAAAAAAGGAAAATATTTCCTTTTTTCTGCTAGCAGAGGGGCTACGCCCCCATGCACCCCCCCTGGGATGTGACAATATACAAGAGCTGTGTTGAGAACAAATTACATTCCAAGATTTACCGGAAACTCACGCACTCTAATGCATATTTACATTATGAGAGTGAACATCCACGCAATCAAAAGAATGGCATTATCAAAGGACAACTGATTAGGGCCTTGAGAATGTGTAGTGAGGACTTGTTTTTTTTGGAAATTAATTTAATGAAGCAATTCTTTAGTGAGAGAGGTTACCCTAGAGCTTTGGTTAACCAATTGATTAACCTAGTTAAGAAGGAAGGAAATGGGAAATATGACCCAATATTGGGGAAAGACCTACTTGGACTAACCAAAATGATGATAGGAAATGTTCCCAGTATGACTTGGCATTTAACCGCAAGCACATGGCTTATTCTAGTGAAATTGAGAACATTATCAAGAAATATTGGAAGTTATTGACCATGAATAATGATACTAGTAAATGTATTCCCCCAATACCTATGTTCATAAAGAAAGGCGATATGAACATTAAGGAGATGTTGGAATATCAAGGCACAGAAAACAGGATAGCCAGATCCCAAAAGATTTGTGGAATGCATAAGTGTGGTTTCTGCCAACAATGTAGGGTGGCGCAGTGGTGCAGCGGTTAATGCTGTTGCCTCACAGCAAGAGGTTCTCTGGTTCAATTCTCGGCCAGGGTGCCTTCTGTGTGGAGTTTGCATGTTCTCCCTGCATTCACATGGGTTTCCTCCGGGTACTCCGGTTTCCTCCCACATTCTAAAGACATGCGTCTGGAGCATTTCTCCCTGGGCCTCCGCTGAAAACAGGATCTGCGGAACCTTGTCAGACTTTCCCGGTCAACAAATATTAAAAAATGTAGCAATATTTTGGAGCAAGACAGCATCACTATTCCCTCTAGAAAGTTGAAAATGAGGGCCAAGGAACATTTCAATTGGAACAGCAAAGGGGTGGTTTATATCAGTATTTGCCTAATAATATGTCACAGTTTTTACATAGGCAAGACCGAAAGGCCTTTGAGAGGGTGTATATATGAACACATGTACGAAGTTACCATGAAAAAAAGATGCTAATGCATTATATAGGCACCAGAGACAATGCATAGATAGTAAATTTAAGTTTTTTTGTACTGGAACAAATAAAACAAGATGCTAGGGGTGGTCCATGGGAAGCCTGTTTAGAATATAAAGAACTATATTGGCAGCTAAGGCTAGATGCAATGAAAAAAAAAACAGGTCTAAATGATCATTTGAGCATAAATAGTGTCCTGAAGTTGAGGGCAGCTAAACTTTAGGGGTGTTTAGCAAGTTTTTTAACATATGAGTAGACAGAATGTGTAGGTAAAGTATTTAATTTTGCATGTTTTTTATAGAATTTATATTTTAATATATATATTACAAGTTTAACAGGCACAGACAAGCGAGGATGAATTTGTTAATGAGAAGAAATTCATTATTGATACCAACCTAATTAATATGTATGAGGTCAAACTATTGGTTGAAATTATTTTGAATTTGTATAAATAGGGTTATCAGTCAGTTTTTTTATGTTCTGATGAAGCTCGGGATTTACCTCGGTAAAGCGTTTAACTGGTGTTGTGTTTTTACTGCATTGTTGTTTTAGAACTGTGAACAACTGTGAACAATATTAAAAGAAGGTTTCATGCTCAAAAGTGGTATTGTGCTCTGCAGTTACATTTTGAGTTATTGTTGGGATTTGGTTGTTTGGGCACCTATGCACTGGACTACAGCATGTCCTGCCTGTACCTTTATCCCATCAAATAAGTTCAATCAACCTGCCACACCTCTGTCATGGCTAATGCAATGTTGCCATACACAGTGAGACAGTTTCTCTGGTGAATGGGCACCCCTACTAAGTGGCTGCAATGTGTGGGCCCATTATTATATATCCTTTCTGCTGTTACTTTCCCTATATGGAGGTACACTCAGATGTGTTATTTATTTATTTAATGTATATTTGTTTACAGGAAAGTCTGACTGGGCAAACAGATTCCTTTCTAGTGGAGACCCAGTGAGAAAAGCTCCATGAGAAATAGAGTAGTGCTTATACAACATTCAGAATACTCAGGTAACATTAGCAGCATTACATACAAAGTTATATGAGAACTATTAACAGTAGCACTTGTACAACATACAGAATACTCAGGTAACATTAGAAGCATTACACACAAAGCTCCATGAGAACTATTTACAGTAGTACTTGTACAACATACAGAATACTCAGGTAACATTAGCAGCATTACATACAAAGCTCCATGACAACTATTTGCAGTAGTACTTGTACAACAAACAGAATACTCAAGTAACATTTAGCAGCATTAGATACAAAGCTTCATGAGAACTATTTACAGTACTATTTGTTCAACATACAGAATACTCAGGTAACATTAGTAGCAGTACATAAAAAGCTCAATGAGAAATCTTTAGAGTACTACTTGTACAACATACAGATTACTCAAGTAACATTAGCATCATTACATACAAAGCTCCAGGATAACTTTTTAAAGTAGTACTTATACAACATATGGAATGGTCAGGTAATATTAGCACCATTACTTACAAAGTGATGATGAATAAAGTAGATAATTATGAAATAAACAAGTATATATTGCAGCAGCACAATCAGCATGTCCTGCCTGTTCCCTTTATCTCATCGAATAAGTTTTTTCAACATGCCACACATCTGTCATGGCTAATGCAGTGTTGCCACACACGTTAGACAGTTTCTTTGGTGAACGGGCACCCCTGGTAAGTGGCTGCAATGCGTGGGCCCATTATTACATATCCTTTCTGCTGTTACTTTCCCTATATAGAAGTACACTCAGACATATTATTTATTTATTTTATTTCTATTTGTTTACAGGAAAGTATGACTGGGCAAACATACCCATTTCCAGTGGTGACCCAGTGAGAAAATCTCCATGAGAAATAATAACAGTAGTGCTTAAACAACACTCAGAATACTCAGGTAACATTAGCAGCATTACATAGAAAGCTATATGAGAACTATTTACAGTAGTACTTGTACATTATACAGAATACTCAGGCAACATTAGCAGTGTTACATACAAATCTCCATGAGAACTATTTACAGTAGTACTTTTACAACATACATAATACAAAAGTAACATTAGCAGCGTTACATACAAAGCTCCATGAGAACTATTTACAGTAGTAATTTTACAACATAAATAATACTCAGGTAACATTAGCAGCATTACATACGAAGCTCCATGAGAACTCTTTAGAGTAGTACTTGTACAACATACAGAATACTCAGGTAACATTTAGCAGCATTAGATACAAAGCTCCATGAGACCTATTTACATAAGTACTTGTACAACATACAGAATACTCAGGTAACATTTAGCAGCATTAGATACAAAGCTTCATGAGAACTATTTACAGAAGTACGTGTTCAACATACAGAATACTCAGGTAACACTGGCAGCAGTACATAAAAAGCTCAATGAGAAATCTTTACAGTAGTACTTGTACAACATACAGAATACTCAGGTAACATTTAGCAGCATTAGATACAAAGCTCCATGAGAACTATTTACAGAAGTACTTGTACAACATACAGAATACTCAGGTAACATTTAGCAGCATTAGATACAAAGCTTCATGAGAACTATTTACAAAAGTACTTGTTCAACATACAGAATACTCAGGTAACACTGGCAGCAGTACATAAAAAGCTCAATGAGAAATCTTTACAGTAGTACTTGTACAACATACAGAATACTCAAGTAACATTAGCAGCATTATATACAAAGCTCCATGAGAACTTTTTACAGTAGTACTTATACAACATATGGAATGGTCAGGTAATATTAGCACCATTACTTACAAAGTAATGATGAATAAAGTATATCATTATGAAAAAAAACAAGTATATACTGCAGCAGCAAAATCAGCATTGGGTAAAGTTAAACAGTAGTACATTAGGTTAGATATAACTATATGCATTTTGTCATAAGAACAGTAGAAGAGACAACAAATAAGAGAATAAAAAGTCATCAACATGTATATGTACATAGGAGAGGAAATCAAGGAATACTTTTGCATGGGACATAGCAGGGGCATAGCCAGGAGTCAAGCAGGACTGATTTTAATTTATCTTCAAAGATACGTGTACTGTTGAAGAATCTGATTGGAAGGGGATTTGAGTTTCAGGGTTTTGAGACACAACTCTAATATAGAATATTTCCTGCTTTGTTGTGAGCTTTGTGAATTGAGAAGAGATGTTTGCCAGTCGGGCAGAGAGCTCTATTGGTGGAGTGGGTTGTAGTATTCCATTTAGGGCAGGACATTTTAGGGACAAAGACTAATTTGTGTGCAAACTGAAGGGGAGAGTAGGTGAGGAGATGAGATAGCTCAAGCCACTTCACTTGCTGTGGGTAATACATGGTGTGGAGCATGGCTTGTTGGAAGTAAATGTGGCTATTTGATTATAGCATTGCCCTAATTTAGTTGTCAGAGCGGACGGGAGGTTGGTAAAAATAGGACAGGCATAGAAGTATAAGAAAAGGTAGGTGGATGCTAATGTTATCCAGCTGCTTTCAGTCAGATATTGCTTGGGTCTACATAGCAAATCTAACTTCTGATGTGCTTTTTTGACTGCTTGTTGAATGTGGAGGTTGAATGTAATGGTGTCATGTACTACAAGTCTGGAGGTTGAATGTAATGGTGTCATGTACTACAAGTCTGGAGGTTGAATGTAATGGTGTCATGTACTACAAGTCTGGAGGTTGAATGTAATGGTGTCATGTACTACAAGTCCTAGTAATATATGATGGAGACTACCTTGCCAGTTTTGTTATTTGTAGAGATGGTTTGAATGCCAGCTATTTATTTATATGTGATGTAGGTGTGAAAAGGAGTTGTGCCTCTTTTGGGGTTTAGTATTAGGTCTGATTTTACTAACCAGTTTTCTATGGAGGAGAATGCACCATTGGTATACTACACTAATTTGGTATGTTTCAAGGCAGTGTTTATATTATTGATACACATATCAAACAGTACTGGTACTAGCATGAAACCTTGGGGAACATCGATAGAGAATTGTGAAAAGGTATGGATATTAGGTTGACAGTTGGTAGCTTGGGAACTGTCTGACAGGCAGCTGAGGAACCTGCAGAGACAGGAATTGTACAGATCAAGGGGGACTAGCCGATGGTGAAGTTTATTATGGGAGACAGTGTCAAAGGCTTTAGATAGGTGCAAGAAAAGGGCAGATACAATATTACCTCTATTACAACCATGGTTAATGCTGTTAGAGAAGTCTATTAGTGAAGTAGCTGTCAGTCTAAAAACATGCTCTGTGGAGAAGAGAAGTTTATTGGTAAGAATGTGCTTGATGAGGAGAATAGATACATTTTTGTAAGATTTTTGATCTGAGGGGGATTAAGGCTATGGACATAATTGGAAATATGAATTATGTTTCATCCTTTGTGCAGAAGGTAAGATGAATTATTTAGAAATATAGAAATGAGACATAAGACTGTTAGATCTATCTGTTAATGGATATTGACATGGGGTAAGCAATGGCATCTGCTATGATTTTCAGGTATTCAGTAGGTACATTATCAGCACCTAGGGTAGTAGGTTTTAGTTTTAAGAGGTGTTTTAATGATAGCAGTTGGTACAGTGCTGATGCTGAAAGGTTTATGTTTGCCACTGAATCCACTTTTATTGTATTCCTTGCATTTCTTGTTATAATACAGTCTTCCATAGAGTGGGGACTGCAGGATTCAGAACAAATATTACTCTAATTAGATAATTTAGTGCAATTTTCTTTGAATTGCTTCATTAACTCAGTGCATTATTAACCCTATTATGTGGCACAGGGTCTAGTCCTGCTTGTGCATATAAGGTGTGTGCACATGGGGAGCCTGGCCACAACAGTAGATCACAGTAATGACAGAGGACAAAATGTTACACAGCTGTCATCATGGTCTTCAATGGGCATGGAGGTCACCTAGCTACTTACTACCTTCACCATGTTACTGTGCTCCCTTTGATGTCTGTCACATGATCTCTGTGATGTGTGGCTGGACTTGACCTGGAAAATGGACACAGCCACAGCAGGATGGGTTCATGCATGGTGCAGTAGAAAGAGGAGTACAAAAATATTTTTGACATCTGTTGTCCACACAGCATGGGGAGCACTTGATGTGGGATTATGAAGGTTCCCTCTGTCTGGCATGCACTTTCCAGGATAGTGAGTAATGCCACTGGCAACGCCTGTTCTGGCAAGCAGTGCTCTGTAAATATAGTGATCTGCAGATGTAGAAGATAAGGTTAGGTAGACAGATTCTCAATAATGCATAAGCACTCTGTTTTTTGCTGAGTCCCTGTACAGTAGACTTGGTAACTACAGCTAGAAATGTCTTTTGTTGTCAATAATATAGTGTGCTCAAGTAACAATTTTTTTCTGTTTTGCAATGGTGCAGGAAATTGCAAAGAACAGTACTGCTATAGGAGGCATGCCTGAATGTGTAATATATTGATGGCATCACTGTACTTAACCTGTATACAACCGCAATTGTATTTTGTTTTGCATGTTCACACTTAATCATTGCTTAGTTGTTCATTGGTTTTGTAGATTAATTAGTTTTACCTCCAATGACTGTGTATCTGCCCTAAATTGTTTTACTTACTCCTGCAGTTTGCATTACTGCACAACTGTGTAAATCACTACCCACATCACCAAGCAGATGTATTTTTTTATTTTAATATTCCACCATTGCTTAGTTGCTCATTGGTTTTGTAAACAGCTCTTTCTTCCAAATAGAGTGCAACAGCCCTAAACCTTTCTAGTTGTACCTGCACTGGTACGCTCTGTGTTATCATCTCTTGTATAACCATTACCATTGTACTAAATCACTTTGCTGACTTCTCTTTCACAGGTTCACACAGTTCACAGGTATATGATAGGCTAATGGCTACTGAGGCCTTTATAAGCCTAGCCATGCAACCCAAATGTATCCCATGAGCTATTTTGCCTTAGAGGTTGTTTTTAGGGGAAGGTGTTTGTTAGGGCATGATTTAACTGTTGCCTTTGTCATTCAGAGACATAGGTATAAGACCAGGGGTGAATTTTCAATTTCCTATCCACTAGTCCATGTTACTCTTGATTAGGGTTAGGAAAGGGTTCTGCTGCAAATCGATGGGAAGCCTATTCCAGAGAATGGGAATTCTCTGAGATATGTACCTGTCCTGCCAACATTTCCTATCTAAATTGCAAGGAAAGTTTAGTATGTTGGATCTAGTAGTTCTTGATGCTGTTTGTTTTTCAATTATGCAAAAGGTTCATCAGGGTGGGATCCAAGGATGACTTGTTATCCAGGCATAAATTTCCTCTTAGTAGTCAATAGGAAATAAAGTATAGGGATAAGGCTTTGGGTTGATCTGCATAGGGTATTGTGTTTATGCCCTGTATTCTTTTTGTCAGAAATCTCTATGGATGTTCCATTTGTTGCATCTGCCTGGTAGGGTACATACTGAAGGGAGCTTTAAACTCAATGTTGCTTCTGAAGAGGGCTGAGTATAGTGGAACGACAACTTCTCCATACCTAGATACCATGCCATTACTTAAAAGCTGAGTGACATAGAATGATTTCCTTACTACCTTAGACACATGTTGGTCAAAGGCCAGGTTATTATCTACATGAGTCCCTAAATTCCTAACTACTGTATCTACTTTTAGGGATGTTTTACTGATGAGGTAGTTTCCTTGGGTGGCCAGCTTCTCAAACGGTAGTATTATGCATTTATTGGTAATAAGTTTTAAGCCGTGGCTCTGTCACCAGTTATTTGTCTATGTTAGACTATCCTGTAAAATGTTTTTATCTTGGGGGTTTCCATTACTGGTCTCAGCCTGCAGTCATCTGCAAATGTGGCCCTTGACATTGGCCTTGACATCAGAGAAACATATGCCAATAATGATCATATCAAGAACAGAGCCCTGGGGGACTCCACTGGTGACTGGTCTCTTTATGAAGGTGATGTCTTCATTCTTAACCTCCTGGATCGTATCTGTGAGCCAGCGAGTTATCTTGTTGGTTACACAGGAGTTTATGCTTAATTCCATGAGTTTGTTTACAATGCCTGCATGGGGCACTGTATCAAATGTTTATCTTTCCAGGTTCTGTTTTAATGACCTCTACCACATCACACTGCCCATTGTATTTGTATCTTGTTGTGTTCTGTTCTTCATTTTGCTTTGATTATGCAGCCTTTTTGTTTTGTTTTCATCATATACATTCTTTTTTTCCCCTACAGGATCAGCCATGAAGCAGACAGAGGTAAAGCTGTGTCCACCATGCTCTGAACTAGTCACTGTGCTGACAGCTCGGTCCGAATCAACCCGCAGGCTTAACTCTCTGCAAACTTACAAAGGTGAACTTGTGGGAGGTGGAATGAAGTGCTCACTGTGGGCTTCCATTACTGCTTCACTGGTAGATGGTTTAGGATCCTCCTTAGGTAGTGGCACACAGGCTCCCTCCTGGGTCACCTTGCATGAAGTGTGGCAGCACTGAGGACCATGGTGGACTGGAAACTCAGTGCTTGCATTGACTTACTGGAGAGCCTTCTCAAGTTGCTGGTAAAAATGTGTAGCCACCATACCCTGACCATCTATCCACCTGAGCTGGAGCCTTCCCATAATGTCAGCCAGGATGGTGGCTGATGTCTGGGTGGGTTCCCTCTCTGGGATGGCTTGGAAAGCCATCATCTTCTCACACTGAAACCTGGCAATGTGCTCAAGCTCCTTGTGTGGCACTTCCCATCACTACCATCACATACTAAAACAAATCTCTACCAAAAATATATATTATTACATAGGCAGGCATAGGCCCCATGGAGTGATGAAGAGCTAATATTTCACTGTGATACATGCATGATTCAGAAACATTTGATCAAAATGATGTCATTTGTATAATTACTGCACTATGAACCCACTAATACCACATTAAAAGCTGTTGTCATCATCGTGCTATCAATGTTGGTACAGCAAAGCAAGCATGTTTTAAACAATGACAATTAGCATGTACTATAAAGTAAAAAAGTGTTCTACACCTGTGTTAAGAGGACACAGGTCAGCATCATCTGGCAATGCAGAGTAATTATATTCACCACAGACAGAGGTGTTACTGTAGGCTCTACTTATGTGTGGAAGGCACATTCCAACCAATGACAGAGCTGTCAGGGCCTTCTGAGAGTGTGTGTGGCAGGACATCATTACACCTGTGAATGTTATTGCTAGCCACAACAAATCAGCACACCAGGTCTGCCATAGACTCATTGAGATGAAAATTAATGCTTGCATAAAATCCCAAGCCACTGCATGGGACAGAATGGCAATTGGTGGAAATCTGGTATCACTTACCACCCCCACAGACACAAAGCACTCTTTCATGTCCCTGCCTGGGGACAGTGAGAGGATACTAATTCATAGTGGAGAATTGGATGTGAGGGCTGGATTCATTGCAACATTGCTTGTCTCCATCAGGGATGTACCAAGTAAATATTACCCTTATTTATTTATTTATTTATTTATTTTCAGTTTGATTACCGGGGAGGTCCACTGGGCCAGAACGTGCCCATTTTCAGTGGAGGTCCGGGGAGAAAAGCTCCATAAGCAATACTATACAATAAAGGTTACATAATGTTAAAGGTTAAATACATGTATAAAATTCATACAGTCAGGAAATGCAAATGCATAAAATGTACATCATAAACACAATTAAAGATAATAGAGAACACAGTTTACAGATATTTCCATTCAGAGCAGCAAGTTTCAACTGTCTGTAATATAAGGATCTGAGGTTACTTGATATTTACAATATTTACATACTTGGAGTCAAGAGAGAGAAATTGCTTAATCCAGGAATGTTAGCTTAAGTTTGTTTTAGGAGAATAGAAAATAATAGTTTGAGGGTAGCGTGGAGCAAGGAGAATAGAGAGCTCAGTGGGGAATACACTGGCAAGGTTTGGTGACATACCACAAACACAAGTTTTCTGATGGTAAACATTGCTATATCTCTCCTTGATGCATGTTCTAGATGCAGTCACATCAGGGTACACCCCAAGGGATGGCTGTCTTCATTATGTATATAATCTGTTTCCTGCAATTATGGTGTAGCAGTGGGATGTGGCCTTGCAACATATGTTCACTTGTATGCATGAGTGTTTATATGTCTGCATTCAAATCTGCAACGGGTTTAAAGACAACCTCAAGAGTTTTCTCTTTGTAATATCTAAAATATATTTTCCAAGAGGGCTGGCGGAATTACCTCATCTGGTCACTTGACAATATGTTCTCACAGTGTTCTCCTTTGAAGGTAAGATAGCAACTTCGCACAGACAGCAGCAATACACATCCAAATGTTTATGGCAGTGCTTGGGGCTTCCTCTCTTTTCATTCACAGGAATGAGAACCATCACCTGCTGCCCAACAACATACTCTCTGGCTTAAGTATTTCTATAATATCAGACCTTTTTCTGCTGTTGGGCTTCTGCCAGGTTCTCCTGGGTAAAGCCCATGAGCTCCCTAAGCCTTGTCCTGCGGTTTAGGACATATGCCACAACAGACTCCTTGTGGGATTCACACTCACCCTCCCAATCATCACAAATCAAATCTAAAGGCCCCCTTAGTCTATGCCCATACAGCAACTCAGGGGTGAAAAAAAATGTGTATTTCTGGGGCACTTCTGTGTAAGCAAACAATAGATGGGGCAAATATTTGTCCCACTTCCTCTTAAACTGGCCTGCAAATGCCCATAGCATGATCATTAGCATAGAGTTTAACCTCTCCGCAAGACCATTAATCTGGGTTGATAATGGATTGTCTTTAAAACCTATTTAGGTGCTTCATCCCACAACACTCCCACAGACAAGCCAGCAGGTCTGACATGAAACTTGTACTTCTGTCAGTCAGTACTTCTCTTGGGAAACCTACCCTGCTGAAAATCTCTAGCAAAGCATTTGCTACCTTCTCTGCCTCAATGTAGGACAGAGCCACCAACTCAGGGTATCTAGTAGCATAATCAACTACCACTGGGATATACTTCTTCCCTGTAGAACTTAGGGTACTCAGAAATCCCACAATATCCATAGCTACCCTCTGAAATGGCTCCTCAATCACAGGCAAAGGCATCAAAGGAGCTCTGACCTGATCTCTTGTCTTGCCTACTTTTTATCACTGCTCACTGGTCCTACAGTACCCTGTTACATCCCTGGCAATCCCAGGCCAATAATAATTCTGCATAATATGTCTCTTGGTATGCTTTATGCTGCAAAGGGAATATCAAGGGCTAGGGCTAGAAATGCCAGATGGTAGGCTCTGGGCACTACCAACTGTTCTATTACATCACCTTTTATCCCTCCCTCAGGTGTCCACTCTCTATACAGCAACAAGTATACAAAATCCCCCTTTTCTTGAGAATCATGTGCCTCAAGCCTCTTAGTGTAGGGTCTTTGAGCTGAGCTATTCACAGTAGCTGAGTTTTTCACAGTAAACCAGAGTTAAGATCACAGGAATTATTGAAAAGAACATATGGACACACTCAGACAAGTAAAGAAAAACAATATGTAAGCTAAGCTTCACTATATTCCTGACTGAATCTAAGAGAATTACTGTTCCCTAGTTAAGTTACTTAGTACCGCAAGGCAAGATGCTATGGGCGAGGGTCTTTCTAGTCAGACTTCGCAAACAGAGAATTCAAAACTCTGAGATTTCTCTTTGTAATATCTAAAATATATTTTCCAAGAGAGCTGGCTGAATGACCTCACCTGGTCACCTGACAATAGGCTCTGACAGTATTCCCCTTTTGAGGTGAAACAGGAAGTTAGCACAGACAGCCACAATACACATCCAAATGTTTATGGCAGTGCCTGGGGCCTTCCCTCTTTTGAATGAGCTAATGGACAAAGGCTTTTCCCCAGACCCAGCATCTCCAGTCCTATTCAGCACTGTGGTGTGCATTTTAATGACTTAATGGCTCATTTACATTTCTCTTATTTTTCTTAAAGTTAACTTCTGCTGTGACAGTATCCTGTATTAAAACATATACAATTAAGTCAGATACAATAATCCGTGTACATTTCTCTTTACTTCAACATGGTGCATTGTTGATGCATTTCAACACAAGCAAAGCTCACAAATACATTTTCAGCACAAGCATCTGTACAAAATCAGTTTGATATACAAATGACATACAGTTCTAATACAAACACAAGCATCTTGTATAAATCAGTTTGATATTCAAAGGACATATCATTCTTTACAAAACTCCAGCTGGCCATCTCTTGCCAGTATCATCACAATAAGAACTCTTGCCAGTATCATCACAATAAGAACCTTACAGAATATTATATTCATAAAGTAGCAGAAAATATTTTTAGAACCTATCAAATATGAGAATGGTAAAAGGAGATTTTTCCAAAGGGATGACTGCAAATAGAGATACAGAAAATAGGAAAGAGAGGGATGGAATTTGTTAGAGAAACATGGCAAAGAAACCATGATAGTGGAAGAAAATAACTCAAGTAGGAAAGATAACAGAGTGAAATGAGACCAAGAAGACATTTATATTGCAGGCTAGAGACTGTCTTCCCTACCATGGCTTGATCTCAGAGTAGAAGCAAAGAGAAAGGGATAGGGATTTTAAGTGAAATACCTCCTCTGGTAAAGTTTTTAGTTGAATCTTGAACAGAAGCAGCTGTTAAAAGGGATAATTAGTAGGGCATATAAAATATCCCACAAATCAATGTGAGGAGGTTAGAAAAGATTGGGAAGAAAGGCTGGAAAAGCAGTTTACAGAAACACAAAGGTGAAGACATATAAATTCCTCTCAACTATGTAATCAAATCCAGAAGGTTTAAGATCTTTGTTTGAAAGCGTTTGCAAAGTATTTTTGGCTGGGTCACCCTTTACTCTTTCCTTTCTTCCTCACTCAGTCTCTCAGACCTGTTATAACATGCTTAACTACCTCACTTCATCTCAACTCCAAATACATATCCAACTGACTTACACCTAGCTTCATCTCACTACCATGTATACTACTCACTCAATCTCTTCTCTTACTCCTCTATCTTCCCCTTCCATCCAATTAGCCCTTCTAGCTTGTTTCACCTTTGTATGGAGCTTCTGCTTTATATCTGCTTGAGTCTAGTGAAATATTTGTATATAAGATTTAGGTATGTGTATTTAGAACAGTATCTGTTTGAGCTTAGTTGTTGTTGTTGTTGTGTCTTTCAGCTTTTAGGGATCGTTTTAGGGATAGTTAGGGATCGCCACAGTGGAACTCCAGTACGCTAATGATTCGCAGTAGATTTTTAAGTGCCGAGTTGCCAGCCCTGATGCACAACCTTCAATGAAGGTACACCCATTCACACCTGTCTCCACACAGAAGACGCTCTAGCTGAGAATCGAACAGGACAACGTCTTACTGTGAGGTGACAACGCTACCGCAGCACCATCACCGCAGTATCTGTTTGAGCTTAGTACTATCTGTATATACATCCTACCTTTATTCCTAGCCTTTAGCTAGATATTGGTATATCCGTTCATTACTATGTTTCATATTGTATGTATAGCTAATGTTTGCTGCAGTGTGTATTATTGCTATTGTATGTTTATTCAATCGTTCTTTGTGTACTCTGCTGCTCATTTATTGTTCTGTGGAGCTTTTCTCCCCGGGCCACCACTGAAAAAGGACCTGTGTCCAGTTGGAATTTCCCAGTAAACAAATGGAAATAAATAAAATAAAATAAATAGATAAATAAATAATTTTTATACCCCTAGCAGACTTCAAAGAATTGTTTCTCATGCATACAACAAATGTGGGAGGTGTGATAAAGAAGGAATATGTCACTGGTAATATGTTTTGGGAGTGTAATTAGTTTGCAGACTTTAAAAATTCCATACAGAGCACTCTGTCAGAAATATTCAGTGAACAAATGGCTGTACATAAGGAAATGATTCTTCTGAGTTTGGATACAAGATCTGACTTGTGCAAGACATAGTATGGCCTTATTAAGTCTAATTCTGTTGGCTGCCAAAAAAGCAATTACCAGAAAATGGAAATTAAAACCTTCACCAAATGTATTTGAGTTATTGAATATTATAAAAGAGATAAAGGAACTGAAAGAGGGATCTTTAGAAAAGGGAAGGAACAAATTACATAGAAGTGGATGGAAATTGTGGGAACAATGCATGCATAATAATGTTCAGGAGGAGGAGGAGTAAGGTTTAAAGGAAGGTAGGCATTCAGCATTTTTTTGTAATGTTGGACTGATGAGAGCAGCAAAGAAAGTATGCATGCTGTATATTGTATTTAAATGGAAAAATGTTATAATTTTTTGTTTTATTTTGTATTAGTGTATGTTTGCCTGTGTCTTAAGTGATAATTTAATGAAAGCATTTAACAAAACACTGTTGCAGAGTGCTACATGGACTGTTGATGTGCTAACATTATTAACACCTTCTAACACAGTTTGCTGCATCAGAATACATTTAGAGGAGATCAACATGACATAAAGTAATACAAGCTACCTTAGCCTACTGTCTCAAATGCAGTACAGATACCAGATAGCTAGCACACAGCAACATTTTCAAAGGTATTTCAAACTGCTTTATTCAAAAGAAATATACATAAACAATGATCTGTAGCTGCAATAAATGCAGTGGGAAAGAAGCAAATATAAATGGTTACAACAGGTTTAAGGAATTCCCATCCAGAGCCATGTTTTCAAACTTATGTGAGTTTTTTTTTTAATTTCTTTTATCTTTATTTACATGAAATTAAGATGTTTCTTAAACAAGTCCCACAAAAGATAGGTCAAGTGTGAGGAGTTTATTTATTTGAAGGATACAATAAATACAAGTTAAGGAGTTGCATTCTCTACATGACTATTAATTATTCAGTGTCCAGAGTATTAAGCATGCCAATATTATGTTTAAGAGCTGCTTTCTGATGACAGCAAACAGTACTGTGTAAGGAGTCACTTAGTCTAGCTCTCCACACATAGCGAGTTATGTGGGAAAGCAACAACACACAGCAAAGAACTGAAAGAAAATACAGATGTCAGCTAGAGTCTTTGATTTGGGCAGTGGAACTTTCAGATGCACTGTAAAACTTTTGTAAATAGTGTAGTGCAGAGAAATAATAGCTTGCATTATACCATGTGATACCCAAGGAAGCAAAGCAAATGGAACTTGACTTATGTTAGAAATAACTACAAGGCAAACATTACAGGCAGAATTAATCAAATAAAATAAGCACATTTGATTATGTTTAAGTGGCAACAAACGTTAAAATACTGAAATGGGTAATTAGGAGTTGTAAGTAAATTAATTTAGCAACAGCCAAACTAACTGAATGTTACAAATATAAACTGTAGCTATAAAGAACAATTTAAAGTACTTTTACTGGGTCTCAGGAAGTAGAAATAAGTGGTTACTGGAAGCAAGCACTGACAGACCACAGTGGCTATTGGAGGCAGAAAAAACAGAGTTCACTAAAATGCTAGAACTGGAAGCTGCACTGAAACAGATGAATATCTGCTGCATATGTGAAACAAGAGTAATGCAGACAATGTAATAACAGTCTGCTCTAACAGACACAGCAATCATTAATTAGAATATCAGTAGTGGTATTGAAGTGATAAACAGTTCAGATAAGCATATATCTTAACAGTGGTTCCTAAGCAGTTGAAGCTGTAATGCATGGACATGTCATTGAGATGAATGTTTGCTAAAAAAAGTTGTGTGTATGTCAGGGCTACATTATTTTAAAGTGTACAGTTGACAGGTCTCCTAACTATGAAAGAGAAATGAAACCTGTTGTGTATTAAAAGTATCAGCTTAGAAACATGAGATCTACCAAACTGATTAATGAAATAGATCTTCATTTGGTTTGTTAAGTCCATTGTAGGACTTGCCAGCCCAAAATAGAGGAGAATAGGTAAGAGTACCTCAGCACCAGTGTTGATGGCATGTCTGCTACCAAGTGAGCAGCAAAGAAAAACAACCCATATAACATCCTTTCAAATCAGAATGAAAAAACAGTTCTCCTCTAATAGACAGAAGAATGGGATGCTCACATGTCCTGACAAGTTCTCTTTCACACGTTCGTATACAGAGGTTTAGCACATAATTTTGATATTCCGTCATTTCCTTTTTACAAAAAAATAAATAAAATAAAATAAATAAGAATCCCTGTAAACTGCTTTATAAAAAGAAGTGTCTACTCCATCCAAGTTGACAAATGAAAGGGTGGTTCAGATGTCCTTCTAAATATTACAGTATGCAATACATAAGCTAAACCCCAGTTAGGGCCAGCCTTAGCAATTGTGGGGCCCAATCTGGTCCATTTTGATGGGGTCCAGCAACTGAACCCCTCACTTGCCACCCCAGCCCTCCTTTCATGCTGGATTGTGGGACCTAAGACTATTTCAGATTAAAAAAACAAAAGTAACAACAGTGTAAAATATAACTAAAAATGTCCAAAGCCTGCACTGTGAAGCAGTAAGAAACACTTCCAGTCAGCCAAACTCTTCAGTCCAAGCTGTTTTTATTCTTCCAACATACAAAGACTGAGCACTTTCATCCCCTAAACTGGAAGAAGAATAAAAGCAGCTTGGACTGAAGAGTTTGGCTGACTGGAAGTGTTTCCTACTGCTTCACAGTGTATGCTTTGGGCTATTTCAGATTAGGCAGACGGAATACATTCTATTACTATGTATTAAAACAAAACAAAGTGCTCGTTCAATTACATTTTATCATAAGATTTGTTAAAAGAGAAGTAACCCATTCTTAACCCACTCAGACACACTATAAATAGTCTGATGAGTCATATTTGCTCTTAATTTGTATGTGGCTCTGAAGTTGTGCAACCCCTACTGTATATTAATGAATCAGAATGTTACTTTGCTGTTTTTCTATTTTCAGCCAATTGACTCATTTTTCTCTCTATTTCTGCCTCCCAACACTCAGCACACACACACAAAATGTTGTTTCTCTGGGATAATCTTAATCCTATCTGTGACTGCAGCAAGCATTTCTGTGCCTTATTGTTGAATTGCTAACATTCTGTCACAAGTTTTAGTGACCAGAAGTTACTTCACATCACAATGTATGTTATTCATTTATATACTTATTTTTTCTTGCTTACTAGTGTTTATTTTCATACTGAAACTGACCAATCATGAACCACATGTTAGCAAGAGAAGCAAAAGAAAACACAGTAACTCTGTGAGAGTCTTCAAATTAAGCTTGACATTATTATCTTCCAAGTCAGTAACTGGAGTAGTATGCAAAACAAGATGGTCAATCCAACCAGTTTTAGGCTGACAACTCTGTTTGAGCACTTAGCATCAGCAACTGACCACTGTAGGATAGCAGTGTGAGCTATACAAGAAATGTGAAGCTGCATTTGCTAGTAATACTAGACAATCTAGTACTACAATGCATGATGGGAAATGCTGGCCATGCCATTAACAAGGCTTGTAATTACTACAGGAGCCAGACTACCAGTAGGAAAATGCCTTACACTTTGGTTTAATATTTCTCAAGCAAAGGTTTATGCAACATAAAGCATCATGACACTGACATAGCCTAGTGTGGGGCCTGCCATAAGGGAGTGGGGTCCTATTTGACCAAATAGGTCCAGTTGGATTAAAACCATCCCTGACCCCAATGAATACACATAATACATTTCACACTGAGCTAATCGGAGAAAGTTGGAGGAAGGGCTCTGAGCCAACTAATCTGTGATATATAACATTAAGTATCCTGTTTTTGCTTATTTCTGAGTTATTTATAGTACTTTTATTGTCTGCATATACTTTGCTAGCTAGTTTCACTGTGTGTGAGGTATTAACTAGAAATTTTCTACAATTGTTAAGCATCTGGTTGGGTTTGTTTGTTTTGATTTTTGTTTCTCACCCTCCCTCCCTATTGGTATCCTGTTTCTATACTTGGTGGATTTGCTGTTGCCCGCCCCTACTGTAAATTTGATCTGGGACACTCCTCCCAGTCTAGTGTCATTACCTCATTCTACCTAATCCAGGGAGAACATTTGAGAAGGCCAACCTAGTTAGTTTCTGCTCCTCCTTTCCCCTTTCCACTTTACAAAAAAAAAAAAAAATTCTAAGCTTGTTTCCTGCCTTTCCTGTAAGTCGTCTAGTCCAGATACAGATTTGCTGTATCCAGGACTATTTGTAAGCTTCTGAGCCCCCAAGCCTTTCTGTGTTAGAGGGAAGCCTTCTAGCTTAATTTTGCTTCTTAGAACTAGCCAGTTTTCTAGTTTCAGCAATCAAATCTGTTTCTTTGAGCTCAGCACTTGTTCAGAACTCATTGTAAGCACTAAATAAGCTACAAATTACTACAGCACTCAACTTTGCTCACTTGTCTAGAGGAAAACAGTTTTTAGTACTAAATAAATAAGCACCTATCCAGGCATGTCTAAGGGTCAGTCCCTGGTGTTTTCTCCTGTCTACCTGATGAATCTGGGCATCTTGGGGCAATGCAGCAATTGTCTCATGTACACAGACAACCCTCTTCTTCTACCACCTAACACTACAACCTGTGAGAGATGCACTTATATAGCGAAACTAGAAGCAAAGCACTCTTCACCCAAGGCTGGACTAGACAGTCAATAGGAGAAGGTAAACACTTGCACCACACCACAATCATCACATAGTCCCTCAAAACCTACACCACCAAAACACACACATAGAAACACAAAACACACACCTACATTCGTGGAGGCTCTCAAAAAAAATCTACCCAAGCAACAGGACCTCCAAAGCAGAAACGCAAGCAACCTCCACCTCCCAACACAACGCAAATGACACATAGCCCGCAAACTCAGTGTTCCACTCAACCACAGCCCATAAGGCATAACAACGTACCCAACACTCTAGTCATAGGTGACTCTATAGTCAGGCACACTGATGTTCCACTCACCAGGCTAAACAAAGAGAACGTTACTGTCAGCTGCCTGATAGGTGCCAGGATCCGCCACATAATGCATGCACTCAGTTCACTCCACAATAAGTACACATATGACTCTGTCATTGTCCATGTTGGAGTGAATGACCTGAGACGTACCTACCTGGACTACATGAAAAGAGACATGGAGGAGCTGTCCGATCTTGTAGCCCAGGCAGGTATGACCCTAGCCCTGAGTAGCATCCTGCCATCACCCAGAATGATACCACAGTACAAAGACAAAATGATTGACTTCAACAATTGGCTAAGCTTCTGGTGTCATTCTATGGGGATTCAGTATCTGTCTGCCTGGGATGACATGATTGACAAACCATGATGCTTTGCCAGAGATGGCCTGCACCTGTCACCCTTGTGTTTCAAGATACTGGCTAAGGTTCTTGCCACCCCTATAGTGCCTTTTTAAAGCAAGATTCAAATGACAAATTCACCACCATAACAGGCACAAGCAAGCAAAATCTGAGGGTAATGCTACTTAATGCTAGAAGTCGAAACCTCAAAATGCACTCACTCGAGATGGAGGCATGTCCATATTAATTAAGGATATCCACACCTCCAGGCTAGTTGCTCAGCATAATGCATCCGAGATTATCCAAGTGCAATTAACTTGGAGCAAGACCGTAATCCAAACTGTAGCTTGATACAGATCCCCCACCATGCCCCAGGATTCCCACTCCTCATTTCTTGATACACTGGAAAATATTAGGGTACAACCTAACACCCTAATAATGGGCGATTTCAACTACCCCACTATTAACTGGGAAAACTACTCATGTACAAACTCTTATGCTCAACGTTTTCTGGAATTCATAAATTCCAACGCTTTGGATCAACTTATCCACACCCCCATCAGGAGCAGCAATATCCTAGACTTGGTCATTACCAACATGGGCAACCAGTGTTCCACACCAGAGGTCAATTTCTTATTGGTCAGATCCAACCACAAGCAAATGGCCCTAGAAATCCACATCCCACCCCCCCCCCCCCATTAGGGAAACCACTGTAAAAAATTTCTGCAAAGCCAACTTCATGCTTCTTAATTCAGAAGTGGCAAACTTCACAACACCCATGCTGACGGACAATAGAGGTACGACTGCTGAATCCTATACAATTAAACTTTATAAGCACTTACATGAGTGCATGGATTGTGCAATCCCTAACAGAACCAAGATGCTATCCTCCAAAAAAAGGAAGCCGATCTGGTGGTCCCCTGCCATAAACAAACTCTACAACAGAAGAAAGAAACTGTTGTGAAAAAGAGTAAAATCCCATGATTGGAGGAACTCTGTGGTCAGCCTCAGTAAGAAGCTGAGATCTCTCATAAAATCCTCCAATGCAAGTTACGAAAACAAAATTGCCACTGATTCTTAAGACAACCACAAAGCATTCTATCGCTATGTCAAGAATCTCAATGGCAACACTCAGATCTGCTCTGAGTTACAGCACAATGGCACTAAATATACAGAACCAACTGATATTGCCAACATCCTGGCAGATAGGTTCAGTGCTAACCTTACCCCCCTCTCACCCCCTAAAGAGCCCATCTATATACCAGAAGAATGGAAAGTTCCTGTAGTCACGGCTGCACAGGTAAAAACCACACTCTCCAAAGCCAAAAACACAGCATCCATGGGACCTGGCAACATTCCAGGCTGCATTCTATATGAACTACAGAATGAACTGGCACCCCACCTAAGTACCATGTTCAATCATAGCCTCACCTCAGGCTTTGTGTCCACTGAATGGTGCACAGCAATGGTTATCCCACTTCACAAAGGGGGAGCCACCACAGACCCCGGGAACTACTGCCCCATTAGCCTGACGAGCCTGGTCTGCAAGGCTATGGAATGTATCATCATGGAACTATAAACAATGACATTGGTAATCTCCAAACTCTGGACCCTATCCAGTTTGGGTTTGTAAAAGGCAGATCATGTCTCCGAAACCTGATAGACTTCTTTGAAGCAGTCACCAAAGCCGTAGATGAGGGTAAGGTGGTTCACACAGCCTATCTAGATCTCACCAAGGCTTTCGACACCATCCCTCACTCTGGAATTATAGATAAACTACCTAAACTAGGTATAAATCCCTATGTCACAAGATGGGTTGCCAACTGGCTCACTGACAGAACCCACACTGTGAAAGTAGCAGAATCTAAATCCAACTTCTGACCAGTGACAAGTGAAGTACCACAGGTTCAGTCCTAGGTCCTCTCCTGTTTGGCATCTACTTCTCTGAAGTACAGGCTAACACAGAAGGTCTTTGGATAACAAAGTTCGCAGATGACTGCAAACTAGGAGCCATAATCAAAACTCCTAATGATGTGGACATCCTACAAAAGGGCCTCACTGAGACAGATGCCTGGTGTCAAAGCCACGGCCTCAAGCTCAATGCCAAAAAGTGCATTGTCATCCCTTTTGGTAAAAACTATGTACCCATGAACTACCACATAGGCAGTAGTCTACTTAACACCAAAAGTGTGATAAGAGACCTTGGGACACAGGTGGACAGTAGTCTCTCCTTTGATAATCACATCGCCACAGTAGTCAGGAAATCCTTCTACATGGCACGCCTCATCACAAAAGGTTTCTTATTCAGGAAAAAAGAGGTCATTGTTCCCCTGTACTCATCACTCACTAGACCCATTATAGAATACAACACCCCTTTTGGTATGTACCTCAAAAGACATCTACAACAACTGGAAAGGCCACAGAAATACCTCACAAAGAGGATTACCGGCCTCAAACAGATGCCCTACGCAGACCATCTAAAAAAACTCCAGCTTTAGTCTGTCGCATATCGCCTACTCAGAGGTGATCTCTGCCTAACATACAGAGCTATGCCAAACTCAGAGCTGTTGGACATGCTCCACTTAAAGAAATCCCAATCCCTCCAAGCTACATGCTCTAGGGACCTAAACCTTGTCACCACAATAAACAAAACATGCTGGAGGGATTCCTGTCCCAGAGATTTTCCATACTCTGGAACAAACTAACTTTCTGTATCAAACAAAGCTCCTCATTAGCACTCTTCAAGAAAAATCTTGATGACTGGATGAGAGAAATTCACTCCGGGGATCACTTCTGTGGCTCTGCTTGACAGGGGCACAAGAAAATAATTTTCTTGGGTGGCAAAAGCCAGGGTACCTTTTTGACTGGGCTTATATAGGCCCTAGGGCCAATAGCCTAGTACTTAGCTATGAACCTATGAACTTGCCATTTGTGTCCTTTTTATAAATATTTTATAGGATACTTTGCAATCAAATAGGTTCTCAGTAAAGTTTAAAACTTAACTTATATCTGGTTTCTTACCCTTATTGTTCTTTAAGAGTTGTAGGTTAAACAATTAACAACAGCCAGACAAACACAGCATTGTATATATAAGCTGTAGATATAAAAACTTGAAGTACTTGTGTATCAGGAAGTGAAACTAACTTGTTGCTGGAAGCAGGCACAGTCCACAGTGGTTATACTAATCTCGCTGTTTGTTTCTGATTTGCTTTTTCAGGGTCCTTAGAAAAGAACACCACCTGATATTAGGTTTTGCTGGATACCTCAAAGAACAGTTAATATTTCCCTTTTGAAGTTGCACACTTAGGAATGATCACTTGTCTATCAATTATTGCTTGAATTTAAACTTGTTAGGTATCTCATTTTGGTAATCCATACAAGGATCAGGAAGAAGCAACTTAAAGGCTTTATGACAAGACTTAATGTAAAAGCAACTAAGTTTCATTCTCAAAGACTTAGGAGTTGGTTTGGAATGAACTGACAATAGTATGTCAGCTTTTTCAAAAGTACCTTTTAAAGCTTTTATTTTAGTATATCAAGAACTTACCTTCTAGAATGTCAAGCATCTTCATATTGTATTCTGTTTTCTTTTTTTTTGATGAGTTTTAAATATGTTTTCATCTTTTATTTTAAGATCCTTGATATGTTCTTGGAGTAATAGCCAAGTTAAATTCAGTTTAACACTATCATGTTATTGCAGTTTTATTCATAATTAAGTTCATTAAACAGTTTTCTTGTATGAGAAATAGGTGTTCACAGAATCAAGGAAGTGCATGTCATTTGACCTTAGATTTGCTGGCATGAAACAACATGGTTTGCAATATTGCTAGTTCCTGAATATTATCAAATGCAAAATAATAAAAGATGTTTATGTGGATCAGTGTTTATGCAGAGGGTCAAGGTCCTTGGACTATCAAATACTATACCACCTTCAACATTTCCCCATTGTAGTAGTACAACCTCACAGATGGGTGAAATAATAATCACCACATATTTCTACAACTGCATCTGTCCATAATGTCAAGTGACCATAAATATATCTGAGTGGGAAGTGGGGTAGGCACATCCCTTGTGTTGCCTGCTGCATGAGGCAAGTCCCCCCCCCCCCCCCCCCATACAGGACACATTTTCACAGTATACTGGATCCACATTTTTTGATATAATGATTGCTAGCCATTACAAAATCAGTTTTCATCTGCTTCTAAAATACAGACCATGATGTTTCATACAAATAAATCTGAGTACTGATGGAGTTTGCTTTGAGGTTTCGGTAGGGATCCAAGTGAAATGTACATTGTCTACATTGTCTGAAGTCCTTTATCTCCCTCATTATACCACTACAAGAATGTGGCAGGCTGTCTTGTATGGTTGAATTCACTACTCATTTATATACACCTTTATGCAAGGTTTATGTGTTGAATGCTTTGGAGATTTATAAGGCAACATTAAGTGGAATTATTTTCACTTTTGATGATATGACAGTACAAAAATTTTGCCTTAATAAATTAATAAAACTATTAGACTTAAAGACTGCGTAAGTGATATTTTACCTCCATAGCTATATATGTTTTAAGTCTCTTTCTGACCAGCTAGGAAGACAGGATTTTTGGTCACTCCTATCTGTCACAGTTTTCCTGGGTAGTATAGCATACAAATGACACATGACAGTATTCTAAGTCATACTCTATATGCACCGTTTTTTGGCCTTTATGGCAGACATATTACTTAGGGTAGCCAGTGTGTCCAGCCAAGTGTTTCTGCCATTGCACCAGCTTTTCATTACTGTCCAAACTTAGTTAGACTCCACAAATATTTTCAGCAATTCTTACATGGTTCTATGCATGGAAGACTGCCAGAAATACTAGCAGAAAAAAGAAAGTAACACCAGAAATAGCAGCAGAAATAAATCAGAGAAACATCAGCAATTCCATTGGGCAATATTAGCCCAAAAAGGTTATGCACTCAGTAATCAAAATATTATTAGGATATGAACGTTTGGCAGATCCTTGGGGAAAATGCTCATACAAACACTGACAGCGTACATCTGCAAAAGACAAGGGAGGAAGAATTTATATAAAAGAAGAGTTTTATTGTATAGATCCATTGAAAAAAATGACAAAATGGTAACTCATTTGGCTTTTAATAAACAAAAGCAACAGTAATTTAGGATTAGCGCCACCGCAATGTTCCATACAGCACCTCCAGAAAACAGACTGCTTTTATAAAAACTAGTGCTGCAAGCCCTGCTATGCCTTCTCTTCAGCTGCAGAATCCAAAAAAAATAAAAAAACAGAAACACCTAATTTTAGTCCCAGGCCATAGCCACAAGAAGCCCTGGTTGGGATGTTGAACCGTGCAAGTCTTGGAACGTTTGGACAAAGCCCCTGTTTTATCCCATCCAGAACAACTGATTAAGAAATTCCCTTCATAAATTCCTGCTGTTTAGGTATAGCCTTTGTACAGTTACTGATAGGTCATTACACTATATAATGCATTCAGTTACCTATCTAATATTTTTGATAAGTTGCATTTTACCCACATTTAAAGGCATAATCCACATTGCCATACACACACACACACACACACACACACACACACACACACACACACACACACACACACACACACACAAATGTGTATGTACTTACTGCAGACAGTTTACAACTCTCATGCTTGGTATCAAGTCAAAGGAGCAAAGAGCCATGTTAAAGCTGATGGATTATCACACAAGTGCCACATAAACAATCTGAGGAACTAAAAAAAGGACAGATCTAGTTATACTACATGTCTATTATACTATACAACTACCTCAATGAACATTCCTAGGCAAAGGGGAAACCTGGAATTATCCAGTACTGTCAGAAGTATATGATATGGTTGTGAAAATACGGCTTTGCTGTGATAAAGTGTTACATCCCAATTTTGCTACTAGATTCACATAAGAACAGCAGAAATGAAGTTTCTTACTCAAGGATGTAGTGTCTTGACATTTGTAGAGAAGTTGAAAATAAAACAGTAACTGTGCTTAGAATACCATATCTACCCATCCTTTGCTGACCAGGTTAGTCCCGCTGGGCTAGTGGCCTCTTTTCAGGGGAGTCCTGAAGTGGTACTTGTACTGTTGGTGGAAATTTGGCCAGGCAATAGGGAATTTCCCCTAATCTTTTTGATAGGTACGGTACGATATTTTACTTCCATCCAAGCTGTCAACAACTCAAGCAGTTAGGATCTCAGTTTTAGATATCATCTGAAGGATGAAAAGCTATGATCAGTATCATGTGGCCCAAAATTAACAACAACCAAGAGCCATTTATCCTTTGAAATGTTTACTTGTTCCATACCAAGATAGCTACCCTGATTCTGTGGGCTTATTCCTGCACACCGTGATCCTAACCACTTAAATGCATGCTCATGATGAACAGAAATTAACAGGATGGAGGCAACAAGAAGTCTTCTGAATGGGGTTAGTAAATATATCATCACTGTGAGGAATGATGGCTTGATCAAATGGTTTGCCTGATCAGATTGTCAGTAGTAATCATCTACAACTGAAGTTTGAGGAACTTAAGACATTTGTGAAATATAATAGTGTTGAATACATTTTCTCTCAGCTAGTCCACACAGGTGGCACAGGCAGATATAAATCTGACTATAGACCCAGCAACCTGGGTTCAATTAGTGCTTCATGGCACAGTCATGGAAGATAGCCATGCCCCTTCTTGGAGAAGAACGTGCTCATTCAAGACACATTTTTTAAAGGTGATATCCCTGGTATAGATTTGAAAACAACAATGAATGTGTTGCCAGTGGATTAGTTGGAGAGACATTCCTGACAATTGCAACCTTATGCAGAAGGGAGGATAAAATGGTGCTGATACGCATTGCAAGACCCACCCACAGGGTGTTACTGGCTAGACTAGTGGTGTGGAATGGAGGAAGAAAACACTCCATAGCACTAGTATAAAGCTGCAGCAGATACCTCAGTTTCCTCATTGCATAGATCATGGGTCAGAGTTAGTTTGAGGAAGGGTAGTCAGGCTTGCGAACCTCAGTGGACAAGGACAGGCCTTAGGAATAGCTGATGGTCAGCTGCAGGGGGCCAGAAATGCATGGAAATAAAATATTTATCTATATCTAACCACTGAGCCACAAAAGAACTGGATACAAAATTTTTGGAAAGTTTCAACAAATGTTTTAAGGAGTTAAATGTATCTGACCAGCTGCTGAAACACAAGGATGATAGTTCTCTCTTTTTTTGCTTATGATTATAAAACAATCAATTCTATGCCAGCAATGTTCTATTGGAAGAGAAAATTGTGTTCCAAATCAAACTTAATGAAACCAAGTATGCAGAGGCAATCAAGCAAAATGCTATCACCGTCATCTTCATCATCACCACCATCATCAACTCCCTTTTTCCCATTGTCTACCTATGGTCAGGGTGCTCTGTCATTTGTTGCCTTCTCTCTTGATTCAATGCCACTCTCCTGACTTCTTCCACTGCTGTGCCTAACTATCGCATGTCTTCTCTCACACACTCTATCCATCATTTTTGCTGGACGTCCTTGCCTTCTTCCTGTTTCTCCCAAATCTTCTTCACAAAATTATCTTATTCTTTCATGCAAATGTGCCTGAACACCACTATGGGCTGTCTCTTTTGACCTTTCCTGCAATAGGAGCTACTTTGGCTTCTGCTTTGACATTATCATTTCTTCATTTGTCTCATACATACATCTTATCACCCATTTCAGGCACTTCATCTCCATCACCTCTAATTTCCTTGACTTCTCTGCCTTCACCTTCCAGGTTTCTGTGCTATGCAGAAGTACTGATCACACCACTGTTTTTTACCACTTACGTTTTAGCTTCTTTGGCATTCTACTGTCACATAGCTGGTTGCAGCCCCAATGATTTTAGCTTATATCCCCTCATTCAGACTTCCCTACTCCTCAACCATCCATCCCAGACACATGAAGCTGTTAACCTATTATATTATTCTGCCTTTTGCCTCAAGTTTCAGTTTCTTCTGATTTTTCCCATTTGCTGCCATGACATGGTTTAGTCTGTATTCAATTTCACCCCATGTGTTCATTTTTGTATTCCATTCCATTGTCATTTACTGGAGTTCCTGCTCAGAGTCTACTTGTAATTCCACATCATCTACATGCAGTAGTTTTGTTGATCTGTCCTCTCTAGCCTATTTGCTGGTATAGACCATCAGCAGTACGAACAACAGTGGACTCATTGCAAACCTCTCTGTGAGTATGAACACTGTTTGTACTTTTGTCTTTGGTTCCTTGTACACAGTCTGCACTAATTCTACCAGAGTATCTTGGAATTCAAACCACTGCAGGATTGTCCAAATTACCTTTCCTGAGACCTTGTCATATGTTTTCTCCACGTCTAGAAATACCCAGGCAGAGACTTTTTCCTTATCTCTAGCGTCTTCTCTGCTGTCTGTCTCACTGCAAACATCAGGTTGATTGTGCTGTATCCTGCTCATCTCTCATCTTTTTTCTGCTTCACTGCATATTTACTTATTATTCACTCTCGCCAGCATCGTCTTGCAGAGTAATAGGAGTTTAATACCTTTGTACATCCCACAGTTGTGAATATCCCCTTTGTGTACATTGACAGTAGAATGCTTATTCTCCTGTCATCTTGGATACGTCTTTCTCTCCATACTACTATACATACCCTCTGGTGCCATATCTCTCCTAACTTATCCAACATCTTGATCTTATCCAGCATGACCTCATCTGTGCCTGCTTCTTTCCCTGACTTCATTTTCTTTAGTTTATATTTCTTTTAGGATCGGTTCTTCTTCCTCTTTCATAGTAGTCTGCCTATGGGTCGGTACAGCTTCTGTGGGTTTTCTTCATTTAGAAGCTTCTGGAAGCACTCCTCCTATCTGCCTTTGATGTTCTGTGGACTGGTAAGCAGGTTGTTTTCGGCATCCCTTATAAAAGGTGTCTGATAAATATTTTCTCTGCCTTTGACTTGCAAGTTGATAAAAGTTACTTTATGTCATCCATTGAGCCACTTTCCAGAACCTGACAGAGTATCTCTCATGCCTTGATCTTTTATATTTATATGCTATTATAATTACTCTTTTAACCTCTTTGTTAGACCAACCAGTATTAAGTCTTAGTCTTGTCCATCTTTTCTATCTTACACATTTTTATGCACTCCTTCTTTCTTTTGCTAACTTCCTGGACTTCTGCATTCCAACAATACCTTTCATTATGTACTTTATTTCCATCCCTGGCTCGGTCACATATCTGTTCCATAGTCTTCACACATACTGTTTTGAGACACTGCCATTCTTCTTTGACTCCACCTGCCTCATCTTCCTGAAGTGCTAAAGCCCTGAGTATTTCCTGGAACTCTTGTACTTTTACTTCATTTAACTTCCAAATTTTCAGCCTAGTTTCCTTTGGTCTTTAAGCCTCCTCTGGTGGCAAACACTATGTCAGTATATCAATGGCTACAAAGGTCATGAAGTGCTGACCAGAGAAATGTGAAGTTGGCCCAACTGTTTCAAGGACTGATGAATGAAGATGCTGTGCTGATGTGGGACATAGCTCAAAGAGAAGATACATAAATCGGTTAAGAAATTTACAACAACTGGATAGCCTACAAGCATGAAGAAGAGCTACGTGATGTTCAAGAAGGGTCTGCAGACACGATGAGCACTACCTTCTACCCTTCTCCTCTGAGTTAATAAACATCCCAGTTCCCCAGTTCATAACCTATGAATGTGTGTGTGTTTGTGTGTGTGTGTGTGTGTGTGTGTGTGTGTGTGTGTGTGTGTGTGTGTGTGTGTGTGTGTGTGTGTGTGTGTGTGTGTATAACATCATACGTGTAAAAACAGAAGGCTGAATGAATAAATAAGTGTATTCTTGGATGACGACATTTTATTTTGCACCAAAAAGGATGAAGAGTAGAGCACTGACAATAGCCAGGTCCAAAAGAAGATGATCAGCTTGCATTTTAGCTTTTTGATGACATACAGAAGGATGGTCAAAATTCAAGCAATACCTTTGAAACACAAACAACCCAGTACCACAGTATCCCTACAGGGATACTATTTAAGGGTCTATCAAGGCAGCTCTTCCAAACCCACAGGGGCCACTAAAATGCTATCTTGAGCACTAGAACTTTATACTTAACTATCCCTCCCCTTCCTGTCCCACTAGCCACTATAATTCCACTTCCTGCCTATTGCCACAACCACCTTAATAATCTGTCAATCTTGTCAACACCACTTCCTCTATAACACTGTCTCTACCTATTCTATCTGACCATATTTTATTCCAACATGTATTATTTTCTATTATACAATGACCACCCATTAATATTCAAAAATGTGCACACTGATTGGTCAGCGTGCACGTTGTAAATCAGAGTTTTAGTAATAGAAAAAGATCCAGTCGCCCAGACTTTTTCCATTACTATAACTCTTTTTTTTTTTACAGCAATGGAGAACGTAAGATCTCTGTTGCTTCTCACTGTCTCGCTATGTTAAACGAGTTTAACATAGCGAGACAGCTTTAAAAAAGCAACGGAGATTCTACGTTGCTTTTTTAAAGCTGTCTCGCTGTTAAATGAGCTTAACATAGCAAAACAGTTTTTAAAAAGCAATGGAGATCTTGCTTTCTCCGTTGCTTTTTTCAAAACTGTCTCGCTATGTTAAATGGATTTAACATAGCGAGACAGCTTTAAAAAAGCAACAGACATTCTCGATTGCTTTTTTGAAAGCTGTCTTGCTATGTTAAACTCATTTAACATAGCAAAACAGTTATTAAAAAGCAATGGAGATCTTGCTTTCCCCATTGTTTTTGCTTTTGCCCACAGCTCTGATGCACTGCATAAACATGCACAGTACATCAGAACTGCCTGAGAATACCAGACAGCTGCAGAAGGGCAGCAAGGAGGCATTATACAATGCCATTATTTAAGAAAAAATAATAATTTTTTTTCGTAAATAATGTCATTGTATAATACCAATAACCCACTTCTGGGTGTGGGTAATGCTGGATTTACCCACAGTTGGTTTTGTTTGGCCACTTGGGCTTCGCCCTCGTGACCAAACCACACCAACCGTGGTTAAATCCAGCATTACCCACACCCAGGCGTGGGTTATTGCTATAATATCTTCTACACTACTCCTTATTCTCTCTATCTCCACCTCTTACCACTCCAATCTCTCTGACCCACTCCTATGTTCACCAACTTCTCACTCATACAACATATATCCACTACTTCATCTTTTACTATCTCCCCTAATCTCTTTACTACCTCTACCTCAAGTCTATATAAACTATCCATAATACAGATTTTTAAACCTTCCCACAACGCTAAGTCAAACCTATACAAACTCCATCTAGCATCTACTACACACTCTCCTCACTAAAAACCTACTTTGTTCTGGAGTTATCCATCCCAACCCTGGCCCCTCTTCTCTCCCCAAAACTACTTCTACACTGCCCCCATCTTACTCCTCTAACAGTCACCAACCTCAGTCACAACAATCATCTCCATCCAAATACTTAACTATTTACTCACTGAATATTCAGAGTCTAGCAAATAAAGTCACTGAGCTGCACTCATGGATAGCTCTCAATACCCCTCACATCCTCTCCCTATCTGAAACCTGGCTCAAGCCACGAATCTCAAATAGTGAAATACTCCCACCGGATTATAATACTTTCCGATCTGATAGACCTGTAAAAAAAGGTGGTGGCATGGCCATCCTCTACTCAAACAACCTTAAGGTCTCACCATACCCTTCCCCAATTCCTGACTTCCTCCCAGCTGAAATCATCATCCTTAATTGCCATCTGAATCTCCACAAAAAACTTGCAATTGCCTCTATCTGCCTTCCTCCTGGTAACAATCTGCCCATTCTTGAAAACATCTTATCCTGGTTCTCCCACAACATACCATATGAGAGACTTATCCTTGGTGATGTCAACATTGATTGGTCCAAACTCACAACTGACTCCCCCCAACTCAGTATCCACCTACATTGCTTCTACCAATTTATAACATCTCCCACTCACTTCCATAAAAATTCCATTTCCAGCTTCATCATAGACTGGATCCTTACCAATTCCCCCCACCAATACCACAATCCCACCACGTTACCTGACTCCCTCAGTGATCATCTCCCTACCACCATCTTAAGACACTACTTCCATATTCCTAAACGCACCTTATCAAAGACTGTCGAAAACTATCGACTTTCAGTTCATCCAAATTTAACTCCATTCTCCACAACATAGATTGGTCCATCCTAAAACACCATGCCCTAAATGATGCTGTAAGCACTTTCAATAGCATCTTCATGAATACTCTAAACTCCTTAGCTCCCTCTAGGAAGATCAGAGTAAAATCAAACTATGCTCCCTGGCTCTCCAAAGAGACTAGTTCCCTTATGAAACAAAATGATCATGCTTGGAAAACCTGGACTAAAACTAAACAACCACCTTTTCTTCAAAAATACAGGCAATTGAGGAACCTTGCAAAAAACATACAACTAATGACAAAAAGTTAAACTATAGCTCTGCTCAGCTTAACAACAAATCCAATCCTCGAAAACTTTGGTCAACTCTCAGCAACATCCTCTATCCTGGAAAGCCCTCTAATCCCTCCCCATACCCTAACTCTTCCTCTCAGGAAACAGCTACCCTCCTGAATAAACACTTTATCTCTTCCATCCAAAATCTAGTAACCTCTAAGCCAAACTCTACTTCAACACCCACCCCTCCAATTCCCACTAACACAACTTTGTTTTCTTTTGAGCCAGTTCCCATTACTTACATCAAATCTCTACTACTCAAATTAAAACCTTGCTCGCCTTCCACTGACAATCTATCTCCTACATTCAGACTTGCTGATGACTCAATTGCCTATCCTATATCTATACTAATTAATCGATCTATTCTGGAATCAGCTGTCCCCACCCTTTGGAAATCTTTCTTCACTATCCCTCTTCATAAAGGTGGAAACTCCACTGACCCCTAAAATTAACGACCCACTGCCATTCTGCCCCCCCTCTCCAAGATATTATTAAAATGTATTCACTCACAGCTTCTCAATCACCTCCTGACACACCACTTACTTACCCCTACCCAACATGGAGTTCATCCTCACCACAGTACCACCACTGCCCTCCTCTCCTTCACTCATATCATTGCAGAGGCCCTAGACAACAATAAACTCATTTCCTGTATCTTCCTAGATCTCTCCAAAGCCTTTGATACTGTCTCTCATCCTCTACTACTATCCAAACCTGCAAATCTCCACCTATCCCCTTCCACACTTGCCTGGTTTAATAGTTACTTATCTGGCAGGGAACATTCTGTCAAATGGCTTTCATCCTCCTCACCTTTCCTTCCCATCTCCACTGGTATTCCCCATGGCTCCATCTTGGGACCCCTTTTGTTTAACATCTTCATCAATGTTTTTTACACCTCATGCAAAGAATCCTCCCTTATTCAGTATGCCGACGACTCCACACTTATATCCATCTCAAATAACATTCCTGAACTACACTCCCTGACTCAACAGGCCCTACTATCCACTGAACAATGGCTCTCTCACAACCTATTGATCCTAAATCCAAAAAAGACCAAACTCCTACTTTTCCTTCCCCGTTCTCTTTCCCATCACAAAACCTCCTTTTTAATTACATCTTCTAACAATACAACTATCCAACCTGACACCCACACAAAACTCCTAGGGGGTCATTATCGATGATGAACTAAAGTTCAACCTACACATACTCCAATGTATAAAAAAAAACAAAAAAAAAAAAACCCAGAAACTAGGTCTGCTATATCGGAACAAAAAATTCCCAACCCCTGAATCCAGGCTTACCCTGGGCCAGGCACTCCTCCTCCCCTCCCTTTTATATGCCACCCCAGTTCTTACCAATATTCAGGCCTCCACTCTAAACAAACTCCAACAGACTTACCATAAAATAGCCAGATTCATTACTAACTCCCCATACAACTCACACCACTGCATTTCTTTAAACTCTCTTCAGTGGCTTGAACTTCCCCAATTTCTGCTATCTTATCAATTTCATATGCTACTTTATTCTTTATAAACCCTCATTCTGTCCATCTCTATCTTCCTTAGTCTCCATCTATATCCCATCCCGGACCCTCCGTACGTCTAACCAACAATTACTTGATATCAACCACCCAAAAAGATCAGTAGGCAGTCTACTCTACAAACACTCGCTTGCCCATGTTTGGAACAAACTTCCCCTTGACTTACGTTCAATCTCCCACATCTCACACTTTAAAAATGAACTATAAGCTTATTTTCTCAATTCCAGAACCTGCCCTTGCCATGACCCTACCTAGTCTTCCTTCCCTTTATGTGCCCTCAAAAGGACCATACTTAGTACCTCATTACACCTCTCTCTCTCCAATGTGTCTACTATGCATTTGCATAATTTTATACAAACAAAAACATTTTATTGTTGACCTATTGAACTATATCAATGTAAAATTGTTACTTAGCTTCTTTTTAATGCAACTTTAACTTTTTGCATGTAACCCAACATATGTGAATCTTTTTGCTATAACTGCTATTATATCAATATTGTTTAAAATTGTACTTGTTTAAAATGTACTACTGGAGCTTTTCTCCTTGGGTCTCCACTGAAAATGGACCACAAGCCCAGCTGGACACACCTGGTTAACAAATGTCAATAAATAAATAAATAAATAAATAGAAATAATTCTGTCAGTGGCTAAGTCTGTTGGAGAGGGCTTTATTTATTTATTTGTTTGTTTGTCTGTTTTGTATTTGCTTTTTAGGCTTGTATCTTCTGACATTAAGAACAAACCTGAATAAATGATGTTTACTTAACCAGGTTGCTTCAGGATCACAACTTCCTTACTAATAATGGCCTTGGATCTTGAACACCTAATGTGTTCGCACAGTATTTAGCTGCTTCTGATGAAATCTTCATGGCAAAAATTTATACGTAAATGTTTATATTATACATATTTATGGATCGTTATTCTTTTCTATTGTGATGCAGAAACTATACTAGGTCTGCCAGGCTCATTCAATTAATTTAGAACCGTAGTGTTAGTTATTGTTTATCTTTATTCAGTCTTATATAATGATTTACCCTCATATGATGTGCTCATTTTGTTAGATGATTTTGCTATAGTTTTGTTTTAAATGTTAATAAGTTTATATGAACACTGTTGAAAACTTTATTACATCACTTTATTCACACAATTTCCTTTTTTATTCTTAGTTTGTATAAAGCTTTTGTCTTCTGCTGAACTGTGTATCAGGGCATTTAAGTGGACTCACTCACCTGCTTATGTGGTGACTGTTTCAATTCTTTTAACAACTAGTAATTATTTTGCATTTGGTATCAATCAGATTTTCTTTTAGAACACCTGCTACTGGTACACAGTTTACAGGTTTATTTCCAACAGACATTTCTTTTGCTCCTAAATGCTACTCAGCTATGAATTATACCACTTGGTCTTTTTAATGCTTACACTGGTGTTTTATTTCTGTGTAGGATGGATATGTTTTCACAACTCTGCATTTTATCCCTCAGGACTGAGTAGTGAATTAACACAGCACTGCTTGGAAACCAGTCTTCATAGCACAATAGTCACCTCAGTTCTTAAAGGAGGCCTGCTGTAATTCCAGCTAGACATATTTCATATTCATCTACTGATCTAAAGCCTGCAAATGTAATTGCCTAATCAACATTCAATTTTGTGTCAGTTAAAATAGTGCAAGGGTTGTTAATATTAGTTAATGTACCAGGAAATTTTACTTAGATTGATGAAATAGTCTCCCCATGCTTCTGTTGTTTGATTTGTTGCCAGTGCCAGGCAAGCTGCAGAGCAGAAGTGGAAATTAACATAGTTGCTCTCTTTTTTTTTTGGAGGTTTACTGCACTGAAATGTGTTTAAGGCTGCTTATTAACTTCATCATTTCTAGCCTGCAATTCATTTCTATTTATAAAGCAATAATTTTGAGAAGTTTTAAAAAACTATTAATGTTAACAGGAAGCTGCACACTTATTTTTTATGAAGTTCTATTTTTTATCTGATGCTGTACAAAAACATCTGCTTAGGTACCAAGTTATTTCAGGGTTACCAAACATCGGACAGACCTTATTCTACTATTCAAAGTGATTTATACTGGTAGACCTGAACTTTTGTCATCATCTAGTTCTACGTATAACAAATGCTCCTGTACAGTATTACAGTTAAATAGCTACCATATCAACAAATCAGATAATTCTGTTTCAAAATAAGTTTCGGGTTATTTTCAGTTGACAATAACACTAATGCAATGTTAATGCTTCATTACCTTGGACAACTTTGCTGACAACATATTACTGTTTACAAAACAATACAATAAATGTATTTAACACAATGCTGATTTCTTGAATTCCCTGCCATTTCTGTTCATATTCAGTATATTCCTGAAAACTGAGTTAGTAGTTTAACTGTGTTGTCATAATACTAAACACAAACAGAATCATTCTGACTAAGCAGCTAAAGTGAGAAATTCAAAGTGGTACAAGGAAATAATAATAATAATAATAATAATAATAATAATAATAATAATAATAATAGCGCTGTAGTTGTACCACAAATACCAGGGTGAACCAAGGTAGTCACCTACTCTAAAGAAAATAGAAGTTATGATTCGGAGTGCTTCCAAGGTAAGGTTTACATCTGGTGTCCATTACTGTGTTAAGTTTATGTGTACTGAACTAAAGCCAAGTACTTCTAGTAATAAATGAAGACTCCGGGTTTCCTGATTGCTTTAATTCTTGTCTGTGGTAGTGTGTATGATTTAAGGTCTATGCCACTTAAAGGCATGACACAATAATATACTGATGTTCTTTAATGCCTAGTTTTATGTAAGGGAAGTACTTTAATGAATCAAATTGAAGGATAACAGTACACCAAAGCTAAGTCATTCTTAACAACTGGCTATGTGCATGGAAAGTAGACATGGCACATATAGTAGGCATGTGATTTTTCTGAGATGAAGTTTATGTCACTTTTCACAAGATGCTCTAAATGCATGATGTACATGATTTGGTGATTCTCCTTAATGCCCAAAGGGTCATGTATGTGCGGGTACTGGTGCACAGGTGAGTGTGCACGTGTGCGTGTATATGTGTGTATGTGCTTGTGTAAACTGTCTGAAGGAAGTACATACGCATAAGTGTGTGTGTGTGTGTGTGTGTGTGTGTGTGTGTGTGTGTGTGTGTGTGTGTGTGTGTGTGTGTGTGTGTGTGTGTGTGTGTGTGTGTGTGTGTAACTTTAAATGCAGTGCATGACTACCAAATACCTTTTCCTTCTCCACTCTGTCTTTCCATCCAGAAGTAAGTCAGTCAAATGTACCAAGCAATATGTCCCCAATGAAATATATGGTTCCAAAAGTCAATACTGTAATGCAACCTTTACACTGTGCATGTATACTAGATAAAGGAATTTGTATTGTACTTTGATCTTTCTAGAGCCCTGCTGAAAAGGTACATTCATAATGTTGTTGTTCTAACAACATTCATAATAGGAAGTACAAAATTAAAAATATCCATAATTTTCTCTTAGGTTCATAGGTGTATACTAGGCTAATGGCCCTGGAGCCTTTACAAGCCTAGCCCATAGGATTACCCTGGCGTCGTGCCACCTGACCTTAGTTCCCAGTGCCTCTGTTGAGTAGAGCCACTGGAGTGTGATCCCTGGGGTGAAGTTTCTATTTCCCATCCACTCATCAAGATTTCTCTAGAAGAGGGCCAGTGAGGTGCTCTGCTTGACATGTATGGGAAATCTATTCCATAGCATGGGCAGTCTCTGGGTTATGAATCGGTCCCTTGGAAGGAAAAGGCCCCTGTGGAATCAGCCAAAGCAATTCTTTATAGTTTCTTCTCATTCTATTACAACACTGAGCAACACATACATTTTTCCCTTCTATCCCATACTATATGTCAATGTCACCACAGAAAATCATTAATCTTTCTTATATTCCTTTTTATCACCTCCTTCAAGAATCTCTTACCACTTTCAGCCTGGAAACACTACAAACAATTGATGTCAGTTGTCTATGTCCCTGATATCTGCTACCTGTACCCACTTCTTATATTTTATAAACTTAAAGTTCTATGCACACTTCAGTTTATTCCCCATTTCATAATATTTTAAACCCACACACTCATCCCACTTGACATCAACCTCCTGTCAAAAGCAGGAGCATTTTATTGCATGCCATTCAACATTTGGATTCCTTTCCCAACAACAATACTTGACTTATCCTCATCCAGCTCACTACAGATAACAAAATGGTCCAAAAGCATAACATTAGCATCCAATAATGCATTTCTTTCATGTTGTTTGCATGAATCAGATAAATTATTTTCAGCTGCAATTGTCCCTGATATATATACTCTCCACTCTCCCTTTACCAAAAGAAAAGAAAACAAACTCACAGGTCCCATGAAGTGGTAGCTACCCAAATCAAGCTATACTAACCTGGGAAGCCTAAAGGCCACCACCTGTATGAACAAAAAAATAAACGCCAAAGGGATTAGCTAGAGAATGGTGCTGAGTTTCTGTTGAAAATGTACCATTGCTGCTTGCTGGAAGCTCTATAAGAAAAGATTCTAATCCCTTTTAAAAGTTCTTAGATTAGTAAATGCTTTAACAAATCTCAGCAAAAATCACCTTTAGCCTGTTTTCTTCAAAGAAAGTTTATTTGGATTAGTGCTTTCTTCTTCTAAATTTCAAATATATACCAAATATACGATAAAAAGGATCGTAGCTCACTGCAAATGCTTACCTTCAAAAAATCACTTTTAATAGAAAACAAATAAAAACGAACCCCTTAGGGTTAAAACTATTTTACACATAGGTTAAGTGCTTTCATCTGCTAACTAGTATTGCCTGCTGTCCAGTTTTTGACTGGACTGTCCGGTTTTCTAACAAATTGTCCGGTTACAAAATTCAATGAAAATCAGACACGTGTGAAGTCCAGGTTTTGTGCCATTGTGACTGCCACAATTTATTTTTAGTATACAGCAGGGTGCAGACTGCAATATTATTTAGCTTGCATACATTTTTAAAATGTATAAAAGAACAGCCCTAAATTGAAATATAACGCCAGGTCAAAAGTGAACCGTGCACAATAAGTACTGAAGATAAAGCCACCATTGAGCGCTCCAAGATGACTGATAAAAACCTTCGAGAGGACGGAGAAAAAGCGGCCTGAGGTCAAGCTGCTACTGCTCAGTAAGGAAGTGCTAACTTTTTTTTTCCCTGCCCCATTTTACTTTAATCTTCATGCAGGTAGCGGCTTGATTTCACAGCAAGCCCTACTGTTGTACTAGCTTCCTGAGTGGTTATTTTCAGTGGTGAGGGTGTGTGTCTGTGACTTTGTAGCCATAAACATCATTTTGAAGTATTTGCACTTGTTAACCGGTGAAATGCGAAGTACAAGTAAAACGGAATTGCTTTTGATATGTGAAGTAAGTACTCCCTTATATAAGTTATATTATAAGTCATACCCCTCAACTGTCTGTCCCTGATTTTTATCTGAAAATCTCACTGTCAGTCCCTTCTAAAGCTGATGACCTTTGGAGAAGAGCTGGTAAATCTTTCTTAATGAATAATGACAATAGTTATAGACTGTTTTCTTCAGTAAATGTAAATTAATTCCCATGCTCTTATTTTATCAACATTTTAAGTTAATTGTACAAATAAGTATTCCCGATTGTCCCTGATTATTTCTGGATTTGCCCCTGATTATGTTGATATTTGCCCTGGATTAGTTTTATTTAGAGCTGTGATGCAAGTGTTTAGGTATGGGGGCATTTATTTGGAGCATTGTAAAAGATGCTTTGGCTCCCAATGGTCATCTAAATTGTTTTTTATCATACAGTGATTGATGAATGTATTGCTTGCTTTACAGGTGAATCGAGAAACTTGGAAGTTTGTGTGTGTGTTATGTGTGTGTGTGTGTGTGTGTGTGTGTGTGTGTGTGTGTGTGTGTGTGTGTGTGTGTGTGTGTGTGTGTCAGGGGTGGGTCTGGGGAGAGGGTTGATGGAGCAAGTCACTTATGCTTTCTAGTAGCCAAGGTGGTCAAGCTGCTTATTATAGAACAAACCTAGTCTATCCATTCATTCATTCATCTAAAGTGAAATCACAGATTCATTAAAACATCATATGTGAGCTGATTGACTATTGCAGTGTATTTAAATGAATTGCGACCAGCTTGTTTTTTATGGTCTGATGAAGCTCTGTGTGAAAGCGCTTACCATTCTTAATAAACATATTTTATTTTTGAAACTGGACTTTTGAGTTACCTGCCTGATTCGTGGACTGTCCTTATATATTTTTACTTCATTTTATAATAAATTTACCTGTCTCACACTTTTTCTTCAGCCAAACCACTCTTAACTGCTGCTGGAACTGCAGAAAGACATTCAAAAGCAGGAACAACCGGATAAATGTTGTAATTTGTATTCCTCTTATATCAATAAGCAAGCTTTGCTGAAACACCATGGTCAGACATAATAATGCAAACACACTGCTCAGCATCTCCAGCAGCAGCAGAATTAGCTGTGGAATATGCAGAGTGCAGCTTAAACGTGTCCTGAGGAACAGAATCCAGAATAAGAAGTTCCTCACTCTGTTAGATGCATCCACTCCATTTCATGAGAAAATCACTATGAACATCTAGTTTCCATCATCACAACCAAAGCTGCTTTAGAAATCTTGAATGCTATTTTCTCTCTATGCAGAAAAAATTAATAAGATTTATCAGGCAAAGCCAAACTAATGTCGTCTACCTTAAAACATTCCTCTTCCATTCTCAAAACTAAATGTACTCTCTAACTCCCATCAGTCAAATGGTGGGGAATTTTATCTTAATCTATCTTAATCAGAATGAATATACTTCAGATATTCCATGGAAAAAGGCCATTGACCCAAAAGAACTAACCTGCTCAACAAAAAAAGATAAAGAAATAGCAATACAGAGAGATGGATGGTTTGACAGATAGATAGATAGATAGATAGATAGATAGATAGATAGATAGATAGACAGATAGATAGATGGGTACGATAGACAGACAGGCATACAGATAGACATAACATTTCAGGCAATTTCAACACAATAAAGGCGACTAACACATTTGGCAGCTTTTAAAAGCTTATAAAGTACCTTATAAATGCATATAGTACAAATACCTGAGGTGGGAGGAGCTACGAGTATTACAAAATGCCACTAGTGCAGTAATAACAGAATCTCTGGCTGCTCTAATAAATCAGACCACCTGTGTCATCCTGATAAAATAGGCATGGGAGTAGCTATGTACAAAGATAAAGAAACTTCATTTTTTGCAATTTCATTTTACACTGATTGTGGTATATTAGTGTGAGGCATCCTGAATAATGAAGTTACCCCTAGACTGCAATAGTTTCCCCACATGAACAGTTTACAATATGCTGAATTTCTTAAAAGCATTAAAGAATATAAATTTTACCAACATCAGCCTATTACTGGGTGACTTTAATTAGTGACAGAGACTGGCAGAGAATTACAGAAAAAAACATTTTGGATCAAAAAGTTTTCAATATTATGATCTTATCTAATTTAAAAAAAAATTAAATAAGACTGTGGATGAAATATCCATGACTTACTGGCAAATGATGATCCTAACTTGACTGGAAACACAACAATGTGCTGACGAAGTTAAAATATCTAACAGCCTTTTTCTTATTTATAGCAAAAAACATATGTTATTAAATCACTTTGCTTCCTTCTGTAACATATACAGGCTTACATGCACAATGTAAAGTCCTTTGTGAGAAGCAATTACACTAAGTAAAATTCATCATAAAGTCCTTTGTTTGGCATCTACAAACCATCCTAGTATTTTGAATAAGGCTATGTTAAACACTGGGGACACTTAGAAACCATTAGCAGACGGCTTTGTGTTAATTAACAGGGTCAGCAGTAGCACACAGTTTAGACACAGTTTAGGACCCAGCTACTATGGAAAACATTGAGGTATGCATCCAGTTAGGCACAATACGGGCACAGTAGTTGGCTAGTGGGCCATGTTATCCCCCTTAAAAAGCTTCAGAGCATGTGGAAAACATGCATACTTACATTTTTTTTAAATTGGCTTAGTGTGCCTTTCTTCACAGGAATGCATTCTGGTAACCACATGAAACAGTAGAGTAACCTCCTTTTTGCAATAGTATGCCATGACCCTCTGTCACTGTAGAATGTGCTTAGTAGCAATTCCAGGTATAAGGAGTTAAACCTCATGTCTTATTAAACTGTTCTGCAAGTCTTTCAGAGCCTTGTATTGGCTTTTTTGATCTAGATCTATGCATACAAATAACATTTATACTTAGAATTTCTAAAACTCTACTGTCCCTTCACAATCAGACCACTGACACCCGAAATAACTCCTCCCCTTACCCCACTGACACCTGTAATAACCCATCCCTTACCGCCACAGCATAGCAAAGGAAACTTAACAAGTGCAGTGTTTCCTTCTTTAAAAATGGTATTTGACACTTTAAATAACTTAGTTCTCATAAACCAACTTCACTTATTTGGCGTCCCTATGACAGCCTGTCACAAAGAAGTGAATCATCTAAATAACAGAATCTTTACAGCTAATATTCACAAGGCAACCTTAATACAGCAGTAGGTGTTTATAAAGGCTAGTTTCTTGGACCCAGTGTTCCCAAAATATATTAATTTCCATTCACACAACACAGCATCCTCCTATTACCAGCATAAAACATTTTTTTTATATTCAGATTACATGGTTTACTTTAGAAATAGTCCCTCGGTCTCCAGCATATCTAGCATATAATTTAATAGAAAAGTGTTTAACAAGAATTGCATGTTTATATCCTTTAATCTTCTACCAGCTACTTCAGCAAAATAAACTGGTACTGATTAGGGATGTAAAACTAGATGTATTCCATGCTGAAATAACATTAGGAGAAGATATAAATGTGGATGTCTGTCCAGGTTCATTTGCCAAATCTAGAAGGAATGGTTAAGGGGATGCAAAATTCCACTTGACAGATGTACACTGGTATTACTATCACCATCAAGAAGCAACATTCACATGTCATTCTCACTGGGGTTCTACTATGATCTCAATTCATTTTGTTTACTTACTTAGTGTTTGTTAAACTTAGAGGTAGCTCAGTCTATACAAACCTTTTTTTAAGGTATGGCTTGTACCACAAGACAAATAAAGCTACAGGCATTCAGTTAAGACAATCAATATAATTGATTGTACAAAAAAAAAAAAAAATCTCTGTATACATATATATATATATATTTATCTATTTATATATATATCTATATATATATATATATATATATATATATATATATATATATATCTATATGGGATCCATCAATATGTTCAAAATTACACTACTTCGAACCCCACTTCACCGAGTCCACTTGCTGAAAGTAGTGAAACTTCGGACATTGATTTCGGCAGTCACACTACAGCACAGAATGGGAATATTCCCTTTTCCCCGCTGCAGTGAAATCTCGGAGGGGTCTCCACAGCAGAACTCTGGTCCGCTAATGATTTGCACTAGATTTTTTACGAAACGCCGAGGTGCCAGCACAATGCCCAACCTTCAACGAAGGCATGCCCATTTACGCACGCATGTCTTTTGAACGCTACCCAACAGCGAGGAGGACATGCAGACTCCACACAGAAGGCACTCCCAAGCCACGCCGAGAATCGAACGGGAGAACCTCTTGCTGTGAGGTAACAATGCTACCGCCATATGCATATGTGTATATATATATATATATATATATATATAAATATATATATATACATATATATATATATATATATATATATATATATATATATATATATATATATATATATATATGTATATATATATATATGTATACATATGCGTGTGTGTGTGTCTGTGTGTGTGCGCATGTGTGTGTGTGTGTGTGTGTGTGTGTGTGTGTGTGTGTGTGTGTGTGTGTGTGGATCTACTTTACATTACCAAAATCCTAAAACACTTACTTTCACAATACCAAGACCACATATCCAAATCTACACAATACAGAAACTTTAAAATGGGGACTTTCAAAACACTGATTCAAAACTCGCACATGTGATATGTTATTCCCTTCATCACAAGAGTACTAAAAAAAAATAAATAAATAATTTAAAAAAAAAATGTACACTACCTGGAATATTCACCACTAAACTGCACACTCTTCAAATCACAACATAAACAATAATATAAAAAAATCATCAACACATTATCAAATAATTCAAATTACCAACACCTGCTAAACCTTACATGATCTCCATAACTATCTCTGAACCTTTGTTTTCCAAACAGGAATATTTAAAAACCAACTACGTTGGGGGGCTGTGCCCCCCATATCCCCTCAACTAAATATACCAAATCTGAGATTGCACTACAATAGAGAAAAGGACAAATACCTTTTGGTTATATATAGATCTACTTTAAAAAAACAATGAGCAGAACACTGACATACATTTTCGAGAGAATGAAAATACTGAAACCTGACATACCCGAATGCCGAAGCTTTCCCTTCCCAGGGTAAGTAAACAGTTGCCCAACATGCCCTTTTCTCGACTATAGTGCGAGCCCAGAACTGATATATATATATATATATATATATATATATATATATATATATATATATATATATATATATATATATATATAGTTGGGGGGTGAGTTTTAATCACTTTGGTATGTATTTAGTTTAAGTTTGGGCAAGTGTTTATATACCCTGGGAAAGAAAATGAACATTTAAAAATATTTCCCCTAAACTTAAAAATAAGAAAATTAACAATTTTGTTGTAATTCCAATAAATGTAAATACTGTTATTAACACTGTAAGAAGAATATGGACACCAGAATGGTGTGTTTAATGTGATGTGGATTTTATTATGTTGGAGGATGTAAGATCCCTGAGAAGAGTACGAATATAATGTGGAACTTAAGAAGTGAATATTGTTTTGGTGTGGTTGTGTTGTGTACAGAAGCAGTGAATATACTAGATGTAGTAATGGTAAGATGGGAAGGTCTTCTGTTGTGGATATAAGGTTGAAAGAACATGATTACTGAATTATAACATTATATGCATATATAACTAGCAAGGATCGAGAGAAGCTGTTTCATTGAAGACTAGACTATGTGGTGGTTAACATGAAAAATATAATTGCAAGACAATGTAATTGTGATATAAGGGGAAGATGGAAAAAGAAAGGTAAATATGGAAAAACATGCATGAAGTGATAAAATGTGGTAAATTGACTGTATGGAACAAAAGCCAAAGGACTTATAGAAGGTACTCACTTGGATTTGAAATTGATTATTCTGTATGAACAGAAGGTTTAGGGATTGGTTTTTAGCAGTATGGAAGGAGATAATAAAAGAAAGGGAGAATGTTAAAAAAAAATACTAAAACAGAAAAGGGAATAAAATATACGCAAGGAATTATGGGATGGAATTTAAGAGTGGGAAGTTTTGCAGTTACGGAAGGACCATATAACCATGAAGGACATATATAAAAACTGTTGTGAGTATTAGCGGGAATTTAAGAAGTAGTGTAAGAAGTGTTTTCTCAGTAGCAGGATGATGTAAGAAAGAAAGAAAAATACAAAGAAAGTGAAGTATGGGAAAATTTAGAGAATATATTAGATAATTTAAAGAATAAGACAAGAGAATATTATGGAATGGAAAAATAAATATATAAAACAAATGGTGAAAAATAAGGCATTCTTGTTTAGGCAGAGATATTATTTACAAGGGAGAAGAAGAATGGAGGTATTTGCATATTTGGGTAAAATACTAAAGGAAGATATCAGTATAATGAGAGAAATAAAAAATGAAAATGGAGCGGTAGAAGGAAAACGAGCAATTTATGAATATTGTAGTAGAGCATGTAGAAATATGTCTAACAGAACATAAGAGAGAATAGAAAGTAAAGAAATATCCAGAATGAGTTAAGGAATAATTTAGAAAGGACATTACTATTAGTGAATTGGATGAATTACTTAGTAAGTAAATGCTGATTCAGTATCAGGCCTAGATAGTATAGCGTATGGAATGTACAAAGAACTAATGGCCTAGCAAAGAGGGTATTTTGTAAATGTACTGAATGAATGGTTGATAGAAGATTTTGTTTCTGAAGAGCTATGAAATGGGATATTTAACTTTATATGGAAGAAAATGAGAAGAATAAAATAAAAAATGGAGACTCCTCATGCTAATTAACACGAGTTATAACATTTTATTGATATAATGCAGAACAGAATGGAAAGAAGGATGACAAATGATATGAGGGAGACTATATTTGGTATAAAAGGGAAGGGGAGTCAAGAACTGTTATTGGTGTGACTGAAATTGAAAGATATTATAAGTAAAAGCATGAATGTGAAACTTGTGGTAGGCTATATTAGCAAGGAATTTGACACAGTAGGGCATGATGCTTTGGAGGATGTTATGGGTAAGTATGGAATAGGTAATAGCATTAGGGCAGTGTGCACGTTAACATATCAGAATAATAGGGTGACAGTGTCACTGAATGGATGGCTAACTAAAGAAATATGCATGAAGTGTGGCATAAGACAAGGATGTCCCATTACTGGAGCATTGCTTGCATTGATGATGGATGTGATAGTGAGTGACATGGCTTATAAAATGAAAGATGCTAGATATTTGATGCAAAAGGAGGTGGTGATACTGGACTTTTTGTCATATGCAGATGATATAGTTGTAGTTGCTAAGAACAAAATATGGATGAGGGAAATGTTTTTTTCTGAATGAATGTTTAAAGGAAAGAAGAATGACTGAATAAAGATAAAAGTTAGAGTCTGGGTGATGTCAGAATTAGGGTTATATATTTTTCAATAACAGAAGTTTTTTTGCTAGGTTTAGATTTTGGGAAAAATTATGTAGTTATGATGCAATGAGAAGGGTTGATAAAAAATATGTCTTCTGTGAAGGATGAATAGATTAGCATTCAGAAAATTTGTTTACCTGGTGAATTTATCATTAATGGGGAAACAGTCTATAAGTCAAATGTTTATATGATTCCAGTGACATATGCAAATGAAATTGTGCAACTGGTGCTTTCTTTCATATGGGGTTCAAGATTAAACCAAGTAAAAAGAGGTGGGTTGTAGCTGAGTGAAGATGGAAGAAGACTGGAAGTTACTAAATCCAAATTTTGCATCTTTAAACTTGTATAGAGTATTAATGTGGGTAAAGGAAAAACAGAGAATCTAACAGTCGAGTCAGTTATTAGCACCAACTGCCCCTGTCCATGAGGGACATAGGTGACACCCTGGGCTGAATTTACAATCTCCCATCCAACTGTCAAGGTTGTGCTTAAATAGGGTCATTGAGGAGCTCTGCTTCACGTGGATTGGGAGCTTATTCTAGAGGATCGTCAATCTCTGAGAGGTATATCTGTCTCCCAACAAGTTCTGTCTATCTCACAGGCTAGGTTGAGAACCCTGGAGTGAGTCACTCTTGTCCCATTTGATTTGCGGACATGCAGCATTTCCATTAGGGCAGTGTCAGAGATTGCTCTGTAGGCCAGGCACGGGTCACCTCTCAGCAGCCTGTAGGATACACAGTACAGAGACAGGGCCTTCAGTCTTTCTGCGTGGGTCATGTTTTAGAGGCCTTGAATTTTCTTGGTTAGAAACCTCTGTGATCTCTCCAGTCACTGCAAGTGTCTGGTAAGGTACATGCAAAAGGCACAACTGTACTCAATTAGTGGTCCGATGAGGGTTGAATATAGAGAAGTTGTAAGATCCTTAGACTTGGATGCGATGCCCTTATTTATGAGATGCACGATATAGAAGGCTTTCCTTATCACTGTGGAGACATTGCATCAAGGTATAAATAGCTGTCAACCTGTGTTACCAAGTTTCTCACCAATGTGTTTGAGCTTAGGGGAGTGTAATTTGCAGGGGCCACTTCTTTGCCAAAGGGGATAATAACACACTTCTTTACATTTAGTTTTAGACCATGACTCTGGCACCAGTCATTAATCTGTGTTAGCCCATTTTGTAATATGTTAAAATCATTGGGGTACTCAGTGATTGCACCTTGCTGTAAACTTGATAAGCCACAGGCCATCTACTTTTGCCTGGATGCCCAAGAAGTAGATTCCAAATAGTAGAGGGCCCAGCACAGTTCCCTCTGGTAACTGATTTACTGGTGGACCTGGAATCCCCAACTTTGACAGTAGTTTTCTATCTATCTATCTATCTATCTATCTATCTATCTATCTATCTATCTATCTATCTATCTATCTATCTATCAATCTATCTGTTTATCCATCCACCTATTTAGCTCTATAGATAGATAGATAGATGGATTTAAATATATATTGGTCTACAGTAGATTGTCAAATGCTCAGAGCATTGACATGCATAAAATCAAGACCAAAACACTGAAAAAATACAAAATATTGAAATGTGGTGCTTGTGCAAGCTCATGGTACAGTGGGGATTTGGGAATTTTCCCATTCCTCAATACAATACAATCTTGGAGTTTGTATATATATTTATCAAGGATGTAGGGGGCTTAGCCTACTACATGGGGGTGCAGGGCAGCTTGCTGCACTTGCAAGAATGTTTTCAGTGCCTTCTGTTTGCCCTTGATCTTCTGCTTTTTTAATGTTGTGCAAACAATGTTGTGCACGTGGACATTTTGTGTGCTCAACAATCTATCATAGATTCATGCATATATAAGTGTGTGTGTGTATGTATATATATGCGTATATATGAGTCGATATCACATTAATGAATGGACAAATGGTAGAGCTGCTAAACATAAAACATTTAAATATGCATGTGGCCATTGTTAGTGGTTGCTGTACAGTGAAGAGTTGGGTTTTGTACTTTCTAAGTTTTGCAGAACTTAGATATCAGAAGTGTAACTGGTTCAGTTAATGCCCTAGGCATGTGATCAGCTTATTACAATTAAATCTATGCACCCCCCAGCAAATAAGAAAAACAATGGACATTCCTTCTACTGGCATACCAGTCAGATGGCCAGATACATGACATGCCTCTCCTACCTCCAGGGCCAGCCATTTGGGTAAATTTCTGTGCCCTGACCCAACCATCTTTCAACATATTTTATTAAAAAAATTTTATTCTTTTAAACTGCAGAAAAGCATTTGCTACAAATGTTGCAAACAGATGCTAGAGTTTATACCTGCCTGCACAGAGTGCTTCAGCATTAAAAAAAAAAAAACAAGACAAAAATCCCACGTTTTTTTTAAACTGTAGCAAACTGCTTATTACAAATGTAGTGCCTGTATGGATCACTACAGAGCTCAGGTTTTAGCTAAAAAAAAGATGTTCTACTTTTAAGCTGTAGCAAACTATTTGTAATGATGCAGTAAGCAGTTGTACAGCTTAGACCACACAAGGAGTGCTACGGCATTCAGGCTTGACTTCAAATGCAGTACTGGCTTTTAATTACCATGCTAATTAGCAAGAAATGACAAATTCTCTGTAACCATACACAGACCTGTATCAAACTTCTCTGACTAATATAATATGATCCTCAGATACAAAATGCACATAGCCGGTCATTCCAGCTGTAAAAACATACACAACTTTATCTTCTTGTAAGTGGTAGTCATAAGTCCATTGATAAAAAAAGTGTCTCTATTCAGGAGAAATAAACTGGATTTTTACTCCTGATGTAATACTATTCCAGAAAAGTAGCATTTAGGTCATTAATGTACCCAAAATACTGACCAAAACTTAATCACATTATGCCAATGAAAAACAATTGTAGAGCAAAATGTCAGACCACATCAGTAAAGCCACATGAACTAAATATAAAATCATTAGAGCTAATCTTTAAAAGGCAGTTTCTTTTTCAGATTCCATTATGAAGATTTTAGATAATAACTGGGTATTCAGCTATAAATCTAAGACTGCAATCCTTTTATCAGGCCTTTCAGAGCAGCACGCCTCTAAATTTGACTAGAAGGTTTTAGCCAACTAAAAGTATGGCATCATACTCACAGCATGTTACAAATTAAATGTCTATCTATCTATCTATCTATCTATCTATCTATCTATCTATCTATCTGTAACTCTAATCTATCTGTCTTGCTATCTGTTTTTGCCCTGGTGAAATGATTAGGATATTGATTTCTGTAGTAAACAGAATTTAGTACACATATGTTCTCCCATTAGAGTATGCCAGGTATAGTGCTAGACTGTGAGAATAAAGTTTCCTGAAGTATGAAATTTACTGTTTATATATTAGAGGCCATATGTCACTTCCACAAAGGAAGTTCAGAATAAAAAAAAAACTCAGGGACTTGTAATAAAATTCTTGGGTGCAAAACACATACATTGTGACCAGATTGAATGTGCCCCTTTTGAGACTGTACACTACCTCTGACTGTGAGAAAGTCAAATAAATATAACAGTTTTGTTGCTTTTTGACAGATAGTAATCCCCAAAAACAAATCATATCAAGAATCATTTGAACATGATCCTATAATTGCAATTTAATTTCATGCATCAACTACTGCCAAGAGATGATAGTCACATTCTCTATACTTGTGAGGACTCATTGAGAAGTAAGCAAAAAGCATGACAGCCACAGTAATGTATTTCTAATCACTGTTATATGAAACTCCATCTCCATGTCAACTCCGTACAAATTAAATAAAAGATAAATCCAAGTGTATTTGTGATGTGGGCAGTGTGTATTGTTACCACAGACTATAGATCTGTCTAAAATGAGATGTTCTTTTTGTTTCACTTGAAAGAACAAAAAATTGGAGCAATGCACTTCATCTAGGATCAGTCCACACACCCCCATCCAGCCACGACAATGGTCACTTTATTATGATCAGTCTCAACCTGAGATTTATGTTCTTCAAAATTAAGTACAAGTGAAAGGTATGGTGATGGAATCTGAAAGGATGTGCCAGAAAACCACAAATTTTAACAAGGAGCAGACTAAAATATGATGCAGGTTCAAGGAGAGTTCAGAAGTTTCCTTCACCTCTTGACCAAGGATTAACAGTGGTAAAATTAAATTACTATATATCCTATCTGAGTAGTGAGAACTGTTAGCACTGCCTACAGTTCTATATGTTTTTCTTACTAGTTCCTGGGTTTGCACTAAAGATTAAAACACATACTTGCAGAAATAAAAAAAGTCCCCAGAGATTCACAAGTCTGTTAGTGCTTTAGAGATTTCCTGTAAAGCATTTCAGTCAGTCACTCTTTGTAAACAATCATAGATGTTTAGAATAGACTGCATTGTAATAGAATAACAGCTATGTGCTATTACTATGATCATGGAAGAGATGTGGATGCAAACTTTTTTCTACATTTATGGTGGATTAACTGCATCTTGGACCCTGGTTGTCATTCAAACCATGGGCCCTCTCACGTACTTTTTTGGACTAAGTATAAAAGCTCAGGTTCTTCTGAATTCATCTTCCTGATTTAAAAACATTTAAATTGATATCATTATAATCCATTAATATCCAGTCCATCAATTACAAGCACTTGACTGCATACACCTTAAATATCCAATTATGATTTACAAATAGCCACAGTAAAATATTCCAACTTACACAAAAACACACTAGTACTACAGCCAGCATCAACCATGCCCCTCAATTAAAGCTCCATTCTTGATTGGACACATTTTAGATATCTGATAGTGATAAAATAAATAAATAGTCAATACACTCTAATCCATTTTCAGTCTGTGTCACAAAACACAAAATAGCCCAAGTATTAGAACTTATTTAATACAAATTCCCACATATACTGCAAAGACAGGTTATTTAAACTGAGCAAACAAGACAGAAAGCTCATTTTATCTGCAGACAGCCCCCAGTCCCCACGCCTACCCAGCAGTTAAAACTACTTGGCTGAGTTTATCATATCTGATTGTCATAAAAGATACTAAATCTTAATATATTAGTGCATGAACCAGGAACATTGTAAACAAATAATGAGGAATGACAGCTCAGAATATGAGATAAATTTCTTTAGAAAGTTACTGCATTAGCGTGCACTTTCTGAACTATATGAACTGCAAAAATCAAATGTCTATCAATGACTACAGTTGATAATATTTGCCAGAAGCCAAACATTTTATGAAAAACAGGTGAAAAATATGTGCAAAATGAGGAACATTCCATGAAATCTGAGACATTTGAGAGCTATGTTATTTCGGTTTTGTTTCACATAAGCAATAGTCACAAGTATTCCAACTTATTTCACCCAAATGCACATTTGCTGTGCAATATTAGATGGTTGACTGAGCAACTGATCAGAATATAAGTTAGTTTCATCCAGAAATAACTCCACCCAATACAGTTATAGCCACTTTGTTGTGTAAACCTCACTTGACTATATGTGTATATGCGCGCGCGTGTGTGTGTGTGTGTGTGTGCATATATATATATATATATATATATATATATATATATAGATATAGATATATCAAGCACTTAGTGCAAGAATCAAAGCAAGCACAACAAAAAAGTATTTGTTCTTATAGATTTAGAAATTTGTTAGAATAACAGTTTTTGCATTGGCATGCATTTTCTGAAGGATATGATATCTGAAAAGTTAAACATCTGTCAACAGACAGGTTATGTGCAATACTGGATAGAATAAAACAACTTATAAATAAAAATATATATTTTTTGTATGAGGTTTTGTGGTGCAGTATGAACTGCAGTGACTAAATGTTGAAAATAACCTTCCTGCTGTGCTCAGTCCTGACTTCATTTCCTGGAGGCGGCCAGTTGAATTATTGTTGCCGCTCACCTTGCGTGCTGATGTGTTAATGCTGGTTGGCTGGCTCTGCACTCTGATAATAATTAATTAAAAAAAAAAAAACACCTTATCCTCGTATACTAAAATTTTATAACTCCTGATGACTTCATATCCTAGAGACCTGGATAGTTTTTAAAATAATAATCCTCTTACCTAGCATTCACATATGCGCGTGTGCTCATGTGCGGACACACACACACACACACACACACACACACACACACACACACACACACACACACACACACAAACACACACACAAACCTACACACTGCACACAGCTCTAATTATAGCCATGGGCAGCAGGCTGATGATGCAGATGGACAAACTATAACTATGATTTAAAGGGGTCACTCAGTATATTGTAATATCCTGTTATTCAATTAAAAAACAACAGAAACATGTTGTTTAATTCTAGAAAACATGCAAAGTTGAGAGGAATACCTTTGGCTTCAGGTAGCAACCCAAATTTCTTCATTGTCTGCCACTGCCTGGCTTATTTTTTTTTTTTTATGTATTTGTGTGCTTATACACATACACACACATACACTCACAGAAACACACACACACACACACACACACACACACACACACACACACACACACACACACACTCAAAAAAAAAACAAGTCTTTGAATTTTACTAGGACACACACTGATTTACACTATTTTAGAGCTGAGACACATGCACCAGAGTGCCCCAGTGTAGCATGACTCATATAATCATGAAATGCAAATGACCATGTAATAACAGGTAAAATGAGCATCACAATGATATTTCTCACTGTCACCCTTCTTGTCACAGGAGGGTCTGTCAGTGTGTGACATACCATTACCTGTACAACTGCATCAGAGCTGATCACTACTGTGTGGACAGAAATGTGATAGAGAAGCTAGCTGACTGCTGCTATCCTCTCATTAGATCAGACAGGATGCATGGACTGCCTATTCCTGAGGACACAAAGTCTTTTATATCCCTAACCACTCTTGTTCTGGCAGTCTGCCAGCATCCATCTGGAGACACATTAGAAGTTTCAGAGCCATCAGTCTTAGCAGACCTGCAATATTTCCTAGATGAGCTGTTGATGCATGTTAAGGGGCAGATGTTGGTTCTATGAAGAGCAGAGTGGAGAAACATCACAAAGGGGGCATTCAACAACACAGCTTATTTGCCTGAAGTCCTGGGACTAATTAATTGCATCCACATTGTCATCAAGGTTCTGCCTTGTCCATATGGCATCAATTGTCCATATGGCATCAAGTATATAAACTGGAAAGGATTCCACTCCTTCAACTGCCATGTGATGTACAACACATGGTGTATTACATACAATGTATCTGTGTGCTTTCTAGGAAGTTCCCATGCTTTCCACATCTGGTATATTTGCAAACTATACCAGCACTTCCTGTGAGGGGACTTTCCACAGGTTCATCTAGTTGATAAAAACAAACATCACTAACCTTAGAAACCCTGGTGGTCCAGTCACATGACTATAAATAGTAGACAACTCATAACAGTGTTTCCTGTTGTGTCTGTTACAGGTCATTTTCATATGCCTTGAAGCTATGACTGATGACTCCTATTGGTAGTCACTATACAGAGATGGAAAGGGCATATGATGCCATCCTAGCACAGACACAAAACATGTGTTTGGAGTGCTGATATCTCACTTGCTGTGCCTGGAAGCATCTAATGGTGCACTGCAGTATACATCTGTGAGGGACAGCAAGCTATTTGCAGAGTATGCCATGCTGCACAACATGTGTTACATAAACAAGAAAAGCAATGGGAATCCATACAGTTGTCAACATGGCGCAGAATCTGAGTGAGGATCAGATGAGAATGTGGCTGCAGTCATCCAGGCATTGCATGTCATGACACTGTCAAAGATTTGGCATCTGGTTCAAACTACGGGTAACAACATGACAAACACAGAACAAAAGTGCTGCATTCAGTTACAAACCTAGGCTATGCAGTAAAGTGCATGAAATGACCATGTTGTGAATCAGACATTACTTAACTCACATGAACCAGGGAGTGGGCAAGACACAGTTTTCATCATTTGCACAGGTTGGGGGCACACTTTCATTGGCTACAACACTAGCAGATGTGGTAGAGTAATAGGTGGTGCCTGTGGTAAGCCTGCACATGATCAAGATGTTGTGGGTATCTCAGATCACATCCTCATGTGAAGATGAGCAGCTTCCAGGAATAGAAGGCTAGAGTTTTCAGAATCAATAAGAATAACCTTTGAGAATGAAATCCAGTCGTGCGCAGCATACTAAGGCTGGGATTTACAGACAAGTACTGTGCTTGTGCCCACCACTAATTTGTGAGGGGGGGTCACTGCATAATGAGCTACATAACTAAATATACATGTATTAGGCACTGAATTAGGAAGAGACTAAACAAAGGGCCGCATATTAACTAGAAGTGAACTGCTAATTAGAGAAGCCATGCTAGTCTGTCTCATGGGTGGTGTGATGCTACATAAGGTCATGTGACTGACATTATGGATATCACAGTGAAGGCATGCTAGTGTGGCTAAATCAAGGCAGGATCATGGGTGCAATGTACAGTTATAAAGCTGTATCTCACGCTCAGTCAACACAAGAAGGACAGCATAGTGTCCATCACACAGACCGACATTAAATTGCCAGCTGTGTTCAACATATAAATGGGGAGAAAATTTGGTAGATAGGAAAGTAGGAAAGGGGAGAACAGCAGGCATAGGGAAACATGCAAGAGTAACCACAAAGTATGAAAGGTTTTAAAGAAAGAAGGATAATTTTATTTATTTATTTGTTTGGAGAAGAAGCTCTTTTTTATGTATAGAAAAGAAGGTAGTGAGGGCACTCTAAATGAAACAGAGGAAGGAGTACAGGTAGCATGGACATACAGACATAAAACACAGACACAAAGGGGCAGTAAACATACAATAAGAGGGAAGGAAAGTGAATTGTCAGAGACATACATATGGTGAATAAGTGGTGATAGGAAGGGTTGGAACCTGTCCCTCCAGTACGTTCTGTTGATTGCGGTAATGAGGTTGAGGTGTCTGGAGCATGTGGTGCGGAGGGATTGGGATTTCTTTAGATGTAGCATTTCTAACAGAGCTGGGTCAGTCATGGCTTTGTAAGTCAAGCAGAGATCGCCTCTAAGTAGGCGATATGAGATAGGATGAGTAGGAACACATAATTTTTCAGTTATGTCCATTTTCAAACCTCTACCTTCTTTCTCAGATAAAGAAACACTTCCATGTCTAGGTACTGCTGCTATGTAGAGCTATAGGAAAGATGTCTTGAGTATTTTTCAACTTTCTACAGCCTTCAAACAAGTTGCTGCCATCATCTACTAGGCAGCCAATACAATTTTCTCTTGTTAGTGTTTCCACTTATATTCTTCAACATGGGTCTAATATAATTGCTTGTGTGCTTGTGTGTAGCAGATAGCAAAACACTTGCTCTCTGCCACTTAAGAAAGTGCTTGAACTCTCAGTAGCCCAATCTCCTGTTTCCATACAGCTTTACAAACTCCCTAACCTATAGAACTGTGTAGCCTTACCAGAGCATAAACTCTAGCCCAAAAACTTCTAACCAGTTTCCAGCCTGCGTCCTCTCACCCTTCCCCTAAAATTCCATTCCCACTCATTAACTCTGAAGTCCCTGATCACTCCCTAACCCTAAAACTTCAAACCCTCCATAAACCTATATTCCTCAACCACTCCTTAACCCTAAAAGCCCCTTCCAACTCAATAACTCAGAAGTCCCTGTTTATTCCCTAACCCTTAAACTCCCATCCCACTTGCTAACCTTAAAATACTCCTCAGGCTCTCTCCCCACAGATGCTTCTATTAACTCATATTAAGTCTGAATGTAAGCAGCAGTCTATGAGAGCTATTTATTTTATTTATGTATGTTTGTTTACCAGGAAAGTCTGACTGACCTAAAACCATTTTGCTGATGAGGCCTGTGGAGAAAAGTTCTACATTTAACACAATTTATGACATGTATACATACAAATAGGGTGTAATGTTATCAGAAAGCAATAGAAAAACACAGGAAGAGACTGAAAGTTAACTTATCTATTACAGTGTACATACATACATATGAGAAAGAACATTTACAATAGTTTACATAAACATGTATTTATAAAAAAGCACTTACATAGATTGGATATGTATATAAAGTATGTGATCTTTCATTTGAATAAGATACACGATTATATGCAGTAGAGAAAAATATTTCATTTTATAAGATACAGTAATACTGACTGTGATTTCTGTCAATTGAAGTAATGTAAAGAACAGGCAGATTCAATTATGTAAATATTAGAAGGCTGTTTATAATATAGTTTGTTAGTTGAGCACACTATGAATATTTCATTACATACATGATTGAGCAGTAAGAAACCGCAGTGGTGGTGCTGCGGTAGCGTTGTCACCTCAAAGTAAGACGCTGTCCAGTTCGATTCTCAGCTAGAGTGTCTTCTGCGTGGAGACATGCGGGAATGGGCGTACCTTCGTTGAAGGTTGTGCGCCAGGCCTGGCAAGCCGGTATGTAAAAATCAACTGCCAATCATTAGTGGACCGGAGTTCCACTGTGGCGACCCCTAACTGAGAAAAGCCGAAAGACACAACAAACATGATTGAGCAGTAAAATTGTTAGGAAAGTGAACAAAAGTTGGGGGGGGGTAGTTAGACTGTTATAAGAAGTATCTCTTTCAGAAAGATTAGGCGAGAGGGATGAAAACTGACACAGATGAAATGGTGAGATTGTGGTTAATCTAAATAGAGAGACAATAGATTGAGTCTTATCACTTTGAGATGGGGATTGATCTAATTTATAAGAACAAAGTTACTTGTGATGTAAAGCCTATCTTTCCTGTCTGATGGAGTAAAGAGGAAGTGGGAAAGAGGAAGTGGGAGATAAGTGTTTTGGTGTAAAGGTAGCAGTCAGTCTGTGCATAGATATTTAACTCAAAAAATGAAAAGGCAAGAGTCGGCAAGTCCACTCGACTGTTTTAACTTAACTTTTGTTTTTTAATTAGCGTTTTCGTCTGTCCAAATCAAACATACTTCTTCAGATAAATAGTGAAAGGAAATGACATCCATTAAATAAAGAAATCCTTATGACATCACTTCCTAATTCCATTGAAATAATACTTCAAAATATTTAAATGAATAATTCAAATCTTTGCTTTAAATGTTCAAGTAGAAAATTATGTGTAAATATACATGTAAATAATTATAAAAGTGTCACTTGCTTATCCAAACTGCTTAAAAACATTATTTTAACAAATTGTGTCATCTTTCTAAAGACTTTAAATTTAACAAACATTTTACATTACAATTCTCATTGAGACTTGTGTGACAAAAGGCATTCAGCCATAGTTGCCAAATGAGTTCCTTTTCTTCTAGTAATAAAGACCATGGACCCACCCGGGGGTCAAGGAGGAGTAGTTCTAAAACTAGAAAAGAAAAACTGTGACTGATGTTGTCAGAAATGTGTCTGGCTAGTGCGTTAGTGAGATTGTGTTTCCCAATGTTGTAGACATGTTTGTAAATGTGCTGTTTTAAATGTCTCTCAGTCTTATCCATGTAAAAACAGCCACATTTTTCACACGAAGCCAGATAAATAACCCCCTTTGTTTCACAATTGTACCTGCTTGAAATGGAAAAGGGATTCCCCTTTATGTTTACTTTGCTGCTAGTTTTGATGTATTTGCAGAAGTTACATCTTCTGCACTTATACATGCCAGGACTGGTAACCATTTTTAACAGGTCTTTCCAACAGTGCCTTCAAATTGCAACCCCTTTTATATGTGATCCTTGGTCTATTGCCTAACCTGTGGTAGAGTGAAAGTTCGGTCGATATCAAATCCCAATTTTCGGTCAAAATTCCTTTTAAAACAGTTGCATTAGATGAAAAAGGAGTAATGAAGGTGGTGTTGAATTCTGCAAGTGTGCTGGTGTCAGTAACCGTGTGAATAATTATCCAAGGGTGTCCGTTGGGTTGACCTCCAATCCTCTCATTGCCATTCAAAATGGCTTTGAACACCTCATTTCCTCCTTTTTTCAATGACCTCCTGTATTGCACTGTCCACTAGAGTGGACCTTTTCAGAAAACTTTCTTTGAGTGTACTACACTCTGTCAAAAAAGAAGTTTCCAAGGAGGACATCCTTGTTGCTCTGACAACTTGTCCTTTTATTACTGCTTTTTTTGGTGTTGAGGATGGGAACTTTCATAGTGTAGGAAGCTGTTGGAATAAGTTGGTTTCCTGTACACACTTGCTAAATATATTTTATTGTAAATATCCTTAGTTATAAGAACATCCAAAAATGGGTGTTATCTTTACTGAATGCAAATGTGAACTTTAAAAATTCCGTTAAGGAAGAAATGTGATCCACAAAATCTCTGGCCACTCCTTCACCTTGAAAAAGTATGAAAACATCATCCAGGTAATGTGTGTACCATTTGATTTGTTGTTTAAACAGATCACTTTTGAATAAAAAATTGTTTTCCCAGTGGGCTAGTACACAATTCGCGAAACTTCCCCTGCATGGGGAGCCCATGGCTACCCCTGATTTTTGTTTGTAGAGGATGTTGTTGAACAGAAAAAAATTGTTGGACAACACTATGTCCAGGAGTGTTTTAATCACATACATCATTACGTGCGCCTTTGCTTGTTAAAAAATCTCTCACCCATTCTAGACCTACATTTTGGGGAATCACTGTAAAAAGGTCTTTAATGTCAATGGTGAGAAAATTTAAAGACACATTGAATGTGAATGAGTCCAGATGTTCCAAGAAGTGCCAGGAATCCTGGCAAATTGGGGGTTTGGTTTCTAGGAACTTTTTCAATTTGCTGTCCACATACTTGGCACATGCATAAGTCATGGAACTATGGCCACTGAAAATCAGACGTAGAGGTGGATTTTGGATGTTTTTGTGTATTTTTGGTAGTGCAAAAAAAAATAGGTGTTCTAGGGGCAAGCATGCATAAACAATTATAAGTTACCAGTCAGATGACCCTTTCAATGAGCACGTCATTAAGAAAAGATCTGATGCACTGGTAAGCTCCATTTACTTCATTTAAGGAAACTTAACATAGGTGTCTGCCTCCAACATAAGTCTAACTCTGTGGTTGTAATTTTCTTCATCCATAAATACCAAACCACCTCCTTTGTTGGGTTTCATAACCCTGATGTTGTGTGCCCTTAAACTGTCCAACATAAGTTTTTCGCTTTCTTTGAAATTGGAAAATCTCTCCCTGGGAAGATTCAAGGTGTGTCGTAAATCAATTTCACATATCTTTTCAAAGAGTGCCAGAGTGGGGTGTAATGGGGGGGTTAAACATACTGGAAATCCTTGTTTCATTGTTACTCAAACTGCCACACCCAAAAACCATTTTCAAATTCAATTTACGTAAAAATAGTTTAAAGTCGATAAGGGTCTTGGTATATGTTTAGAAGACAACGAGAATGAGTTAATTTTCAGTTTTTCTAAAGCTAGATTGGTTTTATGTGTTAATACATCCTTATATTTTTTATTTAGTTGATCTATTCCTATTTTCTTTGTGGATGCATCAATGGAGTCATATGTGTTTATATCAATTAATTGTTTTTTGTAAATTTTGCAGTTCTGATTCCCATTCTTTGGTTTTGTTTTTGTACCATGAAAGAGTTTTGCCATACAAAAAAGCCTTTAATGTATCCCATAAAATTACAGATTTTCTATCCTCTGAATGGTTAGTTTCTAGAAAATAATTTATTTATGAATGTAGCCATGGTTTAAATTGCTTTAAGTTAATAATGTAGGCAGGAATTCTACTTATTATGTTTAGTTTTTTAAAGTCAAATTACAGTTTAAGAATGAATGAAATGTGATCCAAAAAAGGACATGGGAGAATAGCGAAATTAATTACTTTTGAGTTTAGATCTTGGGATATATAAAGTTTGTTGATTCTAGTTTGAGTATTAAATCTATAATCTCTATGTGAATATGATAAAGAGGTATTTTGTTTATATGCAAAGGAGTCAATCAAATTTAAGTTACCCATCCAATTTTTAAGAGATTTTCCTGTTGGAGATAGACAAATAGGTCTACTATTTGTGGCCTCAGTATTATCTATAATGCAATTAAAATCTCCACCCAAAATTTAAACCCCTTTTTGAGTTCTGTTGATTAGGTTTATATGTTTCCTCACTGTTATCATCCCTATGCCTATAAACCAATAAATGTTAGCTAAAGTCTAAATTCTATTATATTTTATTATTACTATTGTTAATAGTCCTTCCTTATCTTCATATTTAAATATAATTTGAGATATATTGATACTTTTTTTCATAAAATTATTGCATCTCTTGTTTTTTTCTTGTAAGATGAGTGAGCTAATATTGTAAATTTTGTACATAGATTTGTCATTAGTCTTAAAGTGGGATTATTGTATGAATATTACTTACACCTTGTTAATTTTTAAGTATTTTAAAAGATTTGCTCTTTTCCTTGGATTATTTAATCCATTAACATTTAGAGATAATAACATTAAATCCATTTAGCATGTTACATTTGAATGAGGTTTAAGTAGTAGTATTAACCAAGACTGAATGTTGTATAAAGTTATTAATATTTTTATAGAGAATGTTTTTGATAATATGCTTGTTCTTCCTATGTTAGAATGATAATGAAAGTTAATCCTAGGCCAAATTAATAAGAAAAATAAAGAATTATAATTAAATACATATTCCTTAAGAAATTAATTAATCATAAAAAAACAATTTCAAACATGGAGTGAAAGTCACCCCTAATCTGATAGATGTGAATCGATCTATCAGATTATCCATCAAACCAAAAAATGAATCAAACAAAGTGAGCTTGAGTTCCAGTATGTAAACAGGAGAAATGTAATAATATAAGATAGTTGAATTAAAGTTAATAATAGAAGAAAGTGATTAAAAATCCAATTTCCTTAATCAAAGATGTGGAAAAAAACTCATGTGTTTAACACTTTATACAATGATACAAAACTATATCTTACCATATAAAGACTTAAGAAAGGGATTGTTCTATACTATTAATAGTATTAAATCAAAGCAAAAAACATGCATATTGGACTGCTTAAATGTGACATAACAGCTAACTTTAAATTTTAATTTTATTAACTAATAGTATAAAATTTGATATAAACTGATAGACAAATGAGCTTTTGTTAACAGAATTTTAAAATAAACATTGGTTTTAAGAAGTTATGAACTATGCTTTAAGAGATTTCTTGTTCACTTCTGATATTACACGCCATATTTCAGTAAAACTATGCATTAAGGACCATTTCATTTCAGGATACTTCCCTAAGAACATGAGAGTATAAAGTAATCAATAAAAACCTTATATCTCTTCTAGTTTATCTTTTTTTTTCCACTTGTCCAATTAGTGCTGATGACAACTTGAATGACTAACATTGACTAAAATATAAAATAATATTCATACTAATTATTACCTTTATATCAGAGTGCAACAATCTGTCAGCTTATTTTTAATTTGAAATTTACACATATAATCATTGAAGAAACATGTATGAATCAAATCATATAGAAAGTAGAAACATCAAATAAAATTCAATTTACTATTCTTTACATAACGAATGAAGCAATGATATAAAAAACTTCTATATGATATACAAGATATACTCTAACAAACATATTTTCACAATGACTCCAACTATTTGCCATTAGTGAAGTAATGTTAGCACAAAAACTTCTATTTAATATTTCAGTGTTAATTGATTTAACCTCAAGAGACAAAAAAATTAAAGTGTGCCCCAGAGTGTTTGTAGGATTTAGTACTCTCAAAAATCACTATAGACAGAAGGAAATTATAGCAGCAAAACATGAATTTTGAAAAGAGAGTATTGGCTGAGGATAAAGGATTTAATCTTATTAGTGAATTACAGCAAATCTATTTAGATGCAGACATCAATGACAAGGAACTATTTCACAAATGAATAAGATGTTTTAGACAGGAATGTAACTAGCAAAAATAATTGATATAACCTGTGTCAAAGTAAATCAAGCTTTCTTGCATTCTTCTGACATCACTTACAATTGAGGTAACAAGTCTGAAGAACTAGAATAGTTCTATGACAAAATGCATTTTAATTCATATAATATAAAATCTGTTTGACCAGTATATTTATTCTATTTAAGTAAACAATGAAAGGAAGACAAGACCACATCTCCAAATTGAAATTATAGTAAATACAAGGTAATACTAACTCACAAAAAAGTTAGGAAAGATATGTAAAATGGCTTCTGTAATTCTCCAAATATTATATAGAGTAAACATCTGTAATGTTGTGATCTACTGGAGTGAGTCCAGAAATATAGAGACTTAATGACCACAAGAATAAACTCACACACACTGATTCCAATATGTAATTTTTTTGGAATAGTCCCTCTTCCCCAAAATATGGTGATCCCAGAGTTAATGTATAAAAGTTTGAAGTATGGGGGATTTACCACCAAATAGAAGTAGTGCAAGGGAAGGCTTGCCTCCCTACAATAAAAAGTTTAAAAGAGAAGACCAAACTTTGACAATTGTTCTATTCATGTGGGTTTTTTTCAGCATATTGACAGTGCATTCAGCATTTTGAGTCCCTACACATCATTAGAGAACTGTTATACAGCACATTGGCTGTGAGTATATCTCCCCTATATTGGAATGCATTTGCATTCAACCCTCATCAAACTTCCTTCTACAGTATTTTAACCACCACTATATCAACTCTTAAAAGTACCTAATCTGAAAAATATTACCGAGCTTAGGAAAAAACTAGACTATTTATCTTGCATACATTAATAATTTAATTGCTTTCCTATCTATGGACAGAATACTCCCATGTTATGATGAGTATTTAGGAAATCCCTTGTTAACTGTAACTAGTCCTAATAGATAAGGAGTCTGTCTCTAATGTCTGTTACTGAAAAGTTGTCAATTAATTTACATACTCCCTATTTGGAATGAAACAGAATTAAAAGAAACTAATTTGCAAGTATGTTCATATGTGCAAATCTTGAAAAATATATCAGCAAATCAACTGAATGTCAGCCACTCTACAACTGCCACAGGGAAAAAACACAACTGTTCAAGTCCTGCCCACCTAACCAGATGGAAACAGAAACTCCTTACATGCAAATCAAAGGAAAAAACAGACACACCAAACAGACCCCCACTTGATTCCAGTCTCTACAAGTCCATTTCCAAGCCTTAAAAAACAGTTCCGCACATCTTGCTGCCAGAAAAACTGCACCCCACAAGAGACATTTCACAGCCATTACTCCCACAACTCTATGTAGTACCTCTGCAGCAGTCCCAACACCACCCCGAACATGTCATCACCAAAAAAGCCCTTAAACAAGTAGTCACAGTAATCCATGCTGACATCTGATGTTGTTTAAGCTAATCAAATTTATTACCATGCATATCATTCAGTCCACGCCACTATGGAAATCAAGGCTGACACAAAAAAAATGTGAATTACGAATAGTGCCCACTGAAAAAATACCTGACAAATATAGCTATGGGACAAGGTACAAGACCATACCATTCAGTACGATTCTCCAGTATAGCTACAAAGCGAAACTGTGTAGATAAACAAAAAAGAAGAGTAAAGTATGTGCACACGGGAATGGCAGCAAAACCAATCTCAGAGTTTTGGAGGTGTAATCAGTGTTCTACATCGCCCTAACATAGCTGTTGCCCTCACAGCCAAACATTAGACTGTCACACATGTATTACTGACAGTAGAGTATGGAAATTAAAATACATTTACCTTATAAGTCATATTATTCAAAAAATGTGAAAAAGATCAGTATTGTAGTTCGCCTTTAAGAAATCCTTCCTGTAATTCGTGTATGCACGTAACTACATAAATACAGAATGGATTCCCTTCTTTTCATTAAGTCTCTCTAACTAGGAAAATAGGTGAAAGGAAGATTAAACTGACTATTTTCTTGTTTAACTTTCTTCCCTCCACCTTATACTAAAGATGCATCATTCCTAAAACATACGCTGTGAGTATGAATAATCTACAAAGAACTATGCAAGGAATAACATATATTTGATAAGAATGAGTATGCAAGTGTAATAAATGAAATGAAACTGTACTAGGCTTCTCTCTGTGTAGATAGAGAGAAACAGATTTTGTTTTGTAAGGTAAAAGCAGGAAGAGTGTTTATTAAAAACTGTGTACATGAAGCTCGAGTGTGTACATGCGCTCGAGATGTGAATAGAGAGTGTGAGGATATACTTGTTCGTGAAAACCGTTAAAAATACAAAATGTAGTCATTTTTCCTGTGTATATTCTGTGCCTCAGCAACTATAGGTATGAATCTTTAAGAAACCCAGAGGGAACAGCTAGTTAAAAAATAAAAATAATTAACTCAAAAACATTACTACATAAATAAATAAATAGATAAATAAATAAATAAATAAAGGAAAGAAAAAAGAAGTGTGACAAATCAATACAACTGTCCTAAATTAATGGTAATTGCATAGAGGCTAATGATTAGTAAAATTTGTAGTAAGGTGAGTGTGGGACAATAGTCACCTACAACAAACCATAGCCCTCCATTCTCGTAAATTTAGAGATTCAGATGTCTAAATGTTATGAAGTGCTCTATGCATATAGCAAATTATTAAAAAATAAATAAATAAAAAAGAAATAAATAAATAATATCAAAAATTATAAGATAAAAAAGAGATATGAGAATATATACTTTTTTCTATTTATTTTTTTCCCTGCTTATCTTTGTTCAGAAGATTAAAAGTCAAGATTTGGTAGATACTTTGAGAGATTTGGAGGTAATATAACTTTTAAGCTCAGTTTTCTATTTCTTCTTCCCCACTTCTGACCAATTGTTTTTCTCAGGAGATCTTTTTAATGTGGAAGAACTTGTCCAGTCCATATATTCAGGAATGGGGATTATATTATTTTTGATGAAGGAGATGGTTTCTTCTATAGTGGTGAAAGTTTTCAAGTCATTTGAATAAAAAAAAAAAATCTTATTTTTGCTGGGTATATGAGATCGGTTTTTATTTTATTTTGTTTTAGCAATCTTACTAATGGCCAGGCTTTCTTTCGTTGCTCTAGCACTCTTGAAGAATAGTCATTGTCAAATCTTATCTGGTGGTGCTTATAGATTAGTGGACTTTTCCTCCAAACTGACTTGAGAATAAGATCTTTGTCCAGATATGATAGAAATTTGACAATTATGGACCTGGGAGAAGCAAAAGCTGCTGAAGGCATAGGTTTCCCTATTGCTCTGTGGGCTCTCTCAATACCATTAGATAATCCTTCCTCTAAATTAAGTAGTTCTCGGAGCCAAGTATTTAAGAATAAAATTATGTTCTCACCCTCAGTCTTTTCAGGAAGACGAAAAATCCTTATATTACTTCTTCTTTCTCTGTTTTCTAGGTCATCAAGCTTATTAGTTAACCAAATATTTTGCTGTGTAAGAAATTTAACCTGGTTCTCTTCCTTGAGCCTTCCATCAATATCAGTAAGTATTGTTTCAATGTCTATTAATTTCAATTGTTGTTGTAGAATCTCTTTTAGGATGTCAGTTTGATTTTGGCAGTTTTCTCTAAGACTTTCAAGTTTATCAGTACATTTGTCCATCTTTAAGGAGAGATCTTGAAGAGTGGAAGACATCTGTCGCATATCCTTCTTCAGAAGAGAGTCAGAATTCTTTGTTACTCATTTTCACAATGATGTTTTTTCTCCAAAATATTTTGACAGGAACATTTTTAGATAAAATCTTCAAAGCTGGTATATCTTTAGATTAGTAGTTTAATAACAGATTTGTTTAGTTTTAGAAGAGAAATTAAATAATTTAATTTCCTGTAATTTGGTGTAGTTTAAGGAGCTCAAAATAATGCTGTTAACAGTTGACCATTCAGGCTCTGCCACCTAGACTGCTATTTCTTGACTGTACAGAAATCTTCACATATTTCTTCAAAATATAAGTAAGCAGGGTCTATATTAAATCATCGAATGCTTAGAAAAGTGAACGATGATTTATTGGCCCTATGTAAGTGAAAGCCTACAAACTCGAATGCTTAGAACGATTTTTTCCCTTGGAAAAAAATCACTGTTCCAAACAAAAAAAAACAAAAAAATACACTTGAAACATAACATAAAGTGGGGAGCCCGTACACCCCCCCTACTTAAATACCAACTCCAAGATCGCACTACAGTGATGAAAACAAGCAAAGTAACAGACGTGGCTAAGTGATTTCTTTCCCAGGGAAAAAAAATCACTTATATGTTGCTTTGTCATTTTGCCTTTTCAAGTTCGACAAAGACGCATTTGAAAGAATGCATCTTCAGTCATCTAATAGGAACCCAGTAAGCATATGCATTTGGGCTGGTGGTTTTATTTCCTTGTTTTGTTTCATTTGGTTTGTTTGGTTTGTTTGGATTGTAGTAGTTAATGTACATACAATATTATTAGTTTACTCATTTATTTGTATGATTATGTATATGTAATTTATATTGCTGTAAGCATAAGTTTTGGTATAGGTACAGGTAATTACAAATATAAATTGTATTTTATATGATAGTTTTGGAGAGGTTGCATGTGTGAACGTTTATTGTTTTTGTTCATTCTTGTCTGTGTGTGCTTGCTTTTTTATTGCTGCTTATGGGTTGGATTTTAGTTTGGTACTGTGTTATGTTTGTTTTCTTGTGTTGAATTTATAAATGAGTGTGTTTCATGCTTTGTGGTTCATGTGATTACTCATTTATAATTTTGTGTGTTTGTTGTGGGTGTTGTGTTTGTTGTGGTTTATTAGCTTTGTACTGTGGTTGAGCTTTTCATGTTTAATATGACAATGCGTGCATAAATTATACCACAAACTATGTGGCATGCTTTATGACACCTTCTGTATTGTGTGTGGGACTGAACTGTGCTGAGAATGAGTCCTTTTGGGGATATGACCACTTGCACTTGAGGAGCATACGTTATTTATGTTATTGATGCATATTATAATATATGCATATAATTAGGTAACTTATTGTATTATGTGCACTGCCGGTTCCTTAGGTTGTTCAGTTTTAGAGTGGTTTTACACTGAGATGCCAAATCATGTGATGCAGCTTTGCTAAGGACTTTTACTTTCCTGCAACATTATTCCAAACACTCTTTTTAGGTCAACAACAGTATGACATTGTATTGGGTGTGGTGTCTAAATAAGAGACTCCAGAAACTTGTCCAGAATCTTATCTGGAGATGAACACTACAGTATCCCTGGGATTTAAAAACATGTTCACTGTAATGTCAGTTAGCCTTCCACTTTTTATCATTAAGTTGAAATGTAGCTTGAGACCTTATCATCAATTATCTATCCCAGGGTAGGACTAATGCTGAGGGAGAAACACCCACAATACCAGCTATGAAATCTGATGAGTACATTGCAGAATACTACTCAGTGTGTGTGTGTGTGTGTGTGTGTGTGTGTGTGTGTGTGTGTGTGTGTGTGTGTGTGTGTGTGTGTGTGTGTGTGTGTGTGTGTTTGTGCATGCTCTAAACAGCAAGAAGACAAGAAAAGTGGCCTGCTGCTTTAAAGGGGCCACTGTAGTGTGAAATCTAATTGTAACCTGAACAAGGGGTAGAAATGGGATACTAATACAGTAGCAAAAGGGGTAGCAGGCAAAGAGAGGAAAACAAGAGAAACAGATAAGGAAAGAATGTGATGGAGAAGGTGGAGGAAGGGTAATTTTATTTCTTTTTCTCTTTTTTTTTTTTTGTGGAAGAGGTGCCCATGCTTTTTTTTCTTTCAGGACAGGAATGTGGGAAAGGATGCAAAGAAAGGTGGATGAATAGTAAGAGGTTGAGAGTAGGTAGCAGGGGCAAACACACAAACATATAACAGAGACAAAACTGCCAGAGGAGTTGCTGGCACACTGAGACAGGTGGTAGAAAGTGGATTTACGGGCATCAAGCAAACAAAGGAAAAAGCATTGGTGATAGGTAGGGCATGGACAGAAAAAGAAGGTATACACCAGGATGGATAACAGGGTGAATAGGTCACCCAGTCTGCCCTGCCTGGGTATCCCCAGGGTGAGTCCCGATAGCACCCTGTCCACTCTCCCTACTGGGTCCTGCCTGAGATGTTGGAGTCTTTCTGAATGGCCAATATTGGCATCTATTCACTGGTCCAACATTTCCCACACCACCTTTGCCAGTTCCCAGTGAGTGATGTACTCACCACCCCTGCCAGAGCAAGATCAACTCTGCTCCTAGATGGTGAAGCATCATCATGCATAGGGAATGATAGCAAATGACTCTTTCTCTGGTACAACTACCAGAGAGGCAGCCCTAGCTGACTGTAGGGCACATGCAGGGGTTAGTTAGGCTCAACAGAGGACAGTAAAACCAGACCTAGATAACTGGCTTCTCTTTGGCAGCTGCAAAACATAACTGCAGAACAACAGGTGAAAAATAACATAACACACATAAAATAAATTAAAAATATAGAACAGCAACAGAGGAAGGGAGGGGAGAAAGACTCAGAGATGAAATTAATTCAATGTATGAACTGCATAATAGAACTGTATGAATAATTACATGATACAAGTATGGTACAACAGCAAGAAAGCAAAAACCACGAAGAACAGCACAGTTGTTTGTTATCTAAAGGTCACTGTGCTGTGATATGCTATTTACCAAGCTAGGTGCTCAAAAGGAAAATGTTTTACAGTGTACTACCTCAAGTGTTTATTACTGTCAGGTGGATTAGTGTTACTCTACCTACAAAGTGTTTGAACATCATTATGTCAGTATGACCAACTTCGTTTCTGTGCATATCATTTACTGTACCATTGGCATGTGAGGAAAAGGTCCATAACTGAAAAAGATAATCATTCATACAGTTCTGTTATGCAGTTCCTACATTGATTTATTTCAATTTCTCTACCAGAACTAATGATCCATGCTCAGTAAACTATGTAAATTTCAGTACAATGCCAACATATGTATATTTGCCAACACTTCCCACAGTAGTGTTTACAGATGTGCAGGCAGCTTTCGCAGAAGTAATTTCTTAGAAATAATGGGAGTCTGATTGTAGGGATTATAAAATCAGCAAGCAAAGGAGAGTGGTATTGCTGGAACTGAATTCATCCTCAAGTCTTGGTGAGTACCTTCACGAGGTGGACCTTGCTTTCACAAAATTTCATCATGACGACACTAATATATAGCCTATATTTTATATAGCATATATTATGGATAGAAGTAAGTTGCAAAATAAAAAAGACAGCTGGGTGCAAAAGTCCCAGGATAAAAAAGTGCCCAGTCCTGTTCAGAGCAATGGTGCCAGGACTGGAAAAAATGGCAGTGTAGAATCCTCAAGACACAGAAACATTCCAACAATGGGGTTAGGCCAGGCTTAGGGGGAGAATGCTCTCCCACCCATTCATAGAAGGAAGTACACAAAAACACAAACACTGAAAGAAAGAAATGATGTATTGTTACTATTATGCAAGAAGCCCAGTATTTCTGGATGGAACATATTCACCATCTATGAAAAATTTTACAATACAAAAATTAAGTTCAAAAAGGGGCCATGTAGAACAGAAGATTAGTAAAGCAGAAGTTAAACAAATAGAACTTGACATTATGGAATACCTACAAAGTGAATGATTTAGTGTAGAAACTCTAGCACACGTTATGTCACAGCATGACAGGACAATGAGTCCCCAAAGTAAGGAGAAACAGGAAGAGTGGGAGACATCTCAAGAAATATGGACTTGGGAAAGAAAAAAAAAAGAAAGCAAAACTAATAAATACAAAAAAAAAAAAAACAGCACCAAAGATAGATTTGCACAAAGGGGGTTCAACCGACCCTGGGAACTATAGATGCATAAGCCTAACCACCTTATCTGCAAGGCCGTGGAGAGAATATTCATGGACCTTATCACCAAAGATGTAGGTGACCTTCAAACTCTTGACCCAACCCAAGGGTAGATCATGCTTATTAAACTTGTTGGACTTCTGTGAGAATGTCACCGAAGCCCTGGATGAAGGTGAAACAGTGCATACATCCTTGAGTCAGCCAAGGCTGTTGACACAATCACCTACTCAGGTGTCATTGAGAAACTCATCCAGCTAGAAATTAACCCATATGTTACTAGATGGGTAGTCAACTGTCTTACCGACAATGCATACAGTCAAAGTTGGGGATTCCACCTCTATCAGCAGATGAGTTACCAGTGATATACCACAAGGATCTGTGCTAGGCCCCCTACTGTTTGAATCTATTTTTGAGAAGTCCAGATGAAAATAGATGGCCTGTGGCTTATCATGTTCGCCGATGACTGCAAACTAGGTGACATCATTGAGTCCCCAATGATGTTGTCATACTACAAAAACGGCTTACACAGACAGATGACTGATGCAAAAGCCATCGACTTAAACTAAAAACAAAAAAAATGCTTTCTCATCCCTTTCAGTAAAGGGGAAGTCCCTGCATGTTACAATATTAACAGTACCCCCCTTAACTCAAACCCTGTGGTGAGAGATATGGGAACACAGGTTTATGGCAACCTTAACTTTGATCACCATGCATTCACAGTGGTAAGGAAGGCCTTCTTTGTTACACATCTCATAAGTAAGGGCATCGCATCCAGAGCTAAGGATGTTACATCTCCCCTGTACTCATCCCTCATCAGACCACTAATAGAGTACAATGATCCCTTCTGTATGTACCTCACCAGACACTGCAACAGCTGGAGACACCTCAGAGGTTTCTCACCTTGAAAATTCAGAGCCTTTAACACATGAACTACATGGGCAGATTGAAGGTCCTGTCACTGTACTCTGTATCTTATAGGCTGCTGAGATATGACTTATAACTGGCCTACAGAGCAGTCTCATACCCTGCCCTAACGGAAATTTTGCACATCCACAAGTCAAATGGGATAAGATTCACTAGATCTGGGATCTTAAACTAGCCTGGGACATTAACAGGACATGTTGGACAGACAGAAAACCTAGCCTGCCACATTAACAGGACATGCCGGATAGACAGATATGTTTCACAGAGACTGCCACTCATTTGGGCCAAACTTCCAATTCACATCACACAGTGACCTCAATGATCTTATTTAAGCGTATCCTAGACAATTGGATGGGAGACTGTAAATTTACCCTAGGGGCGTCACCCAAGTCCTTTTGGATAAGGGCAGTCGGTGCTGATCATAGACTTGAGCTGCAAATATAGACCATGCAACTTGGTCAATAAGGGGACAAGGGTATGACATGGCTAAGCTTATAAAGGCCCTAGGGGCAATAGCCTAGTAATATCCTATGAACCTATGAATAGATATAAAGTCAAAGGCATCTGGAAATGGAAAATTTTTCAATACAAAAAAATAAGAAAATAGGATTAGTAATAGCGAAATTAAAGAAACAGAAACTGAAGTTATGGATTACCTGTGAAGTGAAGGGTTTAGTGTAGAAAATCCAACTCTGGTAACATCACAGCATGACAGAACAACGAGTCCCCAAATTAAGGCGAAACCAGTGGAAAGGGAAGCTTCTGATCAGTTGCCATATGAAGATGCTTTGGAGACTTCAGCAGGAAGCTAGTACAAAAGCTCAGATGGAGTTGCACAGCAAGGGAAGGAGCAGGAAATGGTGGCAACTCTAATGCAGTCAATGTTGTGGAGTGATAGGCCAGTGAGTTCCCATATTAAAGAGCAATGGATGTCACAGGACGAAGCTGAAGAGACTATGTCACAGAAAGATGCTGTGGAACTTTCTGTAGAATTCATGCAGGAAACAGAGAATAAAGAATTTGCCCTCAGCTTAGAAGAAAAACATCTAAGGGAAGAGTTGCTTGATTTAATAGAGATGGAGGGACATACTAAGATCGATGAAAGAAATAAATTACAGAAAGTCAATACGACCCAAAATGATAGAAGTCTGATAAAACAAACGAACATAGTAATCCAGACTACTTACAAAAATTCATGTGACATAATAGAAGTAAATGGAATATATTACTGTGCAGCTAAATTAATAACCGATAAAGTCTTACTTCAAAAACTCAGAGCAATAAGAGGAAAGGAAGAAATGAAATGCCATCATGAAAGCATCAAATAGAGAAAACTCTACAGCAGTTAAGACAAGAAGTGTCACTATTAGAAGATTATAGAACAGGAAACAGATCAACAAAATTACTCATAAAGATAGATGTGATAAAAGAAGTAGACAGTTTTAGAACAGACCAGGATCTATGATACACTACTGCAAAATAATAAACTAAAGCTATCAGCACAGGTAGAGAAACTTAGAAGATATGCAGATAAATATAAAGGAAAAGTACAAAATAAGCAATTTATTGATGACCCAGAAAAAAATTATAGAGAACTGGGAAACACAACAAAAGGAATAGAAACACCACCAAAAACAGAAGAAATAGATGCATTTTGGAGAAATATTTATGAACACCCCGTGGAACATAACAAAGATGCTGAACTGACAGAAGTAAGAGAAACAGTAAGGAATTCAAATATACAGGATATGAAATGGGATGAAGTAACCGCCAAAGAAAGTGAAACAAAATTTAAAAAAGCTTCTAACTGGAAAACCCCAAGCCTATATGCAGTACCTAACTTTTGGCTAAAAGTCTTAACATCTTTACACAAAGAGTTAACCCTGAGTTAGAACTACTTATATGTGTACACCGAACAGACACCAGCCTGGTTAACAACAGTAAAAATGATAATGCTCCTTAACAGTGAACCTGCAAGCTAGCCTAAAAACTAAAGACCAATAACTTGCTTTCCAACAATGTATAAATTATACACTGGAACTGATGCCAACAAAGTTTATAGCCATTTAGAAGAAAACTCAATCATGGCAACTGAACAATATGGTAATAAAAACGTCATATGGAATAAAGGACCATTTGTTGTTAAAGTCATAATGGAGAATTGCAAAAAAGGAGAAGAATCTATGTATGGCATGGATAGATTACAAAAAAGCATTGACAGCATCCAATATGCATGGATAAAGGAGTGCTTACACATGTATAAGATACACCATACACTGATCAACTACATTACAATGACCATGAAACAGTGGCAAACCACTTTGCAATTAAGCCTTGAAAAAGGACAAATGATTATCTCAGGGGTAAAATCAAATGGGGGATATCCAGGGGTAACTCGTCGTGCTATTATTCTTGTGTCTTGCCATTAAGCCATTAAGCTGTCTGATTTATAGATTAGGCCATGGCTACAATCTCTCAGAAAACAACAAAGTGTAAAGACTTCTTGTCTTCCTTCTGTGGATCATTTAAAACTGTATAGTTCATCAGAAGAGGAGCTGAAAGGACAACTGGAATTTTTCAAAACATTTTCACATAAGAATGTCATTTGGTCTTGATAAATGTGCAAAAACTAAAATTTAAAGCAGGAAAGCTGCAGCACCAAGAACATATTAGTCTGAGACAGGAAGGTGATATAAAGGAACTTGAGCAGGATGGAGTGTATAAATGTTTGGCAGTTGATGAAAGATCAATAATAAAATGTAAATAAATGTGAACAAAACTCAGAAAGGAATATTTTAGAAGACTAAAAATACTACTGAAAACAGCCCTGATATCTATGAACAAAGTCCAGTCTATAAACCAATGTGCTCCTCCTGATCTAACTTACAGTTTTGGGGAGATTGACTGGCCCTAAAAGGTATTGGATCAGTTGGACAGGAAATCAAAAAAAATGCTTCATGCTTATCAAATGATATATAAAAATTGGTGTATACCAAGATTATATATTCCTAATTCTGAAGGAAGTATGGGCCCTTCTTAAAACTGATTACATGTATTGATTACATGTATAGATCTGCAATTGCAGGACTGCATATGTATCTGCTGACCTCATATCCAAACATAGTGAATGTTTTGAAACATGAAGAGAGCAAGTCTGAGATGACTTCCCTGCTTAGTATGCAGAAGCATATCGGTGTCAAGATGGAATGGAAATGAAACCCAAGTAGATAAAAATCAAGCAGCAACAGAATGTGCCAGAAACAAAAAAGAATATAAGGATCAGATGAGTGGCAGGAAATGTGGAAAAGGCATAAATATAGCTGTAAGTACAGAAAATACCTGGAGCAACCTCATGTCCATCAGGATCCGATGTAGGAATGGTTAAGGACAGGAATTTAAATCAAAAGATGAAAGATTAATAATGGCAGCCCAGGACAGTGGACTATTTTATACCTTGGTTTACAAAGTCCATTGAACATGTGGGAGAAACAGACAAATGCAGGTTTTGTAAAACAGAACTGGAAATAGTCCTTGTTGCTAGTGTGATGCACTAATGACATAGGGCCTGTATACTTAAAGGTATATTAATGGGGCAAAACTGTTACATTGGGGATTGTGCAAACATTACAATAGTGAAGTGGCCGACAATCATTGGACAATAATGAAATTTACATCACATGGGATCATCCATTACTAACAGTTCAAAAAAACAAATGCAAGAAAACCAGACATAGTAGTCCATGAAAAGAAGACAAAAGTATCATTGATCATTGAAATTACTACACCCACTGATTATAGTCTCTTACATAGAGGCCCAAAGTCATAAAATACCAGGATTTGCAGGCAGAAGCAAGGACGATGTGGAAGAAGGAAACCCAGACAGTTCCAATAGTAGTAGGAGCAATGGTTCTGAAAAAAATAATTCAGAGTCTTATTTAGATATGCTACCGATACGCATAACTTCATATGAATTGCATAAGGAGTCAATTTTGAACATGTTGCAGGTGCTAATAAGAGCACTTCTGGCTAACATCAAAAACAGAGACAATACTAATTTCACAAACTTTAATCATACATTGACTTAGTTATGGGGGTCTATTCCCGTCATAGTATTAGAAACTCTAATAACCTATTCATAGTGTAGTCTGACTAAATACAAACACAACAGGCAGCTCTGCCATTCCCAAGTACCTCTGAACCCCAAAATGCAACCTATATGTTGTTTGTAATACTGCATGTATCGCAGATAAATCACTTGTCATTCATACAGTTTTATGGCCATAAATAATTGTTTCCTGTTTGTGTGTGTGTGTGTGTGTGTGTGTGTGTGTGTGTGTGTGTGTGTGTGTGTGTGTGTGTGTGTGTGTGTGTGTGTGTGTGTGTGTGTGTGTGTGTGTGTGGCTATACATCTGTCTGTGTCTCTGTGTGTGTTTTATTTCATGTTTTTTTTCAGTTTGCCTTTTGAAGCTATTTCTTAAAACAGCAAGATTTGGAGTTACCAGTTGTCTGTTACAAATATGTTTGAATCTGCCCATGTAGTTCCCAGCAAACCTTTGATTGCCAATATAAATGCATTGATGTGTTTTAGCTGGGACATTGCTATTCATGTGAAGTGCTGTGCCCATCCCACATCTGCTGCTATGTGTCCTAATTCAGATTGCATTACTTTGGATTGTGGGTTATAATTTTTAGATGTTGCAGTCTGGAACTAAGGGCGCTGTTCATAGATATATTATGCCATGATATAGAGAGTATAACTGCATACCAAAGCCCTGTGTGATTCATAAAAAATTATGCATAATGAAGCTAGTTTGTATGCCTTCTTGCTTCACTATATACACATATCATATTCTATACCCACATCACACATGTAAATCAACTGTCCATGATCATAATTGTTTCACAAGCATAAAAATAACCATGTCTGTGTGTAGGTTGGCCAGAGTGGTGAAGCTTGTGGAACTGCAACTCTATAAAAGCAGATGGTATGACATCTGGGAAGTGTGGCAATCCTCCTTTCCTGCTGTTATGAAAAATGCAGTAATCCTCCTTTCCTGTTGATATGGGAAGGGTAGTAATCCTCCTTTCCTGTTGATATAGGAAGTGTGATAATCATCCTTTCCTGCTGATATAGGAAGTGAGGTAATCCTTCTTTCCTGCTGATATGGAAAGTGTGGTAATCCTTCTTTCCTGCTGATACAGGAAGTGCATTAATCCTTCTTTCCTGCTGAGGCAATTCTCCTTTCCTGCTGATATGAGAAGTGTGGCAATCCTCCTTTCTGGCTGATATGGGAAGTGTGGTATCTCATCCTTTCCTGCTGTTATGGGAAATGCAGCAATCCTCCTTTATTGCTGGTATGGGAAGGGAGGTAATCCTCCTTTCCTGTTGATACAGGAAGTGAAGTAATCCTCCTTTCCTGCCGATATGAGAAGAGTGGTAATCCTTCTACTCTGCTGATACAGGAAGTGTGGTAATCCTCCTTTCCTGCTGATATCGGAAGTGTGGAAATCCTTCTTTTCTGCTGAGCCTATCCTCCTTTCCTGCTGATATGGGAAGTGCGGTAATCCTCCTTTCCTGCTGATATGGAAAGTGCAGTAATCATCCTTTGCTGCTGATAAGGCAAGTGCAGTAATCCTTCTTTCCTGCTGAGGCAATCCTCCTTTCCTGCTGATATGGGAAGTGTGGCAATACTCCTTTCCTGCTGATAGAGGAAGTTTGGGAATACTCCTTTCCTGCTGATATGTTGCTTAGTATGTGGAACTGAGCATATATCCATGCTGTAAAAACAAAATTAGAAATAAAAACTGCATTGCGTTGCAGAAAAATCCCTACCACTGATAGAGTTCATTAAGGACAACAACCCCCTCCCCCACAGTGACGTTGTCAAGTTTCAGCCAGTGGTAATCACCCAGCTCCATCAACATGCCTAATGAGTAAAAAATCCTTATGTCTTTTTTAGGCATGACAGTGGAGCACCACACACTACACCAGGGAAAATAATATGTAGTGAGGTATATAAAGCACAACTTACTACATAGCTTTGTTGTACTGTATTTTTTCATGCTGCCATACAGTGCTATTTAGAACTCAAGAAGATGAGCGTGCATCAGTGATGGCCTGCTCATCTGAATCTGACAGATATGTTAATTTCACGTAACAGAATGCTATATTTAAAATATTATCATTAAAACCATATATTAAGAGCATTACAGCCTTATTATATATAAAAAGAAGGACAGAAGAGAAATGTTCCTGTCACTAAGACTAGGCTACAACCATCTGAGACAAATGAATGCACAGTTTAACATCTCATCCAAAGAAACAGTCTTTCAAGTCATGTGATGTGTATAGTGCATAAAATACCACTACCATTACAGTGTTACTCCATAAGATGTACGCTTAGTGCTTATGCCAGGTTGGGCTGCTCTCTAGTGTACATTAATAAATGGGCACATTGCTGCACTTTCCCGATCCCCTGAAAATATTTCTGATTGTTCACAGTGCACTTCATTTCCTGCTACAAAGGCATTATTTTTATTTAGTTTTACTTAGTTGGCTAGTTCTGTTTTTGTTGAACAGAGTAGACTGACTAGGCCAGTAGAAAATAAATGCATAATCTTCCTCTATTCAGGGTATTGTCTCATATCCTGTACCATTGTAAATTGCATATGTAATGCTCTCACTGACCTACACAACACTGCAGCAGAGCTTGTTGGCATTGTACTGAATGAGGAGAGAGGTGCAACAGCTTACTTCTATGAAATGCATTCAAGGAGATCAGGAATGGCTTGGGCAACAGAACACACAGTAATGTATCTGTATATGTATATGTTCCTGCACACAGTTTATAAACATTCAAGATCTTTCATATGATGGCTTTCAAGAGAATGATCCATAAATCATAAAACATTGTCATATTAAACATAATACATAATGCACAGAAGGCCTGTACACCTCTGTGTACTACATCAATGAATACCAGGACCTGTGTGAATCAGAGTTTGTATAATTGCTTTCCTGTATTTTTACCCAATTCTTTCATCTTCATTTTTTCCATATTCAGTTTTAAATCTAATAGAGTTCCTTCAAACACTTATAAAGGATGTTTACTTAGTAGTTGTTTTTGTACATTTGTTTCAGTTACTGTGTGGGAGCTACATATATATATATATATATATATATATATATATATATATATATATATATATATATATACATACACATGTTTCAGCCATGGACAATAATGTCCTGTTAGCCTGTTAGCATACCAAAACAGTCATCCTATAATGAGAGATGAGTGTCCAAGCTGTTCTTAAACTATCTAAACTATTGCTGGCTTTAACATAATTTAGTAGCCTATTCTATATGTCAGTTATTCTCTGAGAACAAATTAGCACATCTTTCATTCCATCTCCTACACAGTCTGGCCGTTGCTTCTGTATTACCCTTTGATAACCCCAACATTCCCAGAGGTAGGTATTTCTAAATTCTCTATATACCTGAATATCGTGTCCTCTTAAATATCTATATAAAAGGACAAAAGGTCACTAGTGCTTCTGGTAAATCCACCTTGCGTTTATTACATAGTTACCATATAATGCATTTCTCCCAAATCTCATACACTGTTTTTGATTTATTTATTATAATAATATTTTTCTGTACACAGCTGGTCAATTTTGTCAAATTATTTGCAGAGAAGCCTTATCTATAACAGATGTAATCAGTTTCCTATTTTCAAGTCATCTGCATACAGACTGTAGAACAGCTCAGATGAATAAGATAAACCAGAAAGATACAGCCTAAACAAGTATGGGCCTAAGTTACCAAGAAAAAACAGAAGTAGCTTCACAGTGTAACAAAAAGAAAACGGAAATCCAAAGAACAAAACCATGCTGTATCCTCACCACAGAACTTATTTTACTGAAGCTTTGTTCAAGCATTGCCATCTTAAAACACAAGACTTCTTCAGAAAAAAGTATGCTCCCAGGACTGAGCCCTGCAGGATGCCCTAACTGTAACCTAGAATTTTACCCATCCATTTGCTGGATGATATTTACCATGTCCTTTTTGTAAACCATGCTTCTGTCCATCTTACAAATATTACAGTAATACCTAGTTGTTGTAATTTATTGTTATATTTTATGTATGACACCATCAAAGACGGAAGATACATACGTTTTAATTTATAGCAATTATGTTATTCTATGAGGTTATATATACAAAGAGTGTCAGGAGTAGTGTTTTAGAAAAGAATGCCAAAGAAACTGAAAAGTAAGGTGTACAAAATAGTGGTATGACCAGTACTACTGTATCATACAGGAACTTGAGACGTAAATGCAGAGCAGTTGAGAAAGTTAGACTTGATGGAATTGAAGTGCCTGAGACAAGTGTTTGGATGCACATGGTGGGACAGAAGAAGATATGAGGACATAAGAGCAATAGCCAAAGTAGCTCCAGTTGCAGAAAAGGTCAAAGAGAACAAATTACTGTGGCTTGGGCATGCATGCAGAAAAGCAGAAGACATTCTGGTAAAGAAGATTTCGGACAGACAGGAAGAAGGCAAGAGGAAATGATGGCATCCAACAAAGAGGTAGATTGACTGTGTGAGAAGACCTGCAACAGTCAGGCATTAGTGTCGAAGTATCCAAAGCACTTTATTAACAAACCTTAGCCTTCACAACCATCACTTTGTGAAGGCTGTTTTAGCTGAGGCACTAAGGTTTGTTAATAAAGTGCTTTGGATTCTCTTGCCAGTGGTTATTTGCTTTTCTTTTTTCTTTTTCTTTTGTTGTTTGTGATGAGTGTCAAAGAAGGTAGCAGGGTGGCATTGAATAGGGAGAGATGGCGACAAGTGGCACAACACACTGACCCCATGTAGAAAATGGGAAAAAGGGGGTTGACGATGATGTTGAATACATAGTTATAGACCTATTTTCAACACATGCATGCTGTTATATGGTTTCAAGTCCCAACATTTCCAATTCTGACAACAGTGTATCCAAAATAATCCCATCTGTTAAGTTCATTTTGTAAGGTTTGAAAAACAATTTATCTAGAAAGTAAAGAATATACATAAAACACACACTTCCTTACAAATATACCAGCATGTGTATTCTCAGTGCACTTCCCAGCTTTAGCCTGTTTCTTTAAAATGTTAATTGATTTTAAATGTTAATTGATTTTGATTAAGCTATTGATGCAATGCATTTTTATGTTTTTGAAAAAGTCTGTGACTAGATCAGACAAAAGCGCTTACCTTAATTTCTGCATTGGATATTTATGCAATGGATGGTTTTACATTACTGATTTTATGTTCCACTAAAACAACAGTTTGGTGGAATTTTAAGACTTTGCTGCACATGTTTTCTGTTAAATTGCTGAGTGAACGTTTGATCTGGTTTGTGCTTCTGGGTGCTGGAGGCAGTTACAGGATTGTTTTTGTGTTACTAGTGGATTTTACACTCCTGCACACTCTCTTTTTATTTGCAGTTGGTGCTGACCATTTGTTTGACTCACCCAGTACACAGTAGAATTATCCTTGAACTGCAACTCTTGAGAATTGTACTTTTACAGTTATGGATTCCAACAACTCAGCTACACCTCAGGTAGTCAACTTGGAAGCAGCTAACTCCAATATGGCGACTGTAGGCAAAGAAAACAACATCGGACATTTGTATAAACTTATGTCTTTACAATATCAGCAACTGCAAAAGACACTGGACAAACGACAAGCCCCAGCAGCCTCAGCGGCTTCTCAAATGGCAATGATGACATCATCTTCTGCTCTCTTTTACCTGAAGGGGGAAGGAACACTGGGCTCATAATGAGCAGTCGGATTATCTTCCTTGAACAATATTCCATGTGGGCAGCAAGTTAACATCAACCATGTGCAGGAAACTCCAAGAAAATTAATTTTGAACGATGAGTACAGGATGAGACCCTGCTTTTTATGGAAGCAAGACAAACGAGGAATTTGGACATTCATCAATGGCTTAAGGACTTTGAAATTAACATGAGCAAGGTACGTAATTTACAAATAGATAATGCATACTTTGCTGAGTGTATTAAACAGCAGAGAATACTGAAAGGGCTGTGAATGGGTAAATTCCCCAACAGTCTGACTTTGGGACAGCAAGAGTTAGACAAACTTTTAGCCATGTTTGGCAGACATGGTGTGGAATGACTTCACTTTATTATTAAAATAAATAATAATAAAATTAATGGATTGTTAGAGGATATCAACAAACTTAACAGTGGTATTTTAAATGACAAAAGTTTTATTAATTTTAAAAGTAAATATGACAAAATTATTAGTAAAATTCTGCAACAGGTTAAAGGCAACATTAATAGAAAACAAAGGAAACTGAGGAGGGATGAGTTGAAATATAAATACAAAGAAGCTTACCAGCTTCCTAAAGGCTATTATGGTGACAATGTATTAAATAATCGTGGGGTTGACTACACAAAAGGAACAAGTTCAGTAGGTTATGAAGTAAGGGGAGAGAATGATGAAGTACAGATTGAAGGTTTTAACGGAGACCATGATGAGGTTTTCGACCGAGAATTTCCACCTTTACGTAGGTCTGAAAGAATTTTAAATCGTGACAGGAACAGACAGAATTTTGTAGGGGGACAACAGACCCCAAGAGGGAGGGCCCAGAGAGGTCCCAGGAGGTTTTGGAACAACAAGAACCACAACAGATACTGAGTTGGGAGGGTGGCCTAATGGTTAAGGTGTTTGCCTTACAAACACAAAATGCAGGGTTTGAGTCTCACAAGGGATAATTGGCTAGATTTAAAATGGCTTTCAAGGGCAGTTAGCTTAGCACGAATCTATGAACCTATAATAAAATACACCCCAGTGGTGATATTTCCAGTTTCAATGGTAAACGTTTGAGCTTAAATGGTTTCAATACTTTTAATTACACAGAAAAACCAGTTCCGGTTACCCATTTTTCTTCATTTGGAAAATGACTTAAATTTGTTCCTGCTAGGAAGCCGGACATAGCGGGGGTTATGACTGAACAGAAACTTTATACTACAAACCTCAACCTGCATTTATTTTTTTCAAGACACGGGGGAACAAATTGGTTATTTACCCAGTATGTTTAGGAAAAGAAGTTTGTTTATCCCTTTGCACCCTGTTTTAGCTCATTATGAGAAAATTTGCACTAGGGAAATATTTTATGAATTTCACAGCCACAGGGAAAAGTTCTATAACCTTACTAAGGATGAAGTGACACTCCTTAACCAGTTAAGAGGTACTGACACTATGTGTGTCATGAAGCCAGACAGGGGGTGAGGAGCAGTCCTGGTAGACAAAATGGATTACATCAATGACATCACTAATATGTTGCAGGATACTGATAAATATGAGGTGGCCTCTTTGAATGAGATTAACATTTCCCATAGAAGGGTACATGTGTTTTTGGAGGACAGTTTGTTACAGGGGGTGATTAAAGAGTTGTTTAATTTTTTACAGAATAAACATCCTTACATCCCCACTGTCTTCGGCATACCCAAAGTAAATAAAAATGTGTTACACCCCCCCTTACAGACATATTGTGGCAGCACACAACAGTTCAACTTATTCATTAGGGTTGTTTGTTGACTGGCTTCTCAAGGACACATTGCCCAGAATAGATTATATACTTTCTGACTCCTGGGACATTTTGTCCTGGATACAAAATGAATTTTTTGAAGAAACTACGGGATTCTCAACTATTGATGTAGTTGATTTCTTTGGGTCCATTCCTCATGACACTGGACTTGAATTATTCCAAGAGGCTTTGTTGGAATATAGTGACTTGAATGCCAACAAGATTAATCTAGTTATGGAATTAATGGAATTAGTCCTTAACAATAACTATTTTGTTTTTGAGGAGGAATATTATAGGCAGTCAAAATGGGTTGCCATGGGGTCTAGTTGTGCCCCGATGTATGCAAACCTGGTTATGACAATGTGGGAAAAAGGTTTTATCTTTGGATCTGATTTTGCAAACAACTGGTTATTGTACTTGCAATACCTTGATGACATTTTTATTTTGTGGAAGGGACAATTTGTAGTAGCTGACAATTTTATTGATTACCTCAATAATATACATGATTATTTTAAATTTACACACACTTATGATTTCACTATTATTAATTACTTAGATGTTAACATTACTAGGGATGCAAACACGAACATGTTCATATCCAAGGTTTATCGCAAACCGACATACTCAAATAGTTTTTTAAGTTACAAAAGCCATCACCCCTTTTACCTCAAGAAGAATCTTGTGAGAGGTGAAATGATTAGAGAGGGCTTGTATGTGTTCAACCCTGGATTGTTTGAAGAGGGAACTAGGTCAGTTAATTCAAATATTTACTGACAGAGGTTACCCGGAGGACTGGGTTCGGGAATTGGGTATAGACATTCTGAGTGGGTGGGGTACTAGATATACCCCTTTGTTGGTGGTGCCCCAGCCTTGAAAGAAGCAACCTTTCTCGGGGGTTAGTTCCAATCACTCACATTCCATGGTTACCTATTACGGTTCCTTCGATCACAAGATTAGGGATAGGGACATTCTCAATATAAAACTGGTGTATTTTGGAGGGTAACGAAGACCTGATTCAGTCCCTAGGTAAAGGACCATCATTTTCATATAAGTTAGGACACAGTACGAAACATCTCCTGGAACATCCACTTTTAAATACAAATGAAAGAAGGGGAACAAAGAAATGTGGTAGAGGTAAGCAGTGTCCACTTATTTTGGAAAATACAGAAATATTGATAGGTGACCTGCCGCAGAGAATTTATTTGGCTGGGGGAATTGTCAAACCAAGGGTTTGGTATAGGTAAATGTTTGTCAGCGGTGTAATATGTTTTACGTAGGCAAAACTGAAAGACCTCTGAGAAAAAAGGATTTATGAACACTTGTATACTATGGAAACTCATAACCATAACAATGCTTTGCACAGACATGCACTAAAATGTTACAACTTTACAGGATATAAGTTTGGCATTTTATAAGTGGTCAGATACAATGAGAGGGGAGGAGACTGGTGTAATGAATTAGCGAGATGGGAATTGATGTGGCAGTTGTCATTAAATGCCACCCAACCACCAGGTATCAATGACCATTTATCTTTAGTGCCTATACTGAAACAAAGGACACTTAAGTTTTAATGGTATTTTGTAAGGTTTGAAAAACAATTTATCTAGAAAGTATAGAATATACATAAAACACACACTTCTTTACAAATATACCAGCATATGTAATTCTCACTTCCCAGTTCTAACCTGTTTCTTTAAAATCTTAATTGATTTTAAATGTTAATTGATTTTGATTAAGCTACTATTTATACCATGACACAATGTTTTTTTATTGTTTTGAAAAAGTCTGTGACTAGATCAGATGAAAATGCTTACCTTAATTTCTGCATTGGACATTTATGCAACGGATGGTTTTGCTTTATTGAATTTATGTACCACTACAACAACTGTTTGGTGGAATTTTAAGACTTTGCTGCACGCATTTTCTATTAAATTGCTGAGTGAACTTTTGGTCTGGTTTGTGATCCTGGGTGCTTGAGTGAGTTACAGGAGTGTTTTTGTGTTACTAGTGGATTTTACACTGCTGCAAGCTCTCTTTCAATTCTGACAACAGTGTATCCAAAGTAATCCCATCTGTTATTCTTGCTCAACAAGAAAATAGACTTAATGTCTACTGGATGCTGAGTTTGTCCTGCTCCTCTTTCCCTTAAAGATTGGTTTGACAAGTACATGTCTACAATCTTTAGGAATCTCTCCATACTTAAATGACCTAGAGAATAGCAGATTTAATGGTTCTGTTCATTCACATTGAAGTGTGCTCAAGTCATTCTTATTATGTCTCATCCCAGTGCCTTATGAAGGTGCAGTTTGCTTAGTACTTTTAAAACATAGGCTAATTTAATTTCAATAGCTGATGTTACCCAGATGTTGCTACCACAAATTAGTCCCCGTTTCTGTAGTCAAATCATTTTGCACAAGATTTTGTAAATATATCTACAATGAGTTGTGTTTGAGAAAAACTTTAGAATTTCTACACAGTTTATCTCTCTGTAGGCCTTTATTCCTTCCATATCTTGTATATCTTTGAAATGGTTTCATATTATGATTAATATCTTTAGATATTTTTTCTCAGATTCTCCTGATGCTGTCTCATACTATGTTTAATGTATCTCTGCAGTTTATTTAAGTTTTCAAAGTTGTTTTCCATTTCTTATATTTTTAACCTCTCATCTTAACTAAGTATCTTGTTCTTATGGAAATAGATCCTCCAACCTTGTGTGTCTAGATGCTAGTATTAAACACTTTTTTTCACTCAAACAATTTTCCTTCACAAACTTGCCACAATTATTCTTTCCACTGAAAACATCACTTCATCTAGTTTTACACAATGACTGTTTTGCTTCCTGTGTTGCATGCAAGAAATTTATAAATTCCTTTATGTCATCAGCACTTAACGTTGGTAGTATGTACACTCCAGGAATTGTAATCTCTTACAAAGTTATCTTTTTTGGCATGGTTATACAATCTACAGTACAGGTTTTATTATCAATGATGTAAGAATCACAAGTCTCATAGCAATATTTAATCCCTATTATATTACTTTCAATGGATTTTTGTTAGAATGCCTTACACAGTAAAACACTTATACCTTTGCAAAACTGGTTTCCAAATCATTGCACTTTAAACATGTTTCACTAACAGTAACAGCATCAATGTTCTGTGAACATGGCAAAATTTTCAGCTCCCTGTTGAAACCTTGCACTCGTAACACAGAATGTCAACATGCCGAAAAAAATACCATCAAAAATACAAAAGGATAGTGAATATCCAGCATCTCTCATTTTCTTTAAATTTCATTTTTGCAGGGAGGCAAGTCCTTCACCATCCTCCTGAACTTATATATACCACCTCTGATTACATTTCCCATTAAAGCAATTTGGATTTTTGATGTTATATTATTTTGTATTAGTGTCTGAGAGTTTTGTTGCTTTTGGTATTGTGTGATTGTGTTGTACTTGTCTTAAATGTTTGTGTGTGTCTGTGTGTGTGTGTGTGTGTGTGTGTGTGTGTGTGTGTGTGTGTGTGTGTGTGTGTGTGTGTGTGTGTGTGTGTGTGTGTGCACACGTGTGCGTGTGTGTGTGCGTGCATATTTACTGTTCATATTCCATTTTGCCATTGTTGTACACAGGGTTTGTTTTCTATTAAAGAATATGGAGATTTTGTCGTATTATAAATTATGGGACTATAGATCCAGCTACGTATTTTTGCCTTTGTTAAGGTGATGTACAACATGTATATATCAACCATCAACTTATATACATTTTTGAGGGCCCAAGATTTACTAATGCTATACATATATATATATATATATATATATATATATATATATATATATATATATATATATATATATATATATTTATAGGTTCATAGGTTCATAGGTTTATACTAGGCTATCTGCCCGAGGGCATTTACAAGCCTAGCCCATAGTTTTGTGGCTTACGCCACCCCTTTAGTTTGGAGAAACTATGCCCATTATTTTGCAGTGCCTCTGTTGAGCAGAGACACTGAGGTAATCCCTGGGGTATATCTGCGATCTCCTATCCATTGGTCAAGATTCCTCTTGAACAAAGCCAGCGAGGTGCTCTGCCTCACATATACTGGGATTTTGTTCCACAGCATAGGAGTCTTTGGGTGATGAATCTATCCCTCCAGCACGTCCTATTAATAGCTGTGTCTAGGTTTAGGTCTCCTGCCCTTGTGGCTCTAAGAGATTTCGATTTTTGAGGTGAAGCATGTTCATCAAATCTGGGTTTGACATGGCCTTGTATGTCAGGCACAGGTCACCTCTGAGCAGGCGGTGGCGACTGAATAGAGCTGGAGTTCTTTCAGTCGGGCAGCATAAGACATATCTTTGAGACCTTTTATCCTTTTGGTGAGGAACTTTGGGGCCTCTCCAGCTGCTGCAAGTGTCGGGTCAGATACATTCTGAATGGGGCATTGTACTCAATCATTGGTCTGATGAGTGATGAGTACAGGAGACTATGACCTCCCTTGATCTAGATGTGAAACCCTTCATGATCAGGTGGGCAATGTAGAAGGTCTTCCTAACTATTTTAGCAACATGAGTGTCGAATGAAAGGTTACTGTCAACCTGGGTCCCCAGGTCCCTGATAACTTCTTCTGTGCTCAGTGGATTGCCTCTTATATGGTAGCTAGGGGTAACCTTGATTTTCCCGAAGGGTATGACTATGCATTTTTTGGCATTTAACTTTAGGCCATGGCTCTGGCACCAGTTATCCGTTTCTGTGAGGCCCTTCTGAAGGATATCTGTGTCAGATGTGTTTTCGACTATGGCGCCCAGTTTGCAGTCATCTGCAAACTTGGTCAGCCATAACCCTCCTGTGTTTGCTTGTACTTCAGAGAAGTAGATGCCGAACAAGAGTGGGCCCAGGACTGAGCCCTGTGGGACACCACTTGTGACAGGCATTGAGTATGACATGGCGCCAGCAACTCTGACCCTGTGGGTTCTGTCACTCAGCCAGTTTGCAACCCATCTTGTGACGTATGGGTTTACCTTTAGGCTGATGAGTTTTTCAATGATACCCGAGTGGGGTATTGTATCGAAGGCCTTTGCTAGGTCCAGGTAGGCTGTATGGACTGCCTTACCGTCATCAATGGCCTTGGTGACCGTTTCAAAGAAGTCAACCAAGTTTAGAAGGCATGATCTGCCTTTGACAAAGCCAAACTGGGTTTGATCCAGAGTCTGCAAATTCCCTATGTCTTTATTTATGAGATCCATTATGATCCTTTCCATGGCTTTGCAGATAAGGCTTGTCAAGCTAATGGGACGGTAATTTCCAGGGTCAGTGGAGGCACCGCCTTTGTGAAGTGGGACCACAGTCGCTGTGCGCCACTCCCTGGGTACGTATCCAGAGATGAGACTGAGATTAAACAGCTGTCCTAACTGTGGGTTTAAATCCTCGTTGGCTTCGTGGAGCACACAACCGCGACCACCATCAGGTCCCATGGATGCAGTGTTTTTTGCCTTGGAGAGAGCAGTTTTCACCTGGGCATTAGAGATGTTTGGGGGGCTACTATCATTTGGTATAGATATATCTCCTTTTATTGTGGAGGGTGGGGTGAAGTTTGCACTGAACCTGTCAGCCAGTATGTTGGCAATGTCTGTAGGATCAGTAATCTTCACATCGTTTTGAACTAATTCTGAGCATATCTGGGAGCTTCCTCCCAGGTTTCTAACATAGCTAAAGAAGGCCTTATGATTGTCTTTTGAGTCCTTAGCTATTTTTTTCTCAAAATTTGCTTTGGATGATTTTATGAGAGCTCTTAGCTTTTTACTTATAATGATCAAAGGTGTCTTACCTCTTAAGGATTTAGCTCTATCTTGTAGTAGCTTCCTCCTTTTGTTGTAGAGTTTGTTTATGGCTGGGGTCCACCAGACTGGACGCCTGCCTTTGGTACAGAGAGTCTTTGTTTTGTTTGGGATTGCCTGTTCCATGCAGTCCTGCAGGTGCTGGTAGAAGGCATTTGTAAGTGATTCAGCGGCTTGCGTAGTGTTTACCGCAGGCTCGGGGCCTTAAAGGAGACCACACTAGTCTTTAGAAGTGTGAAGTCAGCTTTTGAGAAGTTCTTTACTGTGGGGTTTTTTGTTTCAGGTGGGGGTGGGATGAGGACCTCCAGCAAGATTAGCTTGTGATCTGATCTCACCAGTGAGGGGTATACTTCAGATGTTGAACATTGTGCTCCCATGTTCGTGATGATGAGATCAAGTATGTTTTCTCCTCTTGTGGGGATGGTGACTAGTTGTTCCATGGCATTTGAGTTTATGAATTCCAGGAACATTTGGGCCAGAGTGTTTGGGCTTGAGTAGTGTTCCCAGTCTATATTTGGGTAATTGAAGTCACCTAGTATAATGGTGTTTGGAGATACATTTATCCCCTCCAGTGTTTTCAGGAAAGCCATGTGAGGTTCCTGGGTTTGCGAGGGTGGCCTGTAATATGCTACAAATTGCAGAGCAGTCTTGCCTATGGTTAATTGCACCTGGATGGTCTCCGATGCATCGTGCATTGCCACCAATCTTGAGGTGTGGGTGTCCTTGATGAATATGGACACCCCCCCTCCTTTCTTGGTATTGTCCGAATTTTGGGGCCGGAACGCATGATATGAGGTAAAACCTGATAGTGCTGGGGTGCTCTCAGGAGCCTTGAACCAGGTTTCTGTCACAGCACAGACATCAATGTTCTCCATACTGAGAAGGGCCTCGAGTGCGTGCATTTTGAGATTGAGACTTCTGGCATTGAGCAGCATTACCCTTAGTTTTTTTCCATTATTGAGTTCTAGGGTGGTAGGTTTAGAATTTGAGCCTTGCCTAAAAAAGGCACTATGGGGTGGCAATAGCCTTTGCCAATATCCGGAATCCCAGGGGTGACAGGTGCAAGCCATCCCTTGCGAAGCAGCGTGGCTTGTCCAGCATGTCATCCCAGGCAGACAGACATTGGATCCCCTTTGAATGACACCAGAATTTAAGCCAATTGTTAAAGCTGATTATCTTATCTCTGTATTGTGGCATCATTTTTGGTGAAGGTAGGATACTGCTCAATGTCAGGGTCATACCTGCCTGGGCTACATAATCAGAGAGCTCCTCAATGTCTCTTTTCATGTAGTCCAAGGAGGTACGTCTCAGGTCGTTTACACCAGCGTGGACAATGACTGAGTCATACTTGTACCTGCTGTTGAGAGACCTGAGTGCTTGCGTTATGTGGCGGATTCTAGCGCCCGACAGGCAGCTTACTGTGACCTTCTCCTTATTCAATCTGGTGAGCGGGACGTCAGTGTGTCTGACTATTGAGTCACCAATGACGAGTATGTTTGGCATTGTGTTTGTCCTTGAGGGCTGTGACTGTTTGACACTCTGACTATGTGGACTATGTGTTGCAGGTGTTGTGTTCTGAGGTGGTAGTTGTTTGGGTGTCTGCTTTGGTGGCCTCTGCTGTTTTGGTAGATTTTGGTCAGAGCCTCCAGTATGTCTTTGTGTGATTATGTGTATGATTTGAAGTTGTGATGGTACTATGTGTGACTGGGTATGTAATGTGTGTGGTTACCTTCTCCTCCTGTCTGGTCTTGCCAGTCCTATGTTGAGAGAGCTCAGCCTCCAGTTTGGCCGTATAAGTGCATCTCTCGCATGTATTTGTGTTTGGTGGGAGGAGGAGAGGGTTGTCTGTGTACATGAGGCAATTGTAACATTGCCTCAATATTCCCAGGTTCACCAGCTGACCAGGAGAGGACACTAGCAACTGTTCCCAAGTCATACTAGAATGAATAGACAAAAAAACTTAAAAAGATTTCAGGGGATGTGGGTGACCGAGAAATGGGGTTAGGTTTTTTTGGGGGTACTGTCTCCAACAAGAGTGCTAACAATGTGATAAGTACTGTAGTAGCAAGTGCTAGGCTTTACAGATAGAGAATAGTCTACTTGGAGTCAAGTAGAGATGAATTTTTTAGTTATAGGATATGCCTATTTGATCAGTAGTATAGCTTGAGGAAGGTAGTTTTAAGGGAAAATTTGGAGAGTGGACTTTAGATGGCCTGAATAGTTTAAACTTAGCTAACCGCCGCTGCCCTAGTGTGCAACGGTTGCAACTCCGCGCTAAATATATTGTGCTGCCCAAGATATATATATCTTGGGCAGCACAGCGCTACAGAGGTTAGCATTGTTGCCTCACAGCAAGAGGTTCTCCAGTCTGATTCTCGGCTGGGGTCCCTTGTGTGCAGTGTTTGCATATCCTCCCTGTGTACATGTGCGTTTCCTCTGGGTGTTCTGGTTTCCTCCCACATTCGAAAGACATGTGTCCAGAGCATTTCTCCTTGGGCCTCCACTGAAAATGGACTCTGTCCCAGTTAGGCTTTCCTGGTAAACAATTGTTAAGTAAATAAATATATATATATATATATATATATATATATATATATATATATATATATATATATATATATATATATATATATATATATATATATATATATATATATATATATATATATATATATATATATATATAAATATATATATATATATATATATATATATATGTATGCATCCTTATCATTGGTAGACAACAAAAAAGTGCAACACAGAAATGAGTGACAAAAATTAGTGATAACACAGTTGGGAAACAAACAAAATGATTGAATCACAAAAACTGACAACTTCACTCCAGCTATCAGTGAATCCCAGCTGTATAATCCAGATGAGGCATTGTCTGAACAATGGTACTGTTAGGGAAAAGGGTTTTACTAATGCACTCTGTAAGGTGAGAGTTAGGGGCAGGGGTTGGGTTAAGGTTAGGTGCAGGGGCCCCTGCCTCTAACTCTGACCTAACACATTATTTTACTGATCTACTTACCTAACCCTAACTCTAGCCCTAACCTGCGAACGCCCATAACTACACACTACCTGCTATAGCAGAATCTGTCACTTTCTTATAAACACCCTCTTTTCAGTCAAACATTCCTTTTCCAGCACACTCCTACATACCTACACTATATAAACAATAAATTAAACCAAATGTTGTACACACAAATGTGTAGTCACGCATTTGTTCTGCCACCCAATAAATATTCCATTACTTAGTTGCATTCTTTATCAAACTTTTAACAAAATCATTTATAATACCACCATATGTACCATGTGTCTCTACCAGGCTACAATTTATTAACAACTAGGGCCACAATAAAATAACTAACAATCATGAAGAGCACCTTTGTGCTACAGCATGTTTCAGTCCTATAACCTCACACACATGCCAGACATATGTATTTTTAGCACCACATTAATTTAATGAAAGACAGAAACAGCACTGATTCTCATGGAGATAATAAACTTCAAGACAGAGCCCCTTCTTCCCATTATAAAATTACATGCAGCAAAATATTAATAGGTTGGGCTGATACATCCTGCAGCAATTATGGCATTTTTACAGCTCTTTTAGATGAAATGCACAGGAATTTGCAGAAGAAAACAAGTCACACCTGTACTTCTTAGAGCAAAACACCATACATAACATAATGATGACGTATAGTAAGGGAAAATCCATAAAGGCAGAGAAAAATCTAAAGGATATATTAAGTGGAAAGAAAAAAGAAAAGTAAGTTTGATAAGGAGAGAAGTTATTCATTAGTTAAGGTTAAATTGCACTACATAATATGAACTGCAAACTAATGCAGATGTGTTAATAAAAAGAGAGCCAGACATTAAACTAAGTTTGTCAATGCTTAGTGAAGCATCAGTTTACATGCTGTGATACAGATGTAAGACAGAACCAGGCAGACTGATACAGAATGATGGGGTAGCTAATGCACTGAAGTGTGTTATTAAGGCTACAACTCAAGGAAATGTCAGTAAGCATAGAGACTAATAAGTGACATGAGAGTAAGATACAGCAATCTGTGTCTCTGGAAATATTTTCTAGAGGATACGCTGCACATTTTTTGCAAAGACAATAAAACTGCATTTCATCTACTAGCATGAGCTACCAGTTTAAATGTTCATCTGGAATATAATTTGAGCTTTAATATCAGCAAACAGAATTTTATTTTCTGTATTCTTTTCATGTACAGCTTTGAAAAAAAATATGATTGTTTAGATACATCACTGCTAGTTCATACATATTCTCTTGACATCAAGCAGGTAAGTGCACAACGTATTGTAGCCAAGGAAATGAGCTATTAATAAACTCATCATACACCCCACACCTAATGGGATGAAGACCACCATTAAAAATGTAAGAAGGGGAAGATTGTGACCAGATCTCATAATGCTGCAGGCTTCAATCCACACTTTGTCATGATGTTTTAAAATGGGAAACCGTTTTATGGTATATGTAGAGGGGACTAAAAGGGACAGGGGACAAGACATGATGACAGCACAATGTTTTTGTTTTATGATTTTACTAAATACTATATTTAGTACACAATGCCGTGCCATTTTTGCCTTAGAAGAGTTATGTTTTGCTTAAACTTATATCTTATATAAATAGAATAATTTACTAAGATGCCTATGTGTATGGTAATTGACAGTCAGGTGCAATGACTTGCATGTCTGTCCTTTTTTACGAGTGTGGATTTTTTTTAGTATAAAATTGATAGTTTGATATGCTGTGCACCATCTGAACTATATTTTCTTGAATGAAAGTTTTAATACAAAAAAAGGAATACCTTGAGTGAATGCAGAGACAGCTGGCAGATACTATAAGTACAGCAACACAGAAACATGAACTTCATTTGCAAAGGACCTCATACTCAATTTCCTTGCATTCTGAATATTAAACTGCAGCCTTCATTTTCCTAATGTTGCCTTTAATGTCTGCTTCAAGTGATCCCAGCTTAGCAACTGTTGCATTTTTTTTTCAAAATTCACATTACTGTTTATTTCAAAGAAAGACAAAGCAAGTACATCAGATCATTAAACATCTTCAGTTATATAATAAAACAAATTAATCAACTGTTTCTGATTCTGCCTTCCTCTGGAAGGCCTTCCACTGAGCTATGACATGCTGAGGGGGATAAAAAACAAACAGAAATATTCTCCCCTTGTTTCATGAAAGTAAAAATGTGTTGATGGGAGAAAAAAAGCATTAGGAGTATTCTAAAGTAGAAATATACCCAATAATGAGGCTACTGATGGAAAATAGGTCAGCTTTGCAAATCCTCTTTCTTCAAAACATAATTTGCCAGTCTGTCCAGAATATTCCAGCCCTTAATTAGTATCTTCAAAATGGAGAAATCCTGAGAGATAGTAGATGTAGGGTGTCATACAGGGAAGGCCCTAAACTAGCCTTTGCTTAACATAACCTGCTTCTAGGTCACTTTTAGCTGATTATGGCACCATAACTGTTCCCCAGTTACCTAGGTTTATCTAGTAAGCCTGGAAGCTGGATAAACTAGTCACGTGATCTAAGTGAGTCACCAATGTCAGATCAGACTCATGTCAGAGGTAATGAGGTCATTCAGCCAGCTGTGCGGCTGATATCTGGTGCAGGACACATGGTGTAGGAGCAAGTATTGTGACAAGGACATGTACTGTCGTTTGTCAAGTCTCATGGTAGAACTATAGCTGAGAGCATTGTGTGCCTTTGTGTGTGGAAGTGGACACGCAGACACTTACAAACCACACACACGCACACACGCACACACGCACACATACACACACACACACACACACACACACGCACACACACACACACACACACACACACACACACACACACACACACACACACACACACACACACACACACACACACACCACTGCGAACACCAGTGCAGGCTCTGCTCTAGCACTGTGCCTGTTGTCACCATGAGGAATAGAGTATTCCATTATAATACGAAACATCACAGTTTCTACCTGCAGACTATATTTCTCTGAGCAAATTACTTAAATGTTCCATGAACACCCACAATATGAGAAATTTATGCCTTGTTGATTTAGCTGGTTAAGAAATTAATAAACTAAAACTAAGTAAAAAAAAATCACTGTAATGTCCATCCTATGGGAACTGTCTGTTGCCCTCAGAATAGTAGGAATGCTGGTGGTAGAGATGAATGAAAAGGCTGATCAGTGGGAGGACAGACCAATAGCTGGGATAGAATACCAAAAAATTGTAAAGTAAAAGGATTGTATCACCTTGGCATAGTTTGCATTTAGTACAAAGCTCTTGTACTTCAAAAACAATTTGGCAAATAGCTACCAAACTTGCCATCAGAAGATCAAATTGTTCCTTGTAAAAATATGAAATCACTCAGAAACTATTCAAAGGAAACATCAAATCTCAAAAGGAAAGCATTTAAAACTTATAAGAACACTTCAAGATATGGAAACAAAAGACAAAATGTCTCTTTGTAGCTAGAAAGGTAAGTAAAGATGACTCTAGTTAAACTTGTGGAGATAAAGTAATTGTGTAAAAGATTAGGAGAAAGCATAAATACATGCAACTACTTTTGCTAGAATTAAGAAATCAATGTAATTAACTGTAGCTTGACAAGGAAGAATATTAAGAAGTGCAAGAAAATGAAAAAAAAATAAGACATTTATAGTCTTTCCTTGCTCAAAATCATCATCTTCTTTCGGCTGTTTCTGTCAGGGGTCGCCACAGCAGATCATCTATTTCCATTTCTTCCTGTCCTCTGCATCTTGCTCTGTCACACCAACCACCTGCATGTCCTCTCTCACTACATCCATAAACCTTATCTTAGGCCTTCCTCTTTTTCTGTTACCTGGTAGCTTCATCCTTAGCATATTTTTCCCAATATACTCAGCATCCCTCTTCAGCACATGTCCAAACCAACATAATCTACCTCTCTGGCTTTGTCTCCAAACCTTCCAACCTGGGTTGACCCTCTAATATACTTATTCCTAATCCTGTCCACCCTCGTCACACCCAGTGCAAATCTTAACATCTTTAACTCTGCCACATCCAGCTCAAACTCCTGCCTTTTTGTCAATGCCACTGTCTCCAACCCATATAACATAGCTGGTCTCACTTACTCTCGTAGACCTTCCCTTTCACTCTTACTGGTACTAGTCTGTCACAAATCCCTCCTGACACTCTTCTCCACCCACTCCATCCTGCCTGTACTCTCTTCTTCACCTCTCTTCCACACTCACCGTTACTCTGAACTATTGATCCCAAGTATTTAAACTCATCCACCTTCGCCACCTCTACTCCTTGTATCCTCACCATTCCTTTATCCTCCCTCTCATTCACACACATATATTCTGTCTTAGCCCTGCTGACCTTCATTCCTCTTCTCTCTAGAGCATATCTCCACCTCTCCAGGGTCTCCTCCACCTGTTCCCTACTCTCACTACAGATCACAATGTCATCTGCAAACATCATAGTCCACGAGGACTCCTGTCTGATCTTGTCTGTCAACCTGTCCATCACCATTGCAAATAAGAAAGGGCTCAGAGCTGATCTTTGATGTAACCCCACCTCCACCTTAAACGCATCTGTCACTCCCACCGCAGAACTCACCGCTGTCACACTAGCCTCGTTCATATCCTGTACCACTCTTACATACTTCTCTGACACTCCTGACTTCCTCATACAATACCACAACTCCTCTCTAGGCACCCTGTCATATGCTTTCTCTAAGTCTACAAAAACACAATGCAACTCCTTCTGATCTTCTCTGTACTTCTCCATCAACACTCTCAGAGCAAACATCACATCTGTAGTGCTCTTTCCCAGCATGAAACCATACTGCTGATCACTAATCATCACATCCCCTCTTAACCTAGCTTCCACTACTCTTTCCCATAACCTCATGCTGTGACTGATCAGTTTAATCCCTCTGTAGTTACTACAGCTCTGCACATCACACTTATTCATAAAAATCGGTACCAAAACACTTTTTCTCCATTCCCCAGGCATCCTCTCACTTTCCAAGATTTCATTAAACAATCTGGTTAAAAACTCCACTGCCATTTCACCTAAACACCTCTATGCTTCAACAGGTATGTTATCTGGACCAACAGCCTTTCCATTCTTCATCCTCTTCATAGCTATTCTTACTTCCTCCTTGCTAATCCATTGTACTTCATGATTCACTATCACCACATCATCCAGCCTTCTCTACCTCTCATTCTCTTCATTCATCAACCCCTTAAAGTACTCTTTCCATCTCCTCAACACACTCTCCTCGATTGTGAGTATGTTTCCTTCATTATCCTTTATCACCTTTATTTGCTGCACATCTTTCCTAGCTTGGTCCCTCTGTCTAGCCAATCGGTACAGGTCCTGTTCTCCCTCCTTAGTGTCCAACCTTTCATACAACTCTTCATATGCCTTATCCTTAGCCTTTGCCACCTCTCTCTTTGCCATGCATCTCATCTCCTTATACTCCTGTCTACTTTCTTCATCTCTCTGACAATCCCACTTCTTCTTTGCCAACATCTTTCTCTGTATGCTCTCCTGTACTTCCTCATTCCACGACCATGTCTCCTTGTCATCCTTCCTCTGTCCAGATGTCATACCAAGCACCCTTCTAGCCGTCTCCCTTACTAGCTCTGCTGTACTTACCCAGCTATTTGGTAACTCTTCACTGCCACCCTGTGCATGTCTTAACTCATCCCTGAGCTCCACCCCACACTCCTCCTCCTCTTCTTGATCACCAACGTCATCCTATAAACCAAAACCACCATCCTATGCTGCCTAACTACACTTTCCCCGGTCACCACTTTACAGTCCCCAATCTCCTTCAGACTGGCCCTTCTACATAAGATATAATCCACCTGTGTGCATCTTCCTCCACTCTTGTATGTCACCCTATGCTCCTCCCTCTTGCCATGTCCATCCTTTTTGCAAAATCCACTACCATCTGACCTTCTGCATTCCTTTGTTTAACACCATACCTACCCATCACTTCCTCATCCCCTCTGCTCCCTTAACCAAAATGCCCATTGAAATCTGCTCTAATCACCACTCTCTCACCCTTGTGTACAGTCATCACCACTTCATCCAACTTACTCCAAAATTTTTCTTCCTCATCCATCACACACCCAACTTGTGGAGCATATGCACTAACAACATTCATCATTACGCATCAATTTCCAGTTTCATAAACATCACTCTATCCGGCACTCTTTTCACCTCTAAAACACTCTTAGCACACTGTTCCTTCAGGATAATTCGTATGCCATTTCTCCTCCCAACCACACCATGATAAAACAATTTGAACCCACCTCCGATACACCTAGCCTTACTCCCCTTCCATCTGGTCTCTTGCACACAACACAATATACCAAGCTTCCTTCGGTCCATATCAGCTAGCTCTCTCCCTATACCAGTCATACTGCCAACATTCAAAGTTCCAACCCTCACTACCACAATCCTAGCCTTTCTCCTCTCTTCCTGCCTTCGGCCATGCCTTCCACCACTTCTCCTCCTTCGGCCAACAGTAGCCCAATTTCCACCAGCACCCTGTTGGCTTTCCTTGCTGTAGTGCATTAATGGGAAACAAGAAAAGGAATGTGCACACAGACTAAACCTGCATCATGACAGTTTCAAAGGCATGGATGCCAGCAAGTCTGGATATGTAAGCAGAAAATGCAACCACAATAACTGGTCAAACTTAGTCACACTGAACTCCGTGAGTAATTCTGCTGTATAGAAATACAGCACAAGGGAAGAGATTTTATAGCATGGCACTGGAAGGGATGCTTAAGTTGGCAGCAAAAGGGGAGATACAAGAGAAAGATTCCAAATAAATGCTTGTGCTACAGTCAAATGTGCTACAGTCAAAAGAAACAGAGGAGGTACCTTAAAGCACTTTAAGGGGCAGGACTTGAGAAATCATCTCTTGTGCTTAACCTTTGTGTACTATATTATGCATTTTGCTTCTGAGCAGATGAACTGTTAAATAAAGAGAATAAAGTTGCGATATTGCCTGATTAGATTAAATACCTCATCTGCGCTACAGCAAGGGAGTCCTGCTGTTGAGTATTATTTGACTATATGACAAGCAGACACAATTAAACTGCATTCAGAATTCATTTCTTAAACCTTCTCTTTGTCATTTAGCCATATGCTGAGCTATAGCTTAACATTTTTTTTTTATTTAGGCTTATTATCAGGTGCATTTTTTTCTCACTATTTAATGCCAGATGGGACTACCATTTCTCTTTGTTCTTTAGGTGTTCTGACAATTTCTTGCTTGTTATCAGCCATTCAAATAGCTAAGTGATTAAGTTTGTCTCTAAGATGTTCAGCATATTTTCAGTATGCACTTTACTGGTCTTGATGACATCTGGGTACTGTTAATTGAATCCAAAGAAAAACAGCATAGTGCAGTAAAAAAAAAACAATAACACACCAAGCTGTACATGAGTAATTCCAATAAACATGGGTAAAACCAGGAGGACTGAGGTATCCAGTTCAAATAAAATATATTCCAAAAGAACAGGCACAAGAATGAACTCTAATAAAAACACGTGTAAAAAACAAACCACAAACACACACAGGCAACGCCAGCAACACTAATGCAAGTAACATTCTATTTTCAACCTTAGTCATTGCAACTATATATACATACAGTGTATATATATATATATATATATATATATGTGTGTGTGTGTGTGTGTGTGTGTGTGTGTATGTATATGTATATATATATATATATATATATATATATATATATATATGGATGGGTATTCTACTTTTTACCTAAATTCATCTTACTGAAAATAAGCCTGTTGAAATTAAAAGTCATCTAAACCAGCAAAACTAAAAAAAAACTGAACAAATGTTTTTGTAAGGAGTAATCCCCCTTGCATCCATAACAACTTCTCGGGTGTACTACAGTAGAAAAATATAAAAAAAAAAACTGAAAGTAAACCACCAGTTCATACAATCCAGCAGATTGTGGCAGTGCAAACTGCAATAAATTACTTCTTCATCTGCAGGAAAACTCATATTTGTGAGAAATAAATTATTTTCAATGTACAGAACACTTTTTATCTTTTCAGTTTTGCTGCTTTCGGTAAATTGATGTGTGGTAAGCTGAGTTTAGATAAAAGTAGTTCGCACATACGTATCCACTAAGTGCGTATGTAAATACACAAGCTTTTCATTTTCTTTCTTCCCCTTTTATTTCTTCTTTTGCACTTTAAATGCTCACTGTTTCTTCCATTTGTTAAGAACTGCAACATGTTGCTATTACTTTTTATTGGCTTTTAATCGTTACATTAGCATTCTTGTAATCTGTTTGCAATATCTACTGTGTTTGCTTTCTGGTCAGGATTGTGAATGAAAAGAGCCCTTAAACCGGTTGTTTTACCTAATTCACAAATGCAAAATAGGAATCAACCTAAATTCCTATCAAAGTGACTTTATAATCACTAACTGTTAGGTATTGTTGTTATCGTAACTTACATTTAGCAATACACTGTAAGTGTGCTCCTCCACATGCCTTCCTGTTCCAGAACATTGTTACTGTAACTTAAATCCCAGCATTAGAGCAGGTGTGCTCATCTACATGCCCTCCTGTTCCAGAACAGTCTTACTGTAACTTAAATCCTAGCAACACAATGCAAGTGTGCTCATCCACATGCCTTCCTGTTCCAGAACATCATTACTGTGACTAAAATCCCAGCAAGACAGCACAAGAGTGCTCTTCTATATGCCTTCCTGTTCCAGAACACTGTTACTGTAACTTAAATCCCAGCAATACAGTGCAAGTGTACTTCTCTACATGCCTTGCTGTTATATAACATTGTCACTGTGATTTAAATCCCAGCAATACAGCACAATTGTGCTCCTCTACATGCCTTCCTGTTCGAGAACATTGTTACTGTAACTTAAATCCCAGCAACACAGTGCAAGTATGCTCATCCACATGCCTTCCTGTTCCAGAACATTGTCACTATAACTTAAATCCCAGTAATACAGTGCAAGTGAGCTCCTCTACATGCCTTCTTGTTCTAGAATGAAGGAACATACCCAGAATTGCATCAGTACATTCAAAGCACTGTACCCACAATTGCGTTACTGGTGATGTAAAATGGTTTAAAACTTTGCTAGTTTAATTCCTGCACTTCTTTTTTCAATATTCCAAACATTGCCCATAAACTGGACATATTGTTTTTGATAAAGAGAGATGAAAACAGAATTACAAGGAAAACTTCCATTTTTTTAATGGCGTAATGAGTTTATTTCCTGGAGAACAAAAATTCCTTATAGTCTGAGTTTTCTTAAAAAAATATCCACCTGTATTATTTGTCATAAAATACATTAGTAAATGGGCTCTTGTCATCCAGTTTGGCAGTTGCTACCTATGTGTCTTTTTATCTATTAACATGTACAGTGCCAAGACTGGATCAATTAAAATGTTGCTCTGTTTGCAATGTGCAGACCTTCTACTAACTCGATTATTGTACACTATTGTTCAGTGTTCAATGTATTGGCATCAAACTCAGATCCTAAGTGATTAGTTATTTAAGAGTTTGCAACTATTAAAATCAGGGTCAAATACCCTAACAGCAGACGCCTTGTTGATCAACCCTTTAAGAATAATCACATTATCTACTTGTCTTACATGCACTGATGTAGCTTCCCACAATCAACCTGCACCAGTATAGGTAAAGAATTATTTCTAGGGCCTGCTGAATAATATGCAAATTCTATCCTGATGGTTGGAGCCAGAATCTCATTTTTATGGCATTTAAAAGTCAATATTGGGTCCTTTCTCAATAACCTGCATTCGGTTGAAAAGGTGGCCATTTCCTTACGTCTTTCACCTTAGTGAAAGTACACTGAACAGCCTAAAGCCAAGTCAGTTGGGTCAGGGTTCATATGCAAAAAGAAGCACAATATTCTACAATTATTACTAAGGGTACCAACACAAGAGCACATCTACTCAAGATGCTTCTTAGGAAGTCCTTCATTATGCCATAGGACTTCCTTTGCACATTACTTAAATACTTGTCAGATCCTAAGCCAGAGTCAATCAATATCCCCAAATCCCTAGTAACATTACCTGCTGGTAGTATACAGTTGTCCAAACCATAAGGATATCTTGCCTTTCTCTATCCCAACTATAGTACAAATATTTGCATTAAACCTCATTACATTTGATATTGCTCATTCAAACACTGAGTCCAAATACTCTTTTAGCTTTTATTGATCATTAATGTTAGTTATAGTAGCCCAGTCTTGATGTCATCAGCAAATTTCTTCACACATATTGATTCATTTTTAAGAAATGTTGTAATAGAGATATCAAATAATAATAATGGGCGTGACACAGGTTCCTGAGGGACACAAACATTAACCTTAACTTCTTCTAATTTACAATTCCTAATATGTACATTGAAGCTTGTCCTCCTCAATCAGTTTGCAATTCAGTCTGTTACAAAGCAGTTAACTTTTAGGGACCACATAGTCTCTAAAATGGCAGCATGTGGCCCTATATTAAAGGCTTTTGTAAATCCAAATGCACAACATCAGGTGACATTCCCAAATATATTGCATTTTCAATATTGGGGTAAATACTAATCAAGTTTATTTGACAGCAACAGCCCTCAGGAAACCCATCTATCCAATTTATGACCCGTGTTAGAAGTAGCTGGCAAAAAGGTCTTTCAGGACACTTGCCCATAATGTATGTTAGGCATATTGGCCTATAACTTTCCACTGAAATGGGAATATTGAATTCCACTATTGGTATCACAATAGCCCTTTCCAAATACTAGAGATTTAATATCTCAAAGTAAGCTGGAAAAGATGGATTAGAAAGAGTACCAAATTCCAATACTTGTTGATTAAGAGGATTGAATGGATCACCTCAGAAAAAATAAATGAATTCATATTGCTGAAAAAAACATTTGTCCATACTAATTCACTTTTCACTTAACCGTACTCTAACCTTTGAACAGTAGTGTTGAGACAGCAAAGATAATTTTCAAACATGAAATTATGGTAATAAATGCTTATTTTGGTAAAATCTTTATAGCTAAAATATCTTCTTGATAGGATTAAAACTTTGCAGTATGTTTACTCACTAAAAAGTAATAGACGGATAATATATTTTTACGCATTATTTTTCTTATTATTTTATTTATTTTATTTTATTTTACATTTGTTGACCGGGATAGTCCGACTGGATATATGTCCTTTTTCAGTGGAGGCCGGGGAGAAAAGCTCCAAGGCATTGCCAAAAAATTACAAAGTGATTACATGATAACAATATACACATTATTTATAGTTATACATACCTACAAAACCTTTTGTGAAACATATCCAATACAAAAAACAGTTTAGGTGTTTATATATATATATATATATATATATATATATATATATATATATATTTTTTTTTTTTTTTTTTTTTGTTTCCATAAGAAGTGTGTTTCTTCAGTAGATTAATAGAGAGAAAAAACAAAGCAACAGGGAGAGGTAAAACAGCCAACAGAGGTGGTCATGGAAGAGGTGAATACTGTCAGTCTGGATTAGTACATGGGCATAACCATTGTGAATTTTGGAGGATTCTTAGTTGCTTTTTAAACAGTAGAGTGGATGAAAGGGATGTTAGTTCAGTTGGAAGCTTGTTCCAAGTGTTACCAACAGAGTTAGTGAACAGGCAATCCCCAGACTTGTTGTTGGGTTTTAAGGTAGATACTAGAACCCTATTGGCAGATTGTAGGGTTATTAGATTTTTGTATGGGCTAATAAGCTTACAGAGTATGGGAGTATTTGTGGGATGATACAGAATTTTATGAATAATTGTAAGTTGCTCTATAAGAAGCTGACTTTGCAATTCCAGCCATCCTAATAGTTTGAGATTCTGGCAGTGATGGGTTCTAAATAGGAATCCAGTGGCAAATCTGGCTATGTTATTATAAGATGTTGCCACTTTATTGATATTGCTTTAAGAGAGTTTTGTATAAATTGGGGAGGTATAGAGAAGGGTGGAGAGTAGGTGAGTTTGGGTGATAGCAGACCTAGTTGAAGCTGTGAGAAAGGGTTTAAGTCTATAAAGGGAACCAAATTTTTTATTAACTAATTTAATAGTTAGGTTAATATATGTGCCAAAGTTAAGATTATTATCAGTTGTTACACCTAGAAGTTTGGTGGTTATGTCAGGAGCTATTTTAGTACCATTGTTGGATGTGACTATAAAGTTAATAGAGGGGGACTTTAGGGTTGGAGTGAACAATAATAGTTTTTTTTTTGGGGGGGTTAAGGAGGAGACAGCATTGATGGAACCATTTTGCGACTAAATTAAATACTGTTTGGGTCTTGGTTTGATGCTCTGCAGGTGAGGATGCGTTACATATTAATGTCGAGTCGTCGGCGTATTGTATGCAGGTGGCCTGTGGAATGGATGTTTTCAGATCATTAATGAAAATGGTAAATAGGAGAGGTCCCAAAATGGAGCCTTGTGGGACACCAAGAGAGATAGGGAGCTGAGTGGATAGTTTATTGTCCCAGAGGACTGCTTGCTGTCTATTTCCTAAGTAGGACTTAAACCACTTGACTGTTTGGGTGTCAAAAGAGAAAGATTTAAGTGTATCTGACAATAGTTGATGATTCACCATGTCAGATGCCTTTGAGAGGTCAATAAAGAGGGCTGAGGACAGTAAGTTGTTGTTACGGTTTTTATTAATGCAGTCTGAAAAGGATAGGGGTTGCTGTTGTTGTACTATGGAATGGCCTAAAGCCATTCTAACAGTCCACTAGTAGGCAGTTTTGGAGAAGATAATCAAGTATTTGATGATGAATACATCTCTCCATAATTTTTGCTAGTAGGGAAAGTAGGGCTATAGAGAGTTTATTTGAGTTACCTCCCTTATGGAGGGATATAATCTGTGAGACTTTCCATAGGTATGGGATGGAACATTCTGTAATGGTTCTGTTTATTAATGTAGCAATTGGGTAGGCAAGTACTCCAGCTGCCATTTTCAGGTATTCAGCTGGAAGGAGGTCAGCTGATGGAGTACATGGTTTAAGTTTGAGGAGTAGGGTGTGTATGAAGGATGTTGGGACAGGCTGGAGGTGGAGTGTATGAGGTAATTTTGTTGGAAGGGGTGACTCAGTAGTGGTAACAGGTGGTACGGGGGGTAAGGTATTAGCTAAAGTTTGGACTGTTTCAGATAAAAATTTGTTAAAAACATCTGCACTCTGGCTGGGAGAGTTTTGAGTCAAGTTAGAGGGGGTAGGTGTTTTGGCGTGTCCAGGGTGGAGCAATTTATTTATTCCTGACCAGAATTTTTGTGGGTTTTGATGTTGGGTCTGTTGGAATTTGAGGTAATAGTTTCTTTTATCAAGGAATATTGATTATTTGTAGCATTTCTAAGCTGTCTAAAATTTAGGTGATCAGTAGTGTTTTTAGTTTTTCTCCATTTGGACCAGGCTTGATTTCTCAGTCTCATTTTTTTTCTAGTCTCCTTTGTGAGCCTAGGAGCAGGTTTGTTCCTAATTCTAACAGTGTGAGAGGGAGCATGGTGTTCCAGAATTTGTAAGAATCTATTGTTAAAGTATGAGACTGCTTCATCAAAAGGTATGGATTTTAGGGGTGATCAACTGCAAGCTTTAAGCTCAGCTTGAAAGTTAACTGGGTTTAGATTTTTCTTGTTTTGTGTAGTTCTAAAGTAAATTTGGCTGGGAATTGAGGACTTTTGTCTAGATATAAAGGTCAGGGAGTGGTCACTAATATCATCAGGGAGTAAGCCTGTTTTGTATAATTGGGGACTATTGTTAACTTGTATCCAGTCTAAGGTGGTTCGTTTGTTACTAGGTTTATGGGTTCTGGTAGGGTCGGTGATGATTTTATGAAAGCCATAAAGATTGATGTGAGTAGTTGGATTTACAGATGTACAACATTTCCAGTCAATATTAAAATCTCCAAGGAGTATTGTTTCTTGTGGGAAGGATGTGGAGAGCCAACTAAGGGTGTTTTCAAGAGTATTTATGTTATTACCTGGGGGGATGTACAAGCAAATAATGTATATGGATTTGTTTACATTACCTTGGAGCTTGGATATTAAGATCTCGGCATTACTAGGTGAAGGTGGTTGAGTATCTAGTGAGGTGACCTGTAATTCAGATTTGAAAAGTATTGCACCCCAGCACTCTTTTTATTAAGACAGTCTAGTCTCAGGATATTGTAGCCAGGTGGGAGAATAACATTGTCTTTAATAACTGGTTTGAGCCAGGTTTCTGTTATACATAGGATGTTGAAGGAATGTAAATCTAGCAGGGCGTGCAGCTTGGTAATTTTATTATTTATGCTGCGTATATTAAGGTGACCTATGAGAAGAGAGTGTGAGGTTTTAGAGGTGGAGGGGTAGTAAGATTGGAAATTATAAGTGGAAATGCTAGGACCTGGGTTTGGATGAATGTGACCATGTAGTAATAGGTGCTGCTGGGGATTCTGTGAAGGTTTCCTGAGTTTATGTAAGATAGGGTCAGCTTTCCTGGTTTGGAAATGCTTTTCTTGTACTATATAATGTCATAGTAACAACCCAAATGCTGTCTTGGTCTCTGTTGAACCTTGTCTTTCAAAAACATCTTTGCCTGAGGAAGTTAATGCAACATAAAAAAAAAACTCACAATTCAAAGGGATTCTGACATTATTTATTTTGAATAGTTGCCCAGGACAGCTTAACAGAATGACAGTTTTCATGTTTAGAGGAGTCCATAGTGTTTAGCACATTTCTGACAGGGTATAGCAGTTTAAGGCAGGTGCTAGGCTCAGCTGCAACAGTATAGAGCACCATGATTACACTCCAAAAAACACAAACCTGTAAAGTGGTACTCTAACACAAGACCCAACCACAACAGCACTTTCAAATATGTGTAACAATTGTTAATTAATCCCTAAGCATTGTAAACGTTTGGTCTCATGCAGGAGAAGTCTATTCATTCTCAACTGTCCTTGTCAACTGCCTTGCCTCAAATGTTTGTTCTGTCTGTGGAACTTTACAGATGTCAGTCTGTAATTAATTTATTTAGCTAAATTACGACAATATTTGAAAACTGTCCCTGACTTTCTCCATTCTCAACTCCCTCTCTCAGAATTCGTATACAAATAAAATATGAGACTACTGACTGCGACAACATCGTCTGTCCTTTACTGGTTTTCAAAGCTGGTAAAAGACTTTGCACTTTTTTTCTGCAACTGTACATTGAGTAGATAAAATCCCATGCACTACAAAAAGCAATGATTTGGTCTCACTGATCATAACCAGTTATTATGTGTTTTTAACATGGATGCCGAGATTCAACTCTCAAATCTCCAGCAGCCTGCAATAGTTAACTTTTACTCAGCTCCAAATTTCATCCCATCTTCTGCCAGGGCCTGTTATGACATAAACATGACAAAACTAGCTTACTGCTTAATCCATATTGGTGGGATGTCTTAACCTGCAAAGAATTCTGATTATAGATTGAAGATCTTGTATGTACTTAACCACATTGTCAAGGTAATTATAATAAAGACACAAATACAGGGGGCCAGATTCCAAAGGACTTCCTTTCAGTGTAAGTGACTTAGTTTGGTGTAAGGCCTGTCAATAAACAGGTTACACCAGGGGCCAAATTCCAAAAGACCTGCTCACAGTGTAAGTTGTCACTTATACTAAGAGCAAGCATTTTGGAGTCGGGTCCATGGTTTGGTAGTCATCAGAAATAATGTTATGTATTTATATACTCATTTATTTGCTTTTGCTTATTAGTATGAATGTATTATTGATTTTCTATTCATCTTTATTTGTTTGATAATGCAGTATCTCTGTTATCACCATGGCCCACTGGGATTAACAGAAACAGAGTTTCATGGCTGCATAACTTAAGGTTACTCTGGTATTGTTGAATGGGAAAAGGGAGAAGCTAGAATACATGACTTGAATTCCTTATACCTACATCTGTATCTCCTATCACCAAAAGTACTCCCAGTTTATTAAATAGTTATCGTTTCCTCCAAAATTCTTATCCTCACAAGTATTTCAAGCTAAGCTATTTTTCATTTTCAATCTTTATTTATTTATTTTGCTATTTCGTTATTCTGGCAACCTTTTCAAGTATAAAATGTGATGTCATTATGAAGTATTTCTGTGGATAATGCAAAATCGAAACATTAGCTGAATTCCAAGGTTTTGTCAACATGGGTGGTTGACTTGCACTGGGGGCATGCACAAAAAGAATAATTAAATGCTTGTGCTGTTTGGCAGTTTACACTGCTACTTCAAAATCAGAATAAGCCGCCCAGCAAGTTTGATGACTATGCTGCATCCTGTTCACAAGAGATAAATACAGATTCGCCTGCAGGTATCAACATGCACAGAAAAGGGCTTGAACAAAATAACAGCAGTACATACTATTTTACTTTTATACTAAAATGATAAATGCATATTCTGTTCTTTTTCTTACCCTGAAGGGAAAGCTTCAAAATGTATCTTAGAAGCTGATATGCGTTTAAAGTCTGTAGGTCCTTTGCTTGTGTAATATGCTGCAGTAGGACAAATGTCTCATTCATTCACACATAATTACAACACCAGCTCTTACTGTTGTTTGACTAAAAGAGGTTGACAGACTATACATGCAAAATACTTAACTTTAGCATTGTACACTGCTGGATAACTTTGATACAAAGCATTAGCTATAGATACTCTGCTTGTCTTAGCTTTGCAAACTATATATTCTTATTTGTAAAAAACATTATACTCGTCACCTGCAAATAAATATAATTTTCGGTACAAATGTCAGAGCTGCACTTATGCAGTCAAGAGCGCTCTATCTGCCTTGAGGCTTTTCTTTTCATGCCCTGCTTTTCATATAAACATTCCTCCTTTAAAATTCTTAGAAATGCTTACACATTGAAATCAGTATATACTGTACAATAGTCCCTTCATTCAAAGAGATATGCCAAAGGATTCAGACAAACTCTATCACCTGCATTAAGGGCCGTGGTAAAATGGCCTTGTTACTGCAATGTGATATTTTGTAATTCAGAGAGAGAGTAGCTGCAATGAGGAAAGACTTCATTATTGGCTAATTTGCATGTCACTGAATCGTCGTTAACTACTGACAGCGCAGATTAGCACATTTCTGCAGTAATTAACAGTAGTGGCAGTAGCGTTGCCACCCCTCCATTTTTTTCCCAAAGTGCCCGGAAATCAGTAGGGCACTCCGGTTCTCCGGTTCTTGCTCTGGGAGTCCGGAAAGCGACGTCAGGCTCGTCAGCGCGTATGTAGGTAAAAAAAAAAATTTAAATTCCTGTCTTGGACTCTCGGTTGATTGGCTGCTTGCTGCAGTAGAGGCTCGTGCAGCAAGCAGCCAATCAACACGTAGATTTGCAAGTCAAATCCCCGCAAAGCCCGCGAAAATTAGTGGATAAAAAGCGGCGCTTCAGCTACTAATTTTACCTTTTACTCTCTACTGTAAAAGGTGCTTAAGGTCTGAAATTTCTTGCTGGTTGGACATCTTCGGTGGATTGCTGGTTTCGTTTGCTGCTGCTGCTGCCTGGAAGAATTGCCCTAGCCCTGCTGCTGCCTGGAAGGATTGCCCTAGCCCTGCTGCTGCCTGGAAGGATTGCCCTAGCCCTGCTGCTGCCTAGAAGGATTTCCCTAGCCCTGCTGCTGCCTGGAAGGATTGCCCTAGCCCTGCTGCTGCCTGGAAGGATTGCCCTAGCCCTGCTGCTGCCTGGAAGGATTGCCCTAGCCCTGCTGCTGCCTGGAAGGATTGCCCTAGTTCTGCTGCCTGCTGCTGCCTGGAAGGATTGCCCTAGCCCTGCTGCTGCCTGGAAGAATTGCCCTAGCCCTGCTGCTGCCTGGAAGGATTGCCCTAGTTCTGCTGCCTGCTGCTGCCTGGAAGGATTGCCCTAGGCCTGCTGCTGCCTGGAAGGATTGCCCTAGCCCTGCTGCTGCTCCCTGGAAGGATTGCCTAGCCCTGCTGCTTGCCTTGCTTGCTGGAGTCTTGCCCTGGAGAAGTGCTGTGGACTGGCCAACTGTTGTGTTCCCCTGCATGCTGCTTGCTGGCCCTTTAGCTGCCTGTTCTCTTCTGCCGCTGAGAGCTTGTTTAAGTAGCCCTGCTACTGCTTTTTCTGGAGGTAAGTGGAATTTTTTTAATGGATGAATTCTTTGGAATTAAGGTAGATTTTCAAAGATTAGTGTGACAAGGGGAATGAAATATTGCCAGCACAGCTACTAGTGAATTTTTTAAATATTAAATTTATATTAATTCACTAGCTGTGCTGGCACTATCTCATTCATTGATGGTGACAAGATGTGTGTAACTGTATCTAGATGTTCAACATGTGGTGATTATTAACTAGAACAGTTTCTAATCTGGTTTTGGACTTGGTTACATTGAATATATAATGACATCATGATTTGTATAAGATGCTTGGACTGTAGATCTGTCTTTTCTAGTCTGTCATCACCGTGATGTTTACCTTGACCTGTGTTTCTTCCTAGGGTGTCTATGTCGTACAGTCTTCATATTATAGTGAGGCTTAAATGTAGCTTTTTGTCTAGTTTGTCATCACAACTGTTTACCTTTTATCTGTGTTTTCTAGGGCATACCATCTATACCAAAGCTTAGTTCATTTGATGTTACAGTGAATATATGACTACATGATTTGTATAGGATGCTTGGACTGTAGAACTGTCTTTTCTAGTCTATCATCACCGTGATGTTTACCTTGACCTGTTTTTCTTCCTAGGTGTCTTGGGTATATAGCAAGGCTTAATGTAGTTGCTTTTCTTTGGGACTGTCAATGTGAAATATCTCATGTGGTTTTGAGCTTGTTACAGTAAATATACACGGGATATTTTCTAACGTTTTGTTGTGTAGATATTTAAGTTTTGAGACTCCTTAAATATTTATTTAGTGACACTGGGCTACTACCTTGGCATTGGTCAAACTAGCAATGTTTATTACTATTGCACAGTAAGACTGAACACACTTTGTTAGGGCCTTAAAGTTGCTTATAAGGAGTAGCTGGCTGATTATGTTGTAGTCTGGGGAAAAGGGGGGCATAGTTGGTAAACTTGTGCCAGCCTTTCCCTTGTGTATATAAATCAGACCTCAAGTGTGTCTCAACTGCTTTAGCAGGGGCCCAAAGCACTGTTTGATAAATAGGGTGCTGGAGGTCTTCACTTGGCCACTATGCTCAACTCTAACTGTGCCAGTGGGAGGAGGTGGTGGTGGGGATCTGGAGTGGAAAAGGGGAGAAACCAGCCCCAAATTGACTGGTCTCTGTGCTTTTAAGAGAAATTGCACTTAATATGGGGTGTTGCATCTGGAATTGTGGGGCTACGGAATTGCCTTTATGTCTGCCCATACGGTCTCTTATCATTATGCAAGTTATTACTGTTGCAGCCAGAGGGTATTATGATTGCTGAGTTACATATTTCATGTTTATCATTGTGTCGGCCCACACTATGTCCTGTTTGTCTTTATGCAAGTTATTATAATTGTAGCCAGAGGGTATGATTGCTGAGCTGCCATGTATTTCATCTTTATCTTGTCAGTCCACAGTATGCCTGAACTTTCTTGCTGTGTTCAGACTCAGCTGGATAACTTTTGCACTGGGTTCTACATAAAAGTAGAGGGTCTTAATTTGGTGCATTGCTGTAGTGTCTGACCCATGTGTTTTACACACAGTTGAATGCCTTCTGTGCATATTCTGCTGTCACACCAGGTTCATGTGTAACAGCTGCAGAAAGTCCCTCAGACAGGAGTTGCTTCTGCCTTTCATTGCTTTACCTTCACTGTAATTTTTCATGAGGAGTCTCATTTTTTTCCCTATACCAACTTGGTATTACTAGGGTGTGAAAGTCTGGAGATTCACATGTGAATGTGAACTCTGGCTAGTGGCTACTGACTGACACAGGCCCCACCAGGCACTGGTGTTGGTCACAAGTGTTTTGATTTTCTATTAATAGCTGTTTTGGTTTATTGTAGTGTTGAGCAAGGATCCTACACGAATCATGTTCAGGAAAAGGTCAATGGATCATCAAGAAGAGGCTGAAAGCGCGTCTCCTAAGAGGTTTTTCTGCAGTTATAATAAGGTGTGGGAGCAAAGCTACTCATGGGTGCGACCTGTTCCAAATGCAGATGCCATGGCAAAGTGCACATCCTGTGGAACAACTTTCACTGTAAAATGGGATGGGGAAAAGGCATTGAAAAGCCATCAGAAGTCAGACAAACATCATCAAAGCCTTCAGCTCCAGAGGCAGAACCTCATAATGACCAAGTTTATTCAGCCACGTAGTGTAACCAGTGAAGCTTCCAAAGTCACTGCAGCTGAAGTGACAGCAGTCTATCATGGAGTGAAACATGGTCACTCATATGTATCCATAGATTGTGGAGGTAAGCTGGCACCGACAGTCTTCCCTGATTCTACTTTGGCTTCGAAATTCACCTGTGGGAAGACAAAATCTGAGAGTATTGTCATGAATGTACTTGCACCTCATTCAGAGGAGTTCCTTCTGCAGGAACTTGGCAATTCCTATTTCTCAGTGGGATCAGATGCATCCAATAAAGGGAACAGAAAAATGTTCCCTTTAGTTATTCAGTACTTTACTCACACCCATGGCACACAACAGAAACTCCTTGATTTCTATGAGGATCATAACGAAAGTTCTGAATGTATCTTTACTAGAATAAAGGACATCCTTGTGCATAAAGGACTCAAAGAACAAAACATTGCTAGCTATGCTGCAGACAATGCCTCAGTCAATTATGGAAAGCACAGGTCTGTTTTTAAAAGTTTGAAATCTGAGGTGCCTCACATCATTGCAGCAAACTGTTTATGCCATGTAATACATAACTGTGCCAAGCATGCAAGCAAGGCCCTTGCAAAGTTTGATGTGGAGACTCTGGTTTTGAAAGTACATAGTGAGTTTTCAGCATCTGCTAAAAAATGGCACTGTTGAAAGGCTTCTATTCTTTCCTAGACCAGGACTTTATGGAAATAATGCAACATGTTGTAACAAGGTGGCTGTCTTTGTTCCCAGCTGTGGCAAGGCTGGTAGAATGTTGGCCTGCTATTAAAAGTTATTTTATTAGTCAAGGGCCTCAGGACTGTCACCCCCTTATCTGGAAATTTGTGGAGGCCGATGAGGATGGCATCAGTGGGGATGTGTCTGAGGCAGAGTGCTACATACATTTCATGCACTACATCCTGCAGGTATTCCACAAGTCTATAGCAAAACTTGAAAGTAACACTCTCTCTGCTCCAGAGTTGTACACCATGATGAAAAGTCTAAAAGATGAGTTGCAGAGAAGGCTAGATGACCAGTTCTTTGGTACTAAAGTTTCATCTGCCTTACAGCACTTTACTCCAGCTGTCGCAGCATGTCTGTAGGACCTTCTGTGATTTTTACAGTAAAGCACTTTGTTACCTACAGAAGTGGTTTGACTATGATTATAGTCCCTTTAAAGCTATGCAGGTCCTCAGCCTCCAACATCCTGTAACTTGGCCAGAACTGCGTACAGTTGCAGACCTCTTCAAATTGGATGTGGACATTGAAGCACTTTACTCAGACTACTGTACTTTAACTGCTGCATTGCCAGCCCTGTTACAGATGACAGAGGCATCTATAAGTGATCACTGGGTGACTTTTTTTAGTAAAGCTCCAGACTGCAAGCCACTTTACAGACTGGTGCAGTTTGCTCTTTCAATCCCCAGCAATAGCTTTGTGGAAAGGGTTTTTTCACTTATGGGGAATGCGTGGACTGATGTAAGAAATAGAATGATTGTGTCACTTGTGAAGGCAGAGTTGCAGGTCAAGCTAAACTTTAATATGAGTTGTTCGCAATTTTATTCATTTGTGAGAAATAACCAGCCATTACTTGAGGCTGCTAGATCAAATGCCAAATATAGCTTCAAGTATAAGCAATGATTTCTAGCAAAACTGAAGATACTTTAAACAGTTGCTTTTCTTTTACTATTGTGTGTGGTGAACCCTTAATGTACTGCTTTGAATGAACTGGTGTTTTTAATATCTAATTGTATTTCCATTTTAGTACTACCTGTGATATGAGACTTGGGCTTAGTTTTCCCATGCTTGTGTGTGATGTACTGTTGTATGTAGTGAACCTTTGAAGTATTGCTAAATAAAGTTTTTTTTAATTTACTTTTGACTCGTTGCACATTTTTCTACTTATTGGTAACTGTATGTGATATTAAAGACTTATGCTGAAGGGTGCTAGAGTAAAGGGGTGTGGCTATTAAAGGGAATGGGTGTGGCTTGATTGTGCATGGGCGGGGCTTGTTTGTCAGGAAATGGCACAGTAGAAAGGTGGCAACCCTAAGTGGCAGTCACATCAGGTTAGCACAGGCATCACCCATTAACTCTCCCACACATACAATATATACTTTCAGACACACACACAAAGACCCACACATGCACCACATACTTGTCCATATATTGTGACAACATCATCGATGTCTCCTTTTTTTCTGAGATGAATCATGGATGAATACAGTGAGGCACTGATGCCATAATGCCAGACATTAGCATTTCACACTTCACAGCCTTCAGTAAAGCCGTGGTGGTGCAAAAGCTGTTAATACTAACAACTTTCTAAGACTGTAGCAGGATTTTTGTCCTGCCATTGTTTTTGGCTTTATCCTGATTTCTTCCACTATAAGGTTAAGATATATGCCTAATGTTCCCTGTTCCTCTCTCTCAAAAGTCATGAGCTGTTGCAGGCATTTAATAATGCTCAAGAGTTTGATTATATGCAAAAAAAATGTTGGGAAAGGTGCAGAGTTTGAAACCTTTTCACCCTTTGTACTTTGCATATTTTTTGTTAACGTCTTTTACATTATATCCCTGGTAACTAGCAGTGGTGCAGGGGACTAATATTCTCTGTAGGGCATAGAAGTATACAAGGGGTGAATCCCTTTTAGTGCCATTAAGTCACACAGCCTATAGTATCCCTGGTGTCAAGTGGATCCCTGCACAATGATTTTTTTTTTTAATTAAAGTATCCCTAGTATCTAGTGTTCCCCCTTGATCCTGTTTGTCATGGAGGCATATACCTAAAGAAAATACCTGGTGTTTAGTGCCCCTTGACATGTGTGCCATTAAGGCATGTAGCTAAAGAATAATCCCTGGTGTGTAGTATTCTCCCAACCCTGTGTGCTGTTTAGGCATGTAGTGGTTCCCCCTGGCCCAATGTTGCAGGATTTGCTCATTAGTCTAGAGGTGTGTGGAAGTATGACAGCCACCCCAACTCACATTGCCACAAATTCCTGGATTCATTTTGTGTCTGCACACACACACACACACACACACACACACACACACACACACACACACACACACACACACACACACACACACACAAATACCTAACATACCCCCCTCACTAATCCCCACACTGAGACCTCCCATGCAGACACACCCGCACACATGTAACCCCTCACATACACATACTAACATATACCCTAACACTACCTGACCACTAAACTCCCTACAGGAATTACCTATACCGGGATGAATGAATACAGTGCTTTCACCAGCAGTAACCATACTAAGTTCTCTGAATTGCTTGGCTGTGTAAATACCTTTCACAAGAAGTTCTGAGGAATGTGCACATGGCAAATTAGCATATGCCTCTACCCCCTGGAATGTCTCATTAGCATTTAGCACAGCTGCAGAGGCAGTTCACTGTGGTGCTACATGTCTTTGTGTTGAGGCACCATGATAGGGCTCTCACTGAATACATAAAGGTTAATCTGAGGTGTACACCCCATGTACACTTCATGGTTACCTTTCTGAATTAGGCCAATGGTTTTGTTATCCAAGGTCAGGTTAGGATGACAGTAATGAGTTTTCAGATAAGTTCATAGGAGTTTACGAGGCTCCTGGCCCTAGAGCCTTTACAAACCTAGCCATGTTAATCCTGAGTTGCCTCAATTGTCCTTGGTTAGATGGATGTAATTTTCAGAGTGGGTCTATGATAAACACCAACTATCCATGTCCATGAGAGACATGGCTGCCATCTCTGGGGTGAATTTGTAGTCTCCCATCCATTTGTACAGGTTGCACTTGGACAGGGTCAGTGACGAGCTCTGCTTCACATGAATGGAAAGTTTATTTCAGAGTAGCGGCAATCTCTGGGGAATATATCTGTCTCTCCACATGTTCTGTTAATGTCACAGGCTAGGTTAAGATCCCTAGAATGAGTGACTCGTGCCATTTCCTTGTGGATGTGCAGTATATCCATCAGGGTGGGGTTAGAGACTGCTATGTAGGCCAGGCACAAGTCCCCTCTCAGCAACCTAAATGATATATAGTACAGTGACAGGGTTTTCAGTCTATCAGCATAAGTCATGGTTTGGAGGCCCTGTATTTTCTTGGTGAGAAGCCTCTGTGGTCTCTCCAGCTGCTGCAGGTGTCTGGTGAGATACATGCAGAAGGGAGCATTTACTCGATTAATGGTCTAATGAGGGTCGAGTACAATGAAGTTATAACACCCTTAGACCTGGATGTGATGCCCTTACTCATGAGATGCACAACATAGAAGGCTTCCCTTTCCACTGTGTAAACTTGGTGGTCAAAATTCAGATTGCTATCTACCTGTGTTCTCAGATCTCCCACCTCTGGGTTTGAACTTTGGGGGGGGTGCTGTCAATATTGTAATTAGCAGGCAATTCTGCTGTGCTAAACGGGATAATAATGCACTTTTTGGGTTTAGTTTTAGACTGTGGCTTTGGCACCAGCCATTTGTCTGTGTTAGCCCCTCCTGTAATCCTGTAATATGTTAACATTTTTGGGGGACTTAGTGATTGCACCCAATTTGCAGTCATCAGCAAACTTGGTAAACCAAAGGCCATCTACTTTAATCTGGACTTCCAAGAAATAAATTCCAAACAGTAAAGGGCCCAGCACAGATCCTTGTGGTACACCACTGGTGACAAGTCCACTGGTAGAGGTGGAGTCACCAACTTTGACAGTATATTTTCTGCAAGTGAGCCAAATGGCTACCGTCTAGAGAAGTAAGGGTTAATCGCCAACTGAGAGAGTTTCGCAATGACTCCTGAGTGATGGATTGTGTCAAAAGCCATGGCTAGTTCAAGATAGGCAGTATGTACTGTCCTTCATCCAGGGCTTTGGTGACTTTCTTAAAGATGTCTACTAGGTTTAATCAGCATGATCTTCCCTTAATAAAGACAAACTGGGTTAGGTCTAGAGTTTGAAGGTTGCCTAAGTCCTTTTTGATAAGAGCCAGGATGATTCTTTCCATGGCCTTGCAGATGAGGCTGGTTAGGCTTATGGGTCTATATTTCCCAGAGTCTGTTGATGCCCCCCTTTTGTGCAAGGGAATTACTGTTGTTGTCCAACACTCTGCTGGAACAAAGCCAGTTCTCAGGCTATGATTAAAGAGAATGCCAAGTGGGTCCGCTAGGTCCTGTTTTAAATTTTTTAATAAGCAACCTGGGATGTTATCTGGTACCACTGGGGCTGTGCTTCTGGCCTTGGAGAGCACAGATATGACCTGATTTCTAGAGACACTAGGCAAATGACTGATGTCAGGTTTGCTTTGGGGTACGGCTGGTGGGGACAGGGGGATGTGGTCGGCGTCAAATATGTCAGCTAGCAGGTAGGCAATTTCCTCCAGTATAGTATAGGTGGAATCATCTTCTACCAGTTTGACACATAGTTGGGCATTCCATTTTAGATTTTGGACATTGTTAAAGAATGCCTTTTGCTTATCCTTTTCTGGGGATGCTATTTTAGCTTTGTAATTAGCTTTAGCTTTAGAGGACTTTTCCAGACTTCTGATTTGCTTGTTCAAGCTGTGGAGGGAATTCATCCTCTGTTGAGTCAGTTTCCTCTTGTTTTTAGACATCGGTTTCTTCCTTTTGTTATATAACCTGTTTATACTTGAGGTCCACAAGGATGGTTTGTTTTTTTGGGAGGACCTGATTTTAATCTGGTCAGTTACAGCCGAGTTTATACAGTTGTTTAAGTGTTTATGCAACTGTGTACACCCCTGCATAGCAGTCATTGTTGTTTGTGATTGCAGGGGGTATAAAACTTTTTATACCATCGCTTAGTAAGTTTGAGTTTGCTTTGGAAAGTTTTTTTAGCTTTTTGCTCTTGTGCTGGTGACAGGTTCAATAGTTACTTCGAAGAAGACTGATTCATGGTTCGACCTTACCAGGGAAGGCATCACACAGGCGGTGCAGTGACCACCCTCCCCCCATGTTGCTGAGTACTATTTATAGAACATTTGAGCCTCTTGTAGGGGTGCATTTGTATTGACAAAGTCCAGGAACCTCAGGGTGAGCATGTTCATGTATGTCACCCTGTTGATGGAAGGATATTTGAAATATCCCATGACTAAGGTGTTGGGGCTGTATGGTGAGTGACTCCCGTAAGTCCAGGCAAGCGATGTGCTTTTCCTGGTTCATGGTGGGGTACCTATAGCTAGCAATGATGCCGTAGGGTATTTTGATAATAGTTAATTGGACATGGAGTAGTTTAAGAGAGTCGCACTGTTTGACCAGTCTTAAGGTGTACTTGGTTTCAATGAAGATGGATAAACCTCCACCTTTGGTTATTTCACACTCATTTTAAGGACTGAATGTGTGTGCTCTCTGAAGCCTTGAACAATGTCTGAGTGACTGCACAGACATCAGCATCTTCCAAGATGAGGAGTGCTTCCAGGGACTGAAGATTCAGGTTTAGACTCCTGGCATTAAGCAGCAGAACCTTGAGTTTGTCTCAAGTGGATTTTATTATGTCAGAAATATTGCTATTTTGACATTGCCTAAAAAAGGCACTATTGGGGAGGCAAGTGTTTTTGTCAGTATCTGAAAGTCTAGAGGAGACAGGTGCAGACCATCTCTGGCAAATCAGAGTGACAGATACTGGATTTCCCTGGACTGACACCACAAGCTAAGCCAACTGTTGAATTCAATCATTTTTTGTTTATATTGAGGCATCATCCTGGGTGAAGGTAGAATGCTGCTTAAGGCTAGGCCTGTACCTGCCTGGGACATGTAATCTGAGAGTTCAGTCTTGTCTGTCGTCATATAGTCCAGACAGGTAGGTCTCAAGTAATTCACCCCAACATGGACTATGACAGAGTCATAACGGTTCTTGTTGAGTGACTTGAGTGCATGTGTGATTTGAAGGATACTGACACCTGACAGGCATCTGAATGTGACCTTCTCCTTGTCCAGCCTGGTGAAGAGGACATCTGTGTGCCTCACTATAAAGTCGCCTATGACCAAGACATTAAATTTTGAGGTGTTTTGCTTATTTGCTGAGACACTGGTGTATGTGTTATTATGTGTATTGGTTTCTATTTGCAAAGCAGCGTGTGCAGGTGGTTTACATTTGGGAGCTCATTGATCTTTTGGTATACTTCTAGTTAGTACCTGCGCGTATGTATGTTTATGTGTCAGGACCTTATTTTGTGTGAGAGGTGAAGTGTGTGTGCTGACTCCCTGGTTGATATCTGATTTATGGTTACATGAGAGAACTGATTCTAATTTCATAGTGTAATTACAGCTCTCACATAGGGCATTTCTTTGTCAGTATACATAAGGCAATTACTACATTGCCTTAGGATGGCCATGTCAATCAGGCTGGCCAGTGAAATGATGGGAAACTGCCTGTACATTATAGCAGGTTTTTACCCTATGTACTATTAGGGAAGGTAGTGGGATAAGTTGACCAGTTTTTGTGCTAGGAGTAACAAATGTGCTTGCTCTAATGAAGGCTATGGATGATAAGTTTAGCAATGCTGCTTAGTGTGCCCTTAGTGCAGCAGGGAAGCTTGGGAGGGTTCCACTGATTGATGTTTAGGGAAAAAATGATTTTCAAGGGGTCTGTGTCTATGCAGGGCACATATAACCCCTGTTGCACTTTGTTCCACAACATGCTAATGTGAAGCTTAAATACAGGTGAAATTAAACACTTGTAAGCTAATCTACCAATAGGAAAGCACACACTGAACCTTCCTCAAGCAAACCCCAGTTCAGAGAAAGCTGGCTCTATACTCTTCTGCCACAAGGGTGGAGGAGAGCCCTTCTTATTGTAAGATGGCTGGTTTAGTGCTCAAGTGTATTAATTAGAGGCTAGATTCATTAGGTCTCAATCTAGTCTATGCTATCTAGGTATCAGAATAGTACAAATCACGTGCAGAAACATGCAAAAAATGCTTAGGGCTCTTTTTTGTGTTTCCCAGCTCAGATAGACCAGGTAAACACCTACTGCCACTACATGAATAATCCTCCTAATGTAAAAGTACAGTAAAGGACTGTTCAGAGTAACATGCTACCATGAACAAACTTAAAAAAGTATGAAATGCTACCACAAACAAACTTAAAGATATAGATACAGCAATGTGCTTTAAACAGCTTATAAAAGTCTGATTATTTAATAAAAGTGCATCACTTTGAATAAATAAGCTATGAGCCACTAAACTGTACAGAATTTATAAAGGCACTAAAAAACAACATAAGCTTATTAATAAGCCTTCCAGCCAATAAAACTGCATTCAGAAATCTCAAGTGTTTCTCAACCTAAATAGGCCAAGCTACCTCCCAATGCACTAGATAGAAAATCCATTGAGCTTTTTTCCCTTTGACTCATACTTAATATCAGTGCTATTTTTTTAAACAAGAAAAATCTTTATTAAATTATCATGTATGACATAGGCCGTGTCACATTTATATAAATGACAATCAACCATAGCGTTACAATCACATTTGCAAACATTATACATCCCAGTCATTCTTAGTCAACCGTTACATAGATCATTCAAATCCTGCCTTCTTTTAAACCTTGTTCCCCCTCTGTATGTATTGATCTCACCCTTTTCTAAAAATCCCAGTTCCAGTTGTTTTAACTCTGTTACTGTATTCACTACTTCTACTGCAGTTGGTTTAGACTTTGATTTCCATTTTCTAGTAATTGCTTTTTTGGCAGCTATCATAATTATACTCAGTAAGGCCTTGCTATGCCTAGGAAATTCTGAGTTTGTATCATAGCTCAAAAAAAATTATTTCCCTAGTCACTCCAACTTGCTCACCCAGCATCTCCGACAAAGCAGTCTGCAAGGAATCTTTAAGGTCTACTAACTCATTACACTCCCACAAATATGTTCCCAGTTACATCTTTCTGCCCCATCATACCTCCAACATTTGCTGTCTATATGAGGAAAATTTCTTTGAAGTCTGCTCTGGGTATAAAAATACCTATGTAAGCACTTCCAGGCAAAGATCCGAAATCATCTCGAGTTTGTTGCATATTTGGGAGACACACATATATCTCCCTTTTGTTTCTTTGTGAATTGCTTATCTAATCTCTCTTCCCAGTCCTTTCTAACCTCCTCTGATTGATTCTTATTGTTATCATGCAATATTTTATATGCTGTATTAATTATTCCTTTCTTAATAGCAACTTCTGTTCTAGATTCTACTAAAAACTCTGCCAGCGCTGGTCTTTCATTTAGGACCCCTCTATTTGTTTCTCTTGGCATATACTCTGATATCAATCCTTGATATGGAAGGCAACCTTCAGCCTGCAGTCCAAATAAGTTCTTGGCATCTTCCCATTTTATTACCTTTCCTTCTCTAGTTCGTTGCACCCAGTACCTTGCTTCCTTTGCTAGTTTTCTCCAATACATTACCATCCCCTATTGCCTATTGTCTGTATCCCTAATTGCAGTCACCTCTATCAAGAGACTCTCTTTTCTCCATTCCTATGTTGACTTAGTTCTTAGAAGACCTTCTGCTACTTTATGAATATAATATTATGTATGATTTTATTGTTGTTCACCTTAAAGGTCTGCATCCAAAATTCTAGTCTCTCCCTGCTACTTGAGCTTACCTCCTGTTTCATCATCATCTGTTTCCATTTTGAATTATAGTTTTCTGCTTGTGCTGTGTATAGGAGCCTTAACTGTGTTGCTCTGAAATACCCTTTCAACTCAGGTAATCCCAATCTGCCATGCTCTATTGGAAGAATAAGCTTATCCCACTTGACTCTTGCCATCTTCCCCTCCCAAAAAAAGTCCTTCAGCTCTTTATTAATTTCTATCCACAACTTCTCCTCTGGCTGATAAAAATATGCCTGACCTGTGTACAAGACTAAAGGGACTAAAAACATTTTAACTGCTTGTATCTTACTATCAATATCCGTATAACAGAGCTTCCATTTTCCCAGTCATATTATCTTTTGTTTAGTCTCTTTTCACATATCCTTAGCTGCCATACCAGTATAATTTTTAATCCATACTCCTAAATACTTCATTTTGTCATGTCTCCATAAATATGGATATTGCTGAACCAGTTTATATGTGGGTACATAATTTACCTCTATTGCTTTTGTTTTTGCTTCATTAATTTTGTATCCTGAAAAGATTTGAAATTGTCTCAGTATGTTCCACAACTCTGTAATGTCTCTTTCTGGTTTTGTCAGGTATGAAATAATGCCATCTGCAAATACAATCAGCTTTTCTTGACTACCATACCAATTATATCCTTGAATTTCTGAGTCCCTTATTTTCTTTGCCAATGGTTCTTAATATAATGCAAATAATAAATGGGAGATAGGATACCCCTGCCTGGTTCCTCTGCTCAAGCAGAGATTATCAGAGAGGACCTCAGCCACTTTAATTTTCACCTCCGATCCTTCATATATCCTCCTAATCGACATTATAATTTTATCAGGGAATGCAAGTACTTCCATTGCTCTGCTCATAAAATCCCAGCTTACTCTGTCAAATGCTTTTGCTGCATCAAGAACCACCAGCAGCAGTGGTATTTTCTTACATTCTGCTTCCCTCTGGATCACCATTGTTCTGCTTATGTTGTCAAATATTTGCCTCCCCTCCATAAAACCGCATTGATCCATATCTATCAATTTTGGCATCACTTTAGCCATTCTTTTAGCCACTATAGACATAAACACTTTATAATCATGATTTAGTATTGAAATGGGCCTGTAAGAAGCCGGATCCGATGGATCTTTATTCTGTGTAGGTAGTACAGCTACTACCACTTTCTTCCAGGATATTTGCATTCCTCCTTCTCTTAAAACACTGTTAAACGAAACCTTCTAGACCTTCATCAGGTTTTTTTTTCCCTCCTAGCTTCCAAACTTCCACAGGAATACCATCTAATCCTGGGGACTTTCCTGTAGATTGGTTATACATCACCATTTTTATAATACGAAACTAAAGAATTACTAACCACGGAGAAGATAAATGTGCCACTGACAAAAGAAATTTGACTTACATGTGATACAGGAAAAACAAATATTAAGTGCTATGGAGTGATGAAGGGGTCTTGTTGAACTGGTACTTTAGTAAGAGGTACATTGTAGCTAAAAACAATAATAAACTCATTAAGATGAGAAGTTGGCACATTTTGGCAGGGGTTGAGTAAGTATTTACAAATGATGTTGGACAGCTAATAGATACAAATTTCAGCATTAAAGAAAAAGCAAATACAAATCTGAAATTAAGTGCTACCTCAGGGTAATATAGTTTACCTTTTCTGTTTATGTAGTCAAGTTTTGTTGCACAAAATACATTTCAATATCACCTCCGCAGAGCAATACTCATGCACTGTGCATTTTACCACACCAACAGCTGGCCCATTTTTGTCTTTATCCTTAACTATAGTCCATCTTATCTTTTCCATCAGACACAGTCCAAAACTTGTGTTTACATTTGACATTTTAAGTTAACTCCATACAATATGTTACCTTCACATGCAATCCTCAGACATGGTGCATCATATCTCATCAGTAGTTGCTTGTTTCATATCCTACCCTAACCCTATTGTCACCTGGTTTTCCTTTGGGCTCACCTTCTCCTTTCTTCTGTTATAATTTTCATTCCTGTAGTAGTTTATTACCCCTTTCCATTACTTTTCATTATCCACTTTCCTCATCATAGTCAATTTCTGCCATCTTTTCCCCATGTCCAGGAACCTCTTATGTAATTCTTACTCCTCTACTGTGTTTGTCGGCTCTGTATTAGATCATCGAAATGGCTCATTATTGAATGCCGTAACGTCGAACTGCAAAACCCGAACCCTAACAGTACTGAAACCTCAAAACAGCGAATTTTTTCCCAGGGAAAAAATTAGCTGTTCCGAGAAACACACACACACACACACACACACACACACACACACACCCACACACACACACACACACACACACACACACACACACACACACACACACACACACACACACACACACACACACCACAAGCACATGAAAAAGCAGCAATCCACACACATACACTTAAAAGCTACATCTAACCATACACTACACTGCACATACACTACTATCTATCCACTTAACTTAACTCAGACCCTAACCCTAAGGTCCATCACTATCGCACACTCACCTCACCCACGCCCTAACCCTAACTCACTTAACCTGGCCCAACCCCAAATTCTCACTATCGCACACTCACCCCACCCTTTCCCTAATCCTAACTCACTTAACCCGCCCCTAACCCCAAATTCTGTCACTGTCGCACACTCACCCATGCCCTAACCCTAACTCACTTAACCTGCTCCTAACCCTAACATCTGTCACAATCGCACATTTACCTGACCCACACCCTAACCCTAACTCACCCAACCCGCTCCCTAACCCGAACGTCTGCACAATCACACACTTACCTTAACCGAACTCATAACTTTCCACCGCATCGCTGAAAACAGCGAAGCCACAACAACGGCCTACCAAATTCTTTCCCTAGGAAAGAATTCAGTTTTGTGCAGCTTCACTGTTTTCAGCTTTCATGATATTGGTTTCAATATTAGATCATTCGAAATTCAGCCGTTTCGATGATCTGATATAGACCCTTTTTGTCCACTTTTAGATTTGAGCAACTATGGTTTTAACATCAGTACTTAGAAGTCTGATAAGGTTATTTTCTCTTTCTTTTTAGATACTGTTCTATTTCTTTTTGCCTCATATATAGAATTCTCAAGCATGCTCTGCTTCCTTTTGAAATATTTCTCCCCAAATCATCTGTGTCTGTTTCCAGATGTTTTGTGCCCACACACAGTCCCAGGACATGTGCATTATCCCTGCTTATTACTCCTGAGATCTCCAGCATCTGCTACCTTCCTTTCCTCGTTTCTTTACCAATCTCATGAGGGTTAGTTACCATCTATGCCATATTCTCAGGCTTTGATCTTGTGAGCTTTCTACATGTCTCTCTGCTTGAATTGTCTTCTTCCAATGTCCTGCAATACCCTTCCATCCTTCCTCAATTCTTTCTTATTCTCTCTTCTTTGACCTTGTACCTTTTCCCTTAACACTGCATAGATGTATTTGGTCCTTTGCTACTCTAACCTCTTCCATTTCCTCCAGGGTGTGATCTTCTCTCCTTTTGATGTCCCTTCCTGCCTGTTCCTTTTTCCCGTTGCCCTCTTTGTATTTTTTTTGTCCATCTCTCCGTGATTACCACGTAGTTCCACCACTTGGTCTCAGGTATTCTGCATTTCTGTATTAACTCTGCCATCATTTTAAAATGCTCCATAGGTTCATAGGTGTGTACTAGGACAATGGCCCTGGAGCCTTTACAAGCCTAGCCCATAGAAGTGCCTTGGCATTATGCGGCTGTTAGTTCCCAGTGCCTCTATCCCCAGCCAGGGTGAACTTTCTATTTCCCATCCACTCATCAAGATTTCTCTTGAAAAGGGCCAGTGAGGTGCTCTGCTTGACATGTATGCGAAGTCCATTGCAGAGCATGGGCAGTCCCTGGGCTATGACCCTGTCCTTCCAGCAGCTTCTGTTGATTGTGGTAATGAGGTTGAGGTCCCTGGAGTGTGTGGTGTGGAGGGAGTGGGATTTCTTTAGGTGTAACATTTCTAACAGGGCTGGGTCAAACATGGCTTTGTAAGTCAAGCAATCTCTGTCTCTTAATAGACGATATTAGACAGAGAAAATTTGGAGTTTTTTTTAGTCTGTTCATATAGGGCATGTGTCTAAGGCCTAGGATCCTCTTCATGAGGTACGTTTGTGGGCTTTTCAGCTGTTGCAGGTATTTAGTGAGATACTTGCCAAATGGGGCATTAAACTCGATGATTGGTCTAATGAGGGAAGAGTAGAGAGAGATGATGAGCTCTTTCTTCCTGAATGCAAAACCCTTGGTAATGAGATGTGTCACTTAGAAGGACTTTCTGACCACAGTGGCAACGTGGTGATCGAAGGAGAGGTTGCTGTCAACCTGTGTCCCTAGATCTCTTATGGCACCTTCAGTGTTCAGTGGGTTACCATCAATGATGATGCAATTTTTGGCATTAAGCTTAAGGTCATGGTTTTGACACCAATCGTTGGTCTCAGTGAGGCCTTTCTGTAGGATGTCCACATCATTTGGGGAGTTTATAATGGCTCTTATCTTGCAATCGTTGGCAGACTTGGTCAGTCAGAGTCCCTCCATGCTGGCCTGGACTTCTGAGAAGTAGATGCCAAACAGGAGGGGACCCAGGACTGATCCCTGTGGGACTCCACTCGTGACTGGTCGGCAGTCTGATTTGGAGTCTGCTACTTTCACACTGTGGTTTCTATCTGTGACCCAATTTGCAACCCATCTAGTGATATTGGGGTTGATGCCTAGTTTTGTGAGTCTATCAATAATTCCTGAGTGGGGAATGTTATCAAAGGCCTTGGCCAGATTGAGGTAGGCTGTATGAACTGTCATGCCCTCATCCACAGCTCTGGTGACTGACTCAAAGAAGTCAACCAGGTTGAGATCTACCCTTCACAAAATCAAATTGCGTGGGATCCAGAGTTTGTAGATTCCCTTATCCTTGTTAATTAGGTCCATGATGATGCACTCCATAGCCTTACATATCAGACTCGTCAGGCTAATGGGGCGATAATTCTCAGGGTCTGTAGTCGCTCCCCCTTTATGGAAAGGGATGACTGTAGCAGTGTGCAATTCTGTAGGGACAAAGCCTAAGGTGAGACTGTGATTGAACAGGGCACACAGGAGTTGTGCCAGTTCACTTTGCAGTTCATGCAGAACACAGCCAGGGATATTGTTGGGTCCCTTGGAAGCTGTATTCTTGGCCATAGACAATGCAGCTTTAACCTGTGCTGCAGTAATGCTGGGTGCCTGGCATTCTTTCGGTATTGTGATTGGTCCTTTGGGTGGGTAAAATTGGCACTGAATCTGTCGGCCAGTATGTTGGCAATATCTGTTGGCTCAGTATAGGAGGTACCATTGTGCAATAATTCAGAGCAATTCTGGGTATTGCCATGGAGATTCTTGATATAACTTTAGAAGGCCCTGTGGTTGTTTTTAGTGTCTGCTGGAATTCTGCCTTCATAGCTAGCTTTAGAGGTTTTGATGAGGGATCTCAACTTTTTGTTGAGGCTAATAAGGGAGTTATTCCCATCTTTGGACATCACCTTTTTTCTGCAACAGTTTCTTCCTTCTGTTGAAGAGTTTGTTAATGGCAGAGGACAACCAGATTGGTTTCCTTTTTTTGGAGGAGAGAGTCTTTGTTCTGTTGGGTATGGCTAGTTCCATGCATTTATGTAAATGTTCATACAGTACATTGGTGTATGATTCGGCAGTCATGCACCTATTTTCCATTTGCATGGGTGCCGTGAAGTTAGCCACCTCTGTTTTTAGGAGCCTAAAGTCAGCTTTGGAGAAGTTTTTCATGGTGGTTACCTTTGCTGATGGTGTGGGTGAGATGTGGATTTTCATGATAATTCGTTTGTGGTCGGATCTAACCAGGGAGGAATTGACTATTGGTTTTGAGCAATGGTTGCCCATGTTAGTAATAACCAGGTCAAAGATGTTACTTCCTCTAGTGGGGGTAAGAATGAGCTGGTCCAGCGCATTGGAATTAATGAATTCGAGGCATCGTTGGGAAAGTGTATTGGTGCATGGGTAGTTTTCCCAATTGATGGAGGGGTAGTTGAAGTCACCAAGTAGGAGACTGTTGGGTACCCTAATAGCTTCCAGGGGGCTTAGGAACATGGAATGAGAGTCTTGGGACATGCATGAGGACCTATAGCAGGCTACGACCTGAATCACCATCTTACCCACTGTTAGGTGTACCTGAAGTATCTCCGATGCGTTATGCTGGGCTAGTAGTCTGGAGGTGTGCATATCCTTTATGAATATGGAGACGCCACCACCTTTGGAGCTTCAGTCCATTTTCTGAGGCTGAAAGGTGTGGAATGAGTTATAGCTTGGTAGTGCAGGTGTGCTTTCTGCTGCTTTAAACCAGGTCTCCATTACAGCACAAATGACGATGTTCTCCATTTTGAGGAGTGCTTTGAGCGAGTGCATCTTGAGATTTAGACTTCTAGCGTTGAGCAGCATGACCCTCAGATTGCATTTATTTACAGCTGTTATGATGGTAATTTGGTCTTTGGAACACAGCCTAAAAAAGGCACTATAGGGGTGGCAAGAGCCTTAGCCAGTATCCAGAAACCTAGGGGTGACAGATGCAGGCTATCTCTAGCAAAGCATCGAAGTCTGTCAGTCATGTCATCCCAAGCAGACAGATACTGGATCCCCTTAGAATGACATCAGAAACTTAGCCAGTTGTTGAAGTCAATCATTTTCTGCTTGTACTGCGGTATCATTCTGGGCGACGGTAGGATGATGCTCAGGGCTAGGGTCATACCTGCCTGGGCCACATAACCTGAGAGCTCCTCAATGTCTTTTTTCATGTAATCCAGGGAAGTACATTGTAGGTCATTCACACCCACATGGACAATGACAGAGTCATACTTGTACTTGTTATGGAATGACCTGAGTGCATGTTATGTGTTGGATCCTGGCACCCGACATACAGCTGACTGTTACCTTCTCCTTATTCAACCTGGTGAGTGGGACATCAGTGTGCCTCACTAACGAGTCACCTATGATTAGTGTATTGGGTAAGCTGTTTTGCCTTAGGGGCTTAGGTTAGGGGGCACACTGTGTAGGTGAGCTATGTGTCTTGTGATTTGTGCTGTGTTGTGGTGGTCGAGTGCGTTTTTGATTTTGAGGTCTCTGCTGTTTGGGTAGATTTCTATTGAGAGCATCCGAGAAGGTGGGTGCGTGGTTTGTGTTTTTATGTGAGAGCTGTGATGTTGGGTGTTCCGGAGGGCTATGTGTTCCATGTGTTGTGGTGCAGGTGTTGACCTTCTTCTCTTGACCACCTATTCCAGTCTTGGCTGGAGAGTGCATGTCTTCTAGCTTGGATATATAAGTGTATCTCTCAAAAGTCTGTGAGAGGGTTGTCTGTGTACACGAGGCAGTTGCTACACTGCCTCAGAATGCCCAAGTTCACCAGGTTAATAGGAGAAAGCACAGGGAACTGACATTTAGACATGCTAGGAGGGATAGTCATTATTAATAAGTACTGGAGCTGTTTCCTTATAGGATGTTTAGTGCTGTCAGCACTTATGTGTGCTACAATCATTGCTACAAGAAACCAGATGAAATGCTAGGCGAATAAGCTAGTTAAATGCGAGAAGAGAACTAGCAACATCTAAGGGGAAAAACTGAAGAGCAGACTTTCTGTCACCGGTAGTAGTTTACCCTAGCTTAGTGGCACTGCACGGCCATTCATTTCTCTACATATTGCATCTTCATCATGCCATTCGATTCTCTACATACTACATCTTCATCTTTAGCTATTCCACTTCTCCTCCAGATTTCATATTTTCTGTACGTTTGCCTCCACCTTCGATTCCCCATAGTTTGTAGAGGTTTGCCTTATCCCATTTTGAATCTCAGTTCTTTTCACGTTGCTCCATTCACGACTTTCACTAAGCTTCTCCACGCTTCCTTCTCTCTTACCCTCTTTTCCTTAACCTGCTTATCATCTGTTTCTATCCAGTGAATAATGTTACAGCTCAGTGCACATGCTAGAATATGTGGCTGACCCAAGACACCCTTTACTTTCTTATTCTCATTTTTGCATTCCTTAATCTTTTCCTTTCTCCTTTATCAACCCAGCGCTCTACGGCTTATTGCATTTGCTGTAAGCTTTTGTCCCTGGGGGTTTATTTGTATATTACAGAGTAGGTGGACCCCTGCCTACATGTGCAACGGTATGCCCTAAGCATGTGCGATTGAAGACTATCTTTTGTTTTCTTCCAGTTTCCATCACACTAATACATTGCATGCCAGCTCAGTACTGATGTCACAATTGTTTATATTACTACATTCCCTTTTATTGGTCTTCCCTTCCCACTACTGCTCACCAGTCCGGTGTGTCATCTTTAATTTTGTGAAAGTCCAACATTTTTTACAGGTTTATAACTGGTTGCTATGCTGCTTAAACACCACTGTTGCTTTATTTCACATTTGTTTCTAGCTTGTTGTTTACATTTCCTTAGCTTCTCCCATATGTCCCTTTTCATGTCCCCCAGTTATTATTTTAGCAAATACTGCTTTTATTTTTTTTTTCTAAAACTCAGCCATTAAATTCATGTTTACTGCAGTTTATTTTGCATCAATAAGTAGTTATGAAAAATATATCACTTATCTTGGATGTTTGCCATTTTGACAGCTTGACAACTTTCAGGAATCAGTTTATCTCATTGTTTGTAAAGTTTTGCTGCTATGTTCAAAGAGGTGGGTTTTGAAAGATAAGGATCTGTTTGGTTTAATACATCTTTGCATCTTTCCTGCACTTTCCACAGTTGCCTGTGTTTGCTTATTTATTTCTTCTTTATGTGGTCTCTCAGTTCTCCCATCCATTCTACTCTGCCATCCATTATAAAAGCTTTACTCCATCTTGTTTCATCCCATCTTCTCATATCCTTTCAGTTCTCCTTTGTCTGTTTCTGATTTTACTTCTTTCTACAATGTTGTGCCCAGATCTCACTTGGGAGAAACATCTAATTTTTCTGGCCCTTTAATATGTCTCTTCTACTTGTTCCCCTTCCACCTTCTTCTGTTTTCCTATTGCACAGTGGCTGTTGTTACGTTGATTTCCTGCTCATCTCTTTCAGGGCATGTGACCCCTCTGTACCATCTGACCTTGTCTTCTACCCTGCAGGGGTTTCAGTTTCTGACACTGCACACCCTGCCAGTGTCGCTACATCACCTCTGCTATGTTTAAGGCTGCTCTGCCAGTCTATGTCTGGCAGATGATTCGGATTTTTACTGCCTGGGCTGCTTAGCTGTCTGTGATACCTTTCTTAAAACCTTTGAGCATTCCCCCATACTTTCTATCATAAACAATTCCTCTTCATACTGTTTTTCCAGAATTGCAGAGTATTTCAACCATGCAGCTATTTCTTTCTATCTTAATTCATTTAATACCTCCAGCATAGCTTTCTTTCTTCGGTAGAGTGTTTCAAGGTAATCCTCACTCAGTTTGCGAATGTCCCTGCCAATGGGACAACTATAAGTCTTCTTGCATGCCTTATTATTTCACTTCTCACAGCAAAAGAATGAAAAATTGCCAAAACATGTCTGGGTTTGCTTTCTGCTAATGCTTGCTTTGCCCAGCTTTGTGTATCCTATTAGTGTTTGTTAATTTTCTGGCATTACAAGTCTCTCATCTAATAGCTGGATTACAAACTGCTATAATTCACTTTTACTCACTCTCCCTTGTATTCCAATTATCATGACATTATTTCTTCTTGACTGATTTTTCTAGATCATCCATCTTTTCAGCCTTTTAGTTCCTGTATTTTGTGACTGCTCCTGCAGCTCAGCTGGACTTCCTGCTTTATCGTCTTCCAGATCTTTCAGCTTCCCTTACAGGCTTGCCACTTCTGTTTGCTGCTGTGGTGTTGTTTGTTTCAAATAACTCACATCTTGGCTTACTGTGATTAAAAATGTATAGCTGCTTTAAAGGCAGCCATTTGTTCCTCCTTTTGCTCCTTCGCATTGAAATAAACTACCTATTTTTAAAGTAAAGACTATGCAATATCTTCTGCTAATAGTATAGTACAATTTCACTTAGTTGACTGAGGGTGCATTTTCAAAAATATACCATGTTGAATATACATGTGTGAATGGAAATAGAAGTAGCACCTATCCATACATATAAAAGATAATTCAGATAAAACAGATTGATTTTCTGAGTAGCATCCAAACCTGCTACTGGGCAGCAAATAACACTGCAAATACTTAGAGGAGTTCTTAATAAGGAATGTTACCAAGATGTTATCTAGATAGTGGGGGAAAATGATGAAAAACAACTGGAAAACCTACTGACATTCCTAGACAGGCAAAAAAGACATGAGTTTAGAATAAATATAAACTAGTGCGGGTTTTAGAAAGAAAAAACATTGCATACTGTGGGCAAATTAATTAAAAAGGTATCGTGCAAGCCAAATCACAAGGGAGATGCTATGCTCTAAGCATTTAGGCTTCAGATTAGGACTAGTAAACTGCCATCAAAAGTTTGTATGGAATATCTAGGGAGTTCTGCACCCAGTACTGGCACTGTTCCAGAATGGATTTGAATGGG
>NC_056732.1:366761001-366841001 GCF_019279795.1 Protopterus annectens | reverse complement strand
GTAGAAAGCACCTTGTCCATACCAGGTTGCAATGGCTTACACTCACTTTGGCCATCAAATGAGAGCAGGAAATCCAAAGGAGGAAGAGAAGTATCAGTTTTTATTAAAGCCAAATATTCCTCCAGATTGGTAAGATTAAATGAGTCCCTCATACTAGTCCAAGTACAACTCTCTGTAGGTAAAACTCATCTCCAGATTATTGCTGGTTATAGGACTCCCTCCATGAACCACAACACCCACAATGCCTGCCTGAAATTCCTGCAGTCCCTCAATATACCAACAAACACCCTGGTCTTGGGAAACTTCAACTACCCATCAATAAACTGGTCTAACTACACCTGTACCAATGCACTCACCCAGAGATTCTTGAACTTTGTAAACTCTAATGCCCTGGAACCGTTAATGAACACCGCTGCTAGGGCTTCAGACATTATGGATCTAGTACTTGTGAACATGAGTGATAATTGTACCACCCCAAGGGTACAATTATCACTCATGCTCGTAAGAGTGATAATTGTACCACCCCAAGGGTACAGTCATCTGTAGTGAGGTCTGACCATAGGTAAGTCACTCTAGAAGTAACAGTAGCATTTAACCCTCCACCAGCTGGAACTAGACTAAAAAAAATTCTCCAAAGCAAACTATAATCTCTTACGACACAATTTTCCTAGTTTCATAGCCCTACTTATACTGATGGCAAGGATACCTGTTCCAAGGTTTATAACAAAGCCTTGTATAAACACCTTCTGTGCTGCATCAACTCTGCTGTACCCACTAGGAAAAAAGTAAATTCCTCATGTAAGAACAAACCTGCTTGGTGGACATTCATCATAAACAGGCTTTACAGGTGAAAGAAACTGCTGTCTAAAAGCAGTAGGAGACAGTCGCCAAACTCAAAGGACTCCTTCCTTGGCCTAAATAAGCAAATAAGACACCTAGTGAAAAAATCCAAAGCCAACTATGAATCTAAATTGGCCAGCCAACCAAGGGTAACCATGAGGCATTCTTCGGTTACATCTGCAACCGCAAAGGAAAATCCCAGATTTGCAAAGAACTTGTTGCAAACAGTACAACATATACTGAACCTGGTGATATTGCTAACCTGCTGGAAGATACATTCAGTGAGAACGTCTCTCCCCTCCACCCAATATACCACAAGACATTCCGCCTACATGTCATCCCCCAAGAAATCTCTAAGGAACAGGTCTTTAATACCCTTTCCATGGCTAAAAACATGGCCTCTATGAGACCAGATAACATCCCTTGTTTCATCCTAAATTGTTTAAAGCAAGAGTTAAGTGTACTGCTGAGTACCCTCTCTTTAAGTACTGGGTATATTCCTGCAGATTGGAAAACTGCCACTATCATCCATCTCCACAAAGGGGGTTCTTCTGCTCAGCTCGGGAATTATACAACCACTAGCCTCATATGCGAGGCCATTTAGAGAATCATTATGGATCTTATCAACAAGGATAATAGGAGATCTCCAAATATTAAACCCATCCCAGTTTGGTTACATCAAAGGGAGATTGTGCCTACTAAACTTGGTGGACTTCATCGAGACAGTCACTAAAGCCCCAGATGAAGGCAAAACTGTGCATACTGCCTATTTAGACCTAGCAAAAGTCTTGAACACCATTCTCAACTTGGGTATCATTGATAAACTTACCCAGCTGAATGTAAACCAGTATACAGCAGGTGATTGCAAACATACAGTCAACACTGGGGACCCATCATCCACCCTCAGACCAATAACCAATGGAGTACCACAGGGCTCAGTGCTGGGGTCCCTGTTGCTTGGAATTTACTTTTCAGCAGTACAGGCCAAACAAAGAGTGTGTGGCTGACAAAGTTTGCAGATGACTGCAAACTGGGCACAATCATTAACTCGCCTAGTGACACCGACACCCTCCAGGAAGGTCTTAATCAAACCAGTCATTGGTGACAAAGACACAGCCTCAAGTTAAACACTAAAAAGTGCATCATCCCCTTTGGCAATGGAGACACCCCTACAGAGTACTGCATTAACAACAATGCCTTAAGTACCCAACCTGTGGTAAGAGATCTGGGCACACAGGTTGACAATAACCTCTCCTTTGACAATCATGTTTCCACAGTGGTAAGGAAAGCCTTCTACATTGCCTGTCTCATCAATAAGGGCATTGCTTCCAGGGAAAAAAAGAAGTTATAACCCCCCTGTACTCCCCCCTTATTAGATCTATTATATAGAGTATAACACAACCTTTGGTATGTACCTTGCCAGGCACCTCCAACAACTAGAGCGACTTCAAAGATGACTTACAAAAAAAATTCAAGATGTCCAACACCTTTCTTATGCGGACTATGCTGATAGACTAAAATTCTGTCACTATATTCTGTGTTATACAGACTACTCAGGGGTGATCCCTGCCTAGCCTATAGGGCAACCTTTCATCTTGCCCTAATGGAAATGCTGCACATTAGCAAGACAAATGGTACCCGCTGTATCCACTCTAATGACTTCAACATGAGAAGTGACATGAACAGGAACTGCTGGAGAGATAGATTCAGATCCCAGAGGCTCCACCTATTCTGAAATAATCTTCCAATTTTAGTAAAACAGAACCCTTCACTGTTTTTCAAGTGTAATTGGGATAACTGGATGGGGTATTGCAAATTCACACATGGGGTTTCACCTGCATCCCTTGTGGACAGGGGCAGGAGGTATTGAGTCAGGTCTGCTAATCGCCAACAAAAATGAACCAGCACTCAGGAGACAGGCTGTTTAAATATTTAATGTGGCATCCATAAATATATCAGCATAAACATCAGCAAACCGGTTTTGGCTAAAATACCATAACCTTCTTCAGTGCAAAACAGCAAACACATGGTGCATTCTGGTATCCATTTATATAGAAAATCCTTACAGTTACAAGCACAAAAATCACTTATATAAGCCTATAGTATATAAGCTTATAGTATGTAATAATTGTCCATACCCCTATTATTCAGAACACAATTATATACAAAAACTTATGTTTCTAAAGTAAACATTTGAAATAACACTTTTGAAAAACAAAACAAAAAAAAAAAAAAAATATATATATATATATATATATATATATATATATATATATATATATATATATATATAGGGATGAACAACTGGTAGCCTGTCAGCATGAATTTCAAGACATTTCATTAAGCCCGGGTTTGAATAAAGCCCCTAGCCTAGTTATCCAGGAAAATTCCATATTGTTTAATTTTTCATGCCAACCTGCTTTATTGGCCCTGTGCAACTCTATTTCATCAATAATAACAAATCAGAATTGAGCCGTTTTATGTATCCTAGTATGTTTAAATAATGCATTAGACAGTTTGTGAGTTCTGATAGCACTTAAATGTTCACTGATACAATATTTAAGTGGTCTACACATAAAATGCCGAACAGGAACAAGTGGCCAAATATATCACCCAATCCATGTTACAATTTCCAAAAATGTTGATGTAATAGATTTTAGGAGTATTCTTGCTGGTAAACTCCATGGTTTTATAAATATATTGGCATGCATTACAATGTCCACAGGGATAACATCCTCTCAATTGGTCACCCAATATGGTGGTTTGTATTGGTCTAAGGGGATTATACCTCTTATAATGTGTGAAATAACTGTTTAATGTTCTTCCCCTCTTATATGAAAAAGAGCAAGTGGCCAGTAGAATTTCACCAAGATGTTCATGAGCTCTTAAAATCTCCCAATGATTATTAACAATTTGTCTGAAAAGGGGAGTATTGTTACCAAATGTGGTTATAAACCTAATTCTCTGGTCACTGTTATGTACTTGGTTCGCTTGCTTATAACAAAGCAATTCTGACCTAGATGTATTTCTAACTTGAATTTTGGTTTGCATAATGTGATCAGGGTAATAACCCCTTTCAATGAACCTCTGCGCCAAATCATTTTCACATACCAAATGTGCCTCCTGAGATGAACATATGCGTTTGATCCGCAAAAATTGTGATTTGGGAATGTTGTTGATGATGTGGTGGGGATGATTACTGGTGGCATGAAGAAGAGTATTATATTGTGGGAATTTCCTATGAACTTTGGTAGCCAAAGTATGATCACTTTGTCTAGAAACTACCACATCCAAAAATATAATTTCTTGATATTGTATTTGTAATGTAAAATGAATGCCCATATCATTGTTATTCAGATATTTAATAAATTCATCTGCCAAATCCAAATCACCCCGCCACACCATCCAACAATCATCTAAATACCTGCGCCAAATATCCAGTTCCTGAATACATCTATTGTTGTTAGATTCATAAATATATTGATGTTCATAAAAACCCATAAATAGATCAGCATAAATGGGAGCAAAAGAAGCTCCCATAGCCGTACCCCTGACCTGCCAGTAAACCTGCCCTTCAAAATGAAAAAGATTTTTCGTCAAAACACATTCAGTTAGTTGTATAAGAAAATGATTAAATTCAGGGCTATATAGCTTGGCTTTATCCAACCAAAATGCAACAGCCAATATTCCTGCATTGTGTGGAATGTGGGTATAAACAGATGTTACATCCAGCGTACATAACCACCAATTAGCCTCCAACTGTGTGTCTTGTACTATCTGTAAAAATTATGTTGTATCTTTCAGCCTTGATCTAACCAGCTTGAGCAATGGTTTAAGATGAAATGTCAAAAAGGCATATAGGGGTTCAGTCAATGAGCCATTACTCGATACAATGAGCCTACCAGGAGGATTAATCGGGTCCTTGTGAATTTTAGGAAGCAAATATAAATATTGGGCCTGAGGATCCAATACTTTCAATTGTTTACGTGTATTACTAGTAATGATATTATCCTCCACTGCTGAATCTAACATAGAATCAATATAACTTTTAAAGTTTTCAGTTGGATCAACCACAAGTTGAATGCAAAACTTGACATCAGACAATTGTCTAAGAGCCTCAGCACGGTACCTAGATGAGTCCATCACCACAATAGCTCCACCCTTGTCTGCAGATGTAATAACAATATCATGATTAGATTTTAAATCATGCAACGCTTGTTGTTCATACAACGTAAGATTATATTTTTGAGACTGATGACTTAAAGAAAAGTGCAATTCCTTAGTCACACATTCTTTAAAAATAAGGACATGTTTATCCATAGGTGGCTGAAAACTAGATGGACCAAATCTAAAACCTGTTGATCTTTGAGAGTCAACTGTATCTGAAAAAAATATTTTTAAATTAATCAACCTACAAAAGTCATTCAATTCGTTGATCAATATATGTTCAGGAACAGGGGCAGCCGGCACAAAATTCAAACCTTTGTTCAACAGTTTTATTTGAGCATCAGAAAGTTCAAAAGATGAAATATTATACACGTTGTTTATTGTTTCACAATTGTTTGTAATAATGTGACCAAATTTGGTCCCCTTACGTCTGTGTTTTCTCCCACCCCTACGCTTGCTAGATCTAAAGGGATCAAGGAATCTTCAGACTGTCTCCTTTTAGCTGCTGGGGAATCTTGGAGGGGAGGGCAATCATAATCAGTATTGGATGAAGTCTCATCCTCAGATGTCCCACTCGTAGTGGTAGTATGTTTCTTCAATATGGATCTGGGTCATTTTCGCCTGTTATTTGTCCTAAAACTGGAGTCATTAAATCTGACAGTTTTTTGTACCATGAAAGGTTTACCCTTCTTATAATCTGCCAAATCATGGTTAAATTTATAGATTTTCTTTTTAACCAATTGATCCTCTAACTGTGCTAAGTTTTTAGCCAAATTAGAAATATGGCTATGATAAAAAGACTCTGATTCATATTTCTGGGCTTCCAAACAATTTTGATGAATATCAATAGCTTGGAAATCTATAATGCGTTCATAATATGATATAAGAGTGTCTACAAAAAGCATAGAAGCCCTATGTTGGGTTTCAACCCATTCCTGTGACAATTGTTGATCAATCATGCCAACCAATGGTTGGATCCTGATTTTGAGTCCACGTGGTGTGATATCTTTGGTTTTATAAGCTTTAAATAGCCTTAAATGCCACATGTTTGATCTTATAGCCCTCATATTCTTATTAATTTTATGAAAAACAGCATTACAAAGTGTCTTAGCATCCTGAGGATTCTCATTAGATGTATTCATTCCTGATACACTCAGTCCAAAAACTTCAAGGTTATCCCTATCAGCAGACAGACCATGCAATATACCCTTGAGATCCATTTCAGAACAAAATTGTTGTTTAACTTGTTATGATAACACACACCAAGAATTATATAACCATAAACTAATGAGATTAATACATCACAATCTGTAGCATTGCTTTTCCAAACTATTCAATTTTAAGGCTTGAAGCTATGATATGTGTCAATAAAAGACCCAAATAAATGTTTAATAAAACACTGGCATTAATATAACAATATTAATTCTGACTGACGCTGTTCCCAATACTGTATTGATCACTCCTAAATAAAAAATAAAAAATAAACCAGATTCATTAAGTGTAACTAACCACACTGTCTCCAACGTTCAAAAGTGAAACACATCCACTATTAGTTGTAGTCAACATTCATTTCAACCAACAAAAAATATTTTATGTGTATCATCATAATTATAATAGTTCAACTGAACTTATTATATGCTGTGTTATCGTAAATGGCCGACCTTCGTCTCAGTCTCCAACATACTAATACACAAGATAGTATTCACAAAATATGAACCACCCTGATTAAGTGTATTACACCCATCAATAGATAGTTCAACATAACCAAACACTTATAGTATTTGTATATACTTGTGAAGCAGGCTAGCTACCTAAAAAATGTATCTGCACTTCACCACTGATATTATTACCAAAAAAAAGAGAGTGAACAATACAGTAAAGCACACAAGCGACAATTCAGAATCTCTATTGAATATTTATATGATTAAATTCTATCATAACCATAGCCACAAGCCCCAAAAAATTGTTAATATTTCTTCAGTTGTGACATTCAAATATATGTGGACCTCAAAATTCGATGTTTATAAGCATTATTAATACCACATTCATGTTCCAAAAATCACAAGTTGGTATTAACCATCAATATTAATGTTGCATTAATAGAAAATCATCGAACTAGCCCCAAACTTAATAGTTATTATATGAATCCTTCATCAAAAAATCAAACAGTAGTCCCGAACAGTTTTAGTTTAGTTTGCCTCCAATTGTACAAAGACTTAACCAGAAAGAAGAAAGTATATCCAGTAATCAAAAAACAACAAACGAACCAAACGCCCAAAGTCCACGTGCAACAGTCTTTGATGTTGGTATTCAAGAACTGATTTATATCCCGTAGTTCGAAAAAACAGTGAACCATACGCCCAAAATCCAACATGTAACAGTCTCAAAAGATGGCGTCCGCCATTAAGCAAAGAGCCCTATTAACACAAACAGCTCCAAATGGGCAAAAGTCGACACTTATACCCAGTCTATCAGAAAACATAAATGTCTGAAAAACACTGACGAATACTTATTCCCAGTTATAAAATAATGTCAGTGTCGATCACAGTATAGATTGATTTCAATATAGTTTGAACCCAAACAGCCAAACCTGCTTTCCAACTTTTAATGGAAGAAAACCCAGTCACAGATCCAAAAACGAACCTGGAAACTGGATTAGATAATATTGTGTCCCATGAAATATACTGTAATCCAAATTAAACGGCCAAATCCAAAACGAATATAAAACCAGGTGCATCATGAATAGAAAGCCACAATTACGACCACCATCACCTCCAAGCGTCCCCAGCGTGTGCAGGAGCAAACAGGAAGAGACCAATACACGCACGTAGGACAAGTGCAAGGTTCCAAATTGAATAAAGTGCCAACAAAAATGAACCAGCACTCAGGAGACAGGCTGTTTAAATATTTAATGTGGCATCCATAAAGATATCAGCATAAACATCAGCAAACCGGTTTTGGCTAAAATACCATAGCCTTCTTCTGTGCAAAACAGCAAACACATGGTGCATTCTGGTATCCATTTATATAGAAAATCCTTAAAGTTACAAGCACAAAAATCACTTATATAAGCCTATAGTATATAAGCTTATAGTATGTAATAATTGTCCATATCCCTGTTATTCAGAACACAATTATATACAAAAACTTATGCTAATAAAGTAAACATTTGAAATAACACTTTTAAAAAACAATATATATATATATATATATATATATATATATATATATATATATATATATATATATATATATATATATATATATATATATATATATATCTAGGGATGAACAACTGGTAGCCTGTCAGCATGAATTTCAAGACATTTCATTAAGCCCGGGTTTGAATAAAGCCCCTTGCCTAGTTATCCAGGAAAATTCCATATTGTTCAATTTTTCATGCCAACCTGCTTTATTGGCCGTGTGCAACTCTATTTTATCAATAATAACAAATCTGAATTGAGCCGTTTTATGTATCCTAGTATGTTTAAATAATGCATTAGACAGTTTGTGAGTTCTGATAGCACTTAAATGTTCACTGATACAATATTTGAGTGGTCTAGATATTTGTCCCACATAAAATGCCGAACATTAAAAGAGGGAAAAAAACTTGGCTAGGCTTGTAAGGGCCTCAGCGCCATTAGCCAAGTAACCTCCTATGATCCTATGATCATATGAGATTATGTGTGTGTGTGTGTGTGTGTGTGTGTGTGTGTGTGTGTGTGTGTGTGTGTGTGTGTGTGTGTGTGTGTGTGTGTGTGTGTGTGTGTACATATAAATGCAATATATGTATGCATATTATATACATATGTATATGAGCAGATTAGGAGTAGAACAAAGGATAACCAGGATAATTTACAAAAAGAAGTAAGGAAGTTGAGCAGTTTAATATGCAAAGAGAAAAGGATAACATACCAGACTGGTGACCACAGTACAGCTTGAAGGATGACAGAGCAGACTTTTGACCAGGGAGGAATGGATAAGGAAAGGCAGTCAGTGTGACTGAATGATGAAGATATGAAGACTCTGGTACTGTGGTGCCTCCAGTAGAGGACTGGATCAGAGGAGTTACCCAGATCATTGTAGGACACCACCATCTACCCAGAGCAGTTGAACTGCTTCAAAAGAGCTCAGTGCGGGCTAAATCTAATGTGCTGTTTATTTTTATATATTGTAGTACTTTTTTATTGAGATGAGTACTGGAAATATCGCTATCAGTAAATAAGTACTTCTAACTAATTTGTTAATATTATATAGCAGCACTATGAAAAATAAAGCATTATTCGTGCTAAGAACATAAGAAATAACTACACTTGAAGGATGCGGACTCAGAGACGCTAATGTTACATCATGTAAATAATTTGTCCATTTTAAAATATAAAATATGATTTACTTTGAACAATCACTTCTCATTTTATTGACATACAATTATTCAAACCCTAAGATCAAAAGCCTAGGAAGGTCACTGCCAGTGTAATCCTATGGGCTAGGCTTGTAAAGGCTCCCGGGCCATTAGCCAAGTACACACCTGTGAATCGATGAACATATGATACCCCAAGTTCACTAAACACAATATCAAGGTGCCATTCTCCTGCACCCCCAAAACAGATTACAAGATTGCACAAACTCAGTGAAGAACAAGGAAATAAAAAATGCAAAACCTTCGCTTTCTCAATCTTCTCTGAGTCTAACTGCCATTAAAAAATGACAGTAATTTTCCACAGCATTCTGAACATTGATCAATTGGCATTTAACAAACAGAAGGTTTCACTATAATCAGAAATGTATATTGCAACGGCTTTTTCATGCATACATTTTACCCCTTAACAAAATGTAAAAAGGAGGCAGTTATATGCTCCATGCATTTATGAACTGAATATCTAACTACACACACTCTATATAGGCGTGGCTGATGGACAACTGGAGTATAGGCCACACTAAGCAGCAGCTCTAGTCTCTAGCTATTTATTAATGTTTTATGTGACAGTATGTTTGGGCAAATAAACAACACGTATGTGTTGTGTAGCTGGGTCATCCACAGTTTCAGCTATCAAGTTAACTACTTTAGAAATCAGAATTACATAAGAAATCCAAATGGAACAAAAGTTGGAATCCCTTCCTCAGAAAATCATGCCTCATTTGAATTCTGTGGACAAATAAATTTTACATAAAATGCATATCATAAACAAAAATTGTTCATCTATATCAAGAATCAGACAGTGATTAATTAAAATTGCTACTTACAGTAAAAAGGGGCAAATTCAATATTTCCCAGGTATGTGATTACTGAGGGGAAATGTATGCCCTTTCTCCTTTCTGGTCAGGTATTGATCCTTTTTGGGATGTAGCATTACCAGACAGCTACTAACTGTAGAAAAGTTGTTGTTGTGTCTTTCGGCTTTTCCCGGTTAGGGGTTGCCACAGCGGAAATCCGGTCTGTTAATGATTGGTAGTTAATTTTTGCGTGCCGAGTTACCAGCCCTGACGTACAACCTTCAACGAAGGTACACCCATTCATGCATGTCTCCACGCAGAAGACACTCTAGCTGAGAATCGAACCAGACAGCGTCTTACTGTGAGGCGACAATGCTACCGCAGCCCCACCACCACGGATATAATTCTAACAGTAGAAAAGTAATCTAGCTAATTGTTACATGTTCATGTTACACTTGAAGTGAGTCTCTAATCTATAAACAAAAAGTAACTTTGTTAGATATTACAGCTTTAGACTCTATAACAATAAAGCACACTTGCCAGGTCTTCACTACAAAAGAACATTTGCTTATCCGTATGTTTGTATTTTATTGGCACGTGCTAATTTTACTGGCATTTTTTGGTTGTCCTCCCAAACTGCCTCTGCATGGTGACTAAGTTTAATTTGCAGGCACAGCATGTCATGTGGGGATTGCAAGCTGCTACACAGAACCTGTATAAAAGTTAATAATAGTGATGAGTCTGTTGCACACTGACCTGCCCAGGCAAGAATACCCACAATGAAATGAATAATTATACACAAAGGTGAAAAATTATAATTAAAAACCTTAGCTTAAACTTTTTATATTAAATGGTTACTTAAAATTTATTTTTTAATAGTTACTTAAAATTTATTTTTTAATACAAATGTAACCAGCAGTGTACACATGAATCCAAAAGATCTTTGTTGCAGTGGATATCAATGGAAACAATTCAGAAATAAGCTGTAGGACAAAGAGAAATTATATGGAAACCATGGCAGTTTCAGGCAGAGTATAAATTATATAATGCTACAATGCATTTTATTTAGAATGCTTGTATGGCACATTGCTACCTAAGGCCAATTGAATATGTGAGTCCTCTGTGTTCAAAATATGTGTCGTACCCAACAGAGTTCAGTGGAAAACAGTGTTGCCGTATATTTAAAATGATTGCTTTTATTTGCCTCTGTAGATTTGCTAACAATCCTTTCCTGGAGCTTCTGCTGACACTTAATAATTTTCAGTAACAATACCATTATGTTGGAAAAGTAACAGTTGTCTCCAGTACTGTGTGCTGAAAGGTGCACATAATGCATATGCACAGTACCATGTCCTAAAGGATTACATACCAATTGAATTTGCATCTCATTCCACCAACCTGTATCCAAATAATCTGTTTTTATTCCTAAAGTTTGTGTTTGTTTGCTATAAAAGAGTAACGTGCATCAAAACCTGAGGGAAGATATATTTTCTAAGGTAAAGTTCAGTCACTTGACATAAATCTGCTGTTGGAAATTCACACTATGGTAATATGGACACAGACCATTGTATATATGTCTTAATGCATTTGGACATAGTTATGGCCTGTAAAGCTACCAGAATCATATCTTGGACAAATTTGCCTTTGTTGCTAAAGTTGTGAAGAGGAGAGGATTTTTTTAACTATCTATCTGTAAAGGACATACAGTATATGGCCTTTACAACTTTCTGTATAAGTGGTTTTGTTTTTCGCAGACATTGATCTTTTTATTCTTTCTCAACCTGTTTCTTTATGCCCACTACTCTGTTCCATGGTTTTACAAGGTTTTATTAAAGAACTGCTTCCTTATATTCTTCCTGATGACTGTTACTTTCTGCTAGTGACCACTCAGCCTTACTTTGTAATTTAGAGTAAATAATTTTGTGCAGTTAACCTTATCTTCTTTAATGGATGTTTTACAGGAAACTGCAGAGATTGGTATCCTTATGGAAAGTGATGTTTCTAAATTCTGTGTCAAAAATCCGAAGGTAGCTTTGTTCTACTTTTGTTCTACTGCTTCTCCGAGATGTACAAAATGTGCAAGATTCTCCTGGGAGGCATATTGTTTCCAAAGTTGCAGGCCTTTGGAAAGTGTGCACACTATGACTGACTTATGACCACCCTTTAATAACTTTTTCCTTTTTCCATTACAGTTAGCAGTCATTTGATTCATTTATTGAAACACAAAGTTAGGTGGCAGGATGATTTTTGGTTACCATTACATCAATAATGCTTATGGACTGGAAGCTGTTGCAAATTTGTATGACAATTTGAAGGTAAATAGATTTTCTAAGTTAATTTGAATTTGCTTTGTATCATATTTTTTCTATTTAATGTGGATTTTTTTCTGCAAGTGAAGGGTATAGCAGTGGAGCTAAATTTGCCCCACTTGTACAAATCTGCTTATGGGCCTTATGAAGCAGGAATTTATTTACAGTGATGGCTTTTATAGCTAAAACATTGTATTATATAAGGGACCCTAAAACTGCTTGAACAATTTTTTTGAGACTTTTTGTTAATAGATATGGCATCAGATTTACTTACAAATACCATAGCGCATACATTGAGTATTCTTCTTCTTCTTTTGGCTTTTCCCGGTTAGGGGTCGCCACAACAGATCACCTGTCCGCTCATGATTGGCAGTGGAGTTTTACAGTGTCGAGTTGCCAGCCAGGAGCCCAACCTTCCACAGAAGGCACACACTCACACCTAGGGCCAATTTGGAGTGTCCAATCCACCTACTGCATGTCTTTGGGATGTGGGAGGAAACCGGAGCACCCGGAGGAAACCCACACGACCACAGGGAGGACATGCAGACTCTGCACAGAAGGCACCCCAGCTGAGAGTCGAACCAGAGAACCTCTTGCTGTGAAGCGGCAACACTAACCGCTGCACCACCGTGGCCATCCCACATTGAGTATTAAGATTTGTTATTACAAATCAGAAATTACTTGATCACTTCTACTCTGTATAGAAAAGCCAATTCAGGAAATTGCTTCCTTGTGACTATTGGTAAACACCCTCCCCACCTTAACTATTAGTAATCCCAACCCTCTTACCTCTTCCCTCCTATACAGTGATGTTCTGAAAGCACAGATGATTTCTGGTGATGACTGTGATTTTCAGCAAAATGCATAGGTCATTACTAGCCACTGGTTCCCCCAGAGTTTGTAAAGCTGAGTGCTTAGAAGATGCTTTGCAGAAAGTTATTAATAAGGGGCATAGTAAATTAAGGGTACATTTTGCTTTCAACAAGTGTAGAGTAAAGTGATAAGTTAAGGAAGATATGTATTTTTGTGACCAAGGTTTTCTCTATTTGTTGAGGAGGGGGGGGGTAGCGAGGATATTATACTTCCTCTGGCATGTCTTGCTCAGTGACACAAAATTAAAAGAAATTCATAGGTAGTTACTAAGCATGCAGTAAAGGAGACCATTAGAGAGCATAGCCCACATTCCCAGTTGCCCTAAAGCACTGTCTGGTTAAGTAACTTGCTCAAGGTCACACAGTAGGCAAATTAAGACAGAAAGATTCAAACCTTATATCCCTGGATCAGGAAGCAGTTCCTGAACAAATCAGTGCTTTAGTCATTTGCATTTCCAAAGACTAAAGCTATATGAATGTAACTTTCTGACTAAACTCACATACCTCACCACATTCCACAGCGTTTGCCCCACTATTAAATCTTTACAACCGTCTTTCTACTTCTGAACGGTGTGCATACCTTGCTTGGTAGATAATCACAAAATGTTCTGACACAACTCCACAAAATCTAAGCACCTCTCTTACTCATCTGGGGTTAACTTACAGACAATATCCTAGCTACAAAATTGCTCCAACCTTCATCTTGTCCTTCTCTACTTCATTTATTTGTTTTTTTTTCTCCCTCTCTTTAACCTGAGCCTCTGTCTCCTCCAATATTTTTATATTATTCTATTGTTTTAATATAAATATATACATAAACATTAGCTTTGAACATTCAGTCATTTTTTGAGTGTATCACATATGGTAGCCTCTATGCAATGGATATTGTTCTACTACTATTACATGAAACCTTCGCTGAGTCTGCAATTGGTCATTTTGTGATCAGTGTTGTACCCCACTAAACAAATATAAATAAATAAATATCCTAATGTAACCCTCCTTCCTTAATCGACCACTTGGTTCATTTGGGTTTCTTTCCACGCCAGGCTACTGACCTTGAAAATGTAAAGTGTAAGCAGTGATCAGTCAGACTCTGCTAGAACAGCAACATGCAACATAATGTTAATGGCAAGAGTGTTTACCTTCTGGGAATTAGGAACTGTCATCAAGTAGATGTAATATATGCGTTAAGGTACTTGTGTTAAATTTTATTGTGTGTACATCTCTGGGTAGGTTTGGCTCAGAATATTGGTGCATATTAGGGGATATATGAAACCATTCTGAGTAAAGCCCTATTGATTAACAGTCATGAATGTTATCCAGGTGATTTAAGATTTTTTCTTGCTACATAGGCTTCCAGATAAATATTTGCATCTAGATAATCATAGGAATCATTGGATGCTCAAGGCTACTGAATCTTATGAGTATTATGTTTTGCCTGATTTACCCAAGACTGTACCTATTTACTCAAAAGCAGCAATATCGGTCATACCTGGGGTAAATTTATGAATACCAGTTGAATTATCCGGGTTCCATCTGAAGCAAAATGGTGTACCACACTGCTTTAGTTGCAGGAGAAGTCATCTGTTTCTGAGGTTAGCAAAATGATGAGTAACAAATCTGTCTCTCCACTTTCTTTTATTGATCTGCTGAAGCAGGTTTAGATTTCTTGTTCTGGTATTTGTGGAGCTGTCTGATTTATGAAGGTACAAGAGATCCTGCACTGATGTATCCTTGATTGCTTAGAAGACAAGGCTTAGGTCTACGTTGAGCAGCTTCTAAGACACAAAAATCAGGTACTGTTTATTATCTTTTCTTGTACCTTAGGGATTGTAAAAGATTGCAATCCTCTGCTGAGGAACAGCCCAGAGATATTATATTGAACAAATGGGGTCTCAGCACTGAGCACTGTGGGACACCACTGCTCACCCTTGTGTTCTCTGATACTGCCCCTGGTATCCTTAACTTATGGGTTCTGTCTTTTACCCACTTTGCTATAAATGTAACAACCTAGGGTTCTAGTTGGAGCACATTTGATTTATTAATTATGCTAGCATGTGAGCTGCTGTCAAATGTCTTGACCAAATCAAGGTAAGCTGTGTGTACAGTGTGACCACTGCCAACAGCTTGTGTTACCTTCTCAATGAAGTTAACTAGGTTTACGAACACAAAGTTGAAACAGACCATGGGACACCAATAACTGAAAAAAAGTAAATGGTCTAGGCATACTGAAGTCGGCTATTAATTAATTTATTATAAAAAGTCCATACACAAGCACTTTCACCCTGACACAATGCAGGGATTTTTCAAGTGAATAGAAAAGCTCAGTAAAAATCTATTTAAATATCCTTGTTCCCAAAAAAAGGCGCCAAGGAATTTTAAAGGCATATACTCTCCATTAATTAATACAATAACAATAGCAACCCTGTATTATTAACATGTTACTTGTTTAAAAGTATTACATATTGTTTCAACTAGGTCAAGTATGAAGCATTTCAAAATTAAAGAAAGCATTGTAATGCGCTGATTACATGTTAATAGTCCAAAATAAAAAAAAAAACAGGTTTGTTAGACAGGATCTACAGTTTACAAAACCAAATTGTTGTTGATCTAGCCTGATGAGATTTTTAATGTTGAAGTTAATCAAGTCTGTTATAACATCTTCCATGGCCTTATAAATAAGACTCATCAGGCTGATGGGGCCACAGTTTCTGGGTTCGATACAAGGGCCATCTTTATGGTATAGCATCAACAGTGCTGTAGGCCATACTCCCCTGGACTGAGCCTGTAGCCAGGCTCAGGTTAATTATTCTGAGTTTCTATCAGGGCAAGAACAGTCCTTTTTATCAAACAGCCGAGTATGATATCTGGTTCATGGAAGAAGTGTTCTTAATCTTGAACCTCACTTTCACTACATGTTCTTTAGTGATGATGACAGATACAGGGATCGAAGGGATTTGGACAGTCATCTCAGTAATGAAATTTGCACTAAATTCCCTTGCTAAGATAGTGGCAAAGTCCACTGGGTCTGAGTAGGTTCTGTAATTTAGTACAAGCTCTGTACACTTTTAATTAGAAACCCAATTAATACAGTAAGCATCTTTAGTAAAACTGTATATCATAAATTAAACATTGTATTTGAATTGTTCAGTTAAGATGACTTGTATAGCTAGATTACAACCTTATAATATGTAAAGATGAGAAGGATAAGGGAGAGTGTTGGTAGCAAGACATTCAGAAGAAAGGTATGGCCCATAAGTGAGATAAGTACAAACAGCTAGTGAGTACTGTTTTCATCTGCATGGAAGCAAATAGTGCACAAGGAATAAAAAACAACCTGTCAAGTGTAGATTTTCTTATATCATGAGTAGCATTTAATACAGAAACCATTCTCAAAAACATCACAACAGCAACTTAAAACCTTGGTAATAGAAGCTGTAGCCCTTTGGGTAGCTATACTTTAAGACAGCAGCATGATGATTGGTGAGAATTCCGAGGGCTAATGATTTTTCTTGTTTGTCCACATTGTCCAGTCTTTTTTTTAATCAGGCGTTACAAAACAATTATGAGCCTGATGCAACAGTTAGTAGCACTAATAATAACAGCTTCAGTACTTAAAAGAAAGCAAAACAGCTCCAGTACTTAAATAACTAAGCACTTATCCAGGCATGTCTAAAGGTCAGTTCCCTAAGCTTTCTTCTATTAACCTGGTGAACCTGGGCATCCTGAGGAAATGTAGCAATTGCCTCATGTATAAAGACAACCCTCTCCTCCTACCTCCAAACACATCCACTTGTGAGAGATGCACACACATAGCCAAACTAGAGGCTACACTCTGCCAAATCAAGACTGGGCTAGGCAGTCAAGAGGAGAAGATTAACACATACATCACACCTCATAGAACACATAGCTCCCCCAGATCACACATCACCTCACCTCTCACATAGTAACACAAAACACACACACACACTTTTGCTGAGGCTCTCAATAAAAATCTGCCCAAACAACAAAGAGCTCAGAGGCAGAAATGCAAGCAACCATCTCACCCAAACACAACCCCCAAGACACATAGCCCACATAAACATTGTGCCACTCAGCCTAAGCCCCTACGGCAAAACAGTCTACCCAATACACTAGTCATAGGTGACTCAACAGTAAGGCACACTGATGTCCCAATCACTAGGTTAAATAAGGAGAAAGTTACAGTCAGCTGCCTGTTGGGTGCCAGAATACGCCACATAAAACATGCACTTGGGTCTCTCCACAACAAGTACAAATATGACTCTGTCATTGTCCATGTTGGTGTGAATGACCTAAGACGTACCTCCCTGGACGACATGAAAAGAGACATGTGGGAGCTCTCGGATCTTGTAGCCCAGGCAGGTATGACCCTAACCCTGAGTAGCATACTACCTTCGCCACAGTACAAGCAGAAAATGACTGACTTCAACAATTGGCTAAGTTTTTGGTGTCATTCAAAGGGGATCCAGTATCTGTCTGCCTGGAAGGACATGATCGACAGACCTCGATGCTTTGCCAGAGATGCCTGCATCTGTCACCCCTGAGATTACAGATACTGACAAAAACTCTTGCCACCACTATAGTGCCTTTTTAGGCAATGACCTGAAGACATATTTACCACCATAACATCTGTGACCAAACGCAACCCTAGGGTTATGCTACTCAACCCTAGAAGCCTAAATCTCAAAATGCACTCACTCAAGTCACTCCTTAAACTGGAGAACATTGACCTCTGTGCAGTAACAGAGACCTGGTTCAAGGTTCCAGAGAGCACCCCAGTGCTACCAGGCTGCATTGCATATCACACCTTTCAGCCCCTGAATCTGGACCTAAGCCCTAAAGGAGGTGTGGACTGATGCCCCAAAGGTAGTGGTGTATCCATCTTCATAAAGGATACACACACCTCCAGACTAGTTGCCAAACATAATGCATCAGAGATGCTACATGTACAACTAACACTGGATAAAATTGCAACCCAGGTTGTAGCCTGCAATAAATCCCCCACAATGTCGCAAGACTCCCACTCTGCATTCATGAATATTCTAGAAAGCATTAAGGTTCAACCCAATACCCTTATACTGGGAGACTTTAACTACCCTCCATTAGCTTGGAAAATTACTCCTGTTCCAACTCATTTGCCCAACGACTTCTGTAATTCATTAATTCTAACACCCTGGACCAACTCATTCTCACCCCTACCCGAGGTAGAAACATTCTCGACCTGGTCATTACAAACATGGGGGACTGCTGTTCTACACTACTAATCAATTCCTCCCTGGTTAGATCTGACCACAAGTTAATCACAGTCGATATCTAAATTCCACCCTCTCCCCCCATGAAGGAAACCACAGTGAAAAACTTCTCCAAAACCAATTTTGAGCTTCTAAAGACAGAAGTGTCAAACTTCATGTCATCCATGCAAACGGGGAAAGGATGTATGGCCGCTGAATCATACTCCAAGGCACAGTATGAACATTTACACAAGTGCAGGGATCAGGACATACCATACAGAACCGAGATTCTGTCCTCCAAAAAAAGGAAGCCTATCTGGTGGTCCCCTGCCATTAACAAACTACAACAGAAGGAAAAAACTGTTGCAGAAAAGGGCAAGGTCCTAAGACTGGAAAAATTCCCTTGTAAGTCTCAGCAAAAAACTGAGATCCCTCATCAAATCCTGCAAAGCTAGTTATGAAAACAAAATTGCAACAGATGCTAAAGATAACCACAAGGCATTCTTTAGTTATGTCATGAATCTGCATAACAATACACAGAGGTGCTCTGAGCTACTGCACAACGGCACCACTTATACTGAACCAACAGATATTGCCAACATCTTGGCTGACAGGTTTAGTGCAAATTTTACCCCCCCTCACCCCATAAAGGGCCCATCCAAATGCCCGAGGAATGCCAAATCCCTAATATCATGGCTACTCAGGTAGAAGCCACACATTCTAAAGCCAAAAATACAGCTTCTGTGGGACCTGATAATATACTTGGCTGTGTTCTACACGAATTACAAAGAGAACTGGCACCACACCTGAGTGCCCTTTTCAACCACAGCCTCTCTACAGGCTTTGTTCCCACCAAATGGCACACCACTACAGTCATTCTGCTCCACAAAGAGGGAGTGATTACTAACCCAAGAAACAACTGCCCCATCAGCCTGAAAAGCCTGATCTGTAAGGCCATGGAGCACATTATTATGGACCTCATAAATAGGGATACAGGGAACCTCCAAACCCTGGCCCCCTCACAGTTTGGGTTTGTCAAGGGCAGATCATGTCTGCTCAACCTGATAGACTTCATCGAATCTGTCACCAGAGCGGTTGATGAAGGCAAGGTAGTCTAGACAGCCTACCTTGATCTGGTCAAGGCCTTTGACACCGTCCCCCACTTAGAGATCATTGACAGACTCACAAAACTAGGCATTAACACCTACATCATAAGATGGGTTGCCAACTGGCTCAGTGACAGAACCCACACAGTAAAAGTCTGACTACCAGGCAGTCACAAGTGGAGTCTTGTCCTGGGTCCTTTCCTGTTTTGTATCTACTTCTCTGAAGTTCAGGCCAACACCAAAGGACTCTGGTTGACCAAATTCACAGACGACTGCAAACTGGGAGCTATTATTGATTCTCAACCTGGCGTAGACATCCTACAAAGAGGCCTCATTGACACCCATGACTGGTGCCAGAACAATGGTCTTAAGCTCAATGCTAAAAAGTGCATCATCATCCCCTTTGGGAAAACATGGTGCCCACAAACTACCACATCAATGGTAACCCTCCCAACTCCCAAGGTGTGATAAGAGATCCGGGGACACAAGTAGATAGCAACCTCTCCTACGACAACCATGTTGCCACTGTAGTTAGAAAGTCCTTCTATGTGGCACACCTCATTACAAAAGGTTTCTCATCCAGGAAAAAAGAAGTCATAATCCCTCTCTATTCATCCCTCATTAGACCCATTATAGAGTGCAATGCCCCATTTGGCATGTATCTCACTAGACACATGAAACAACTGGAGAGGCCACAAAAATTCCTCACAAAGAGGATTCTAGGACTCAAACACATGCCCTATACAAACAGACTCAAAAATTCTCCAGCTATACTCCATCTCATATCACCTACTTAGAGACGATCTCTTCTGCTTGGCATACAAAGCCATATCTGACCCAGTGTTGCTAGACATGCTTTATTTGAAAAAGTCTAAATCCCTCTGCACCACATGCTCCAAAGACCTCATCCTCATCACCACAATAAACAGAACCTGCTGGAGGGACAGGTTCCTAACCCAGAGACTTGACATACTCTGGAATAAACTCCCCATTCATGTCAAGCAGAGCACTTCACTAGCCCTCTTCAAGAAAAATCTTGACGAGTGGATGGGCAACAGGAAATTCACCCCGGGGATCACTTCAACAGCCTTGCTCGATAGGGGCACAAGGAACTAACATCCAGCAACAGGATGACTGGGAATATTCTTAGGCTACGCTTGTGTTGGCTTCAGGGCCATTAGCCTAGTACTCACCTATGAACCTATGAACAGTTATTGTCATTTTCTAATATGGAATGTTTTGTGAGAAAATGGATATGGTGCCAATTGTACTCCTTAACAGTTTGTACTGGGAGTAGCTACCCCATGCACTTGGCCTAACTATGACTTATGAAAAAAATACCTAAGGCTCCATTTGTAAAATCAAAAAAGCCTTGCCCAGATGTGAGACATTATTTTATTCATTAGTAAGGCTTATTGCACACACTTCCACCATACACATAGTAAAAGGCTATAACTAGCTAACCAATTTCTTTTTACTACAGGAGATAAGAAATTGAAATGCATTTTGAAGAGTAACAAGTTTTACTGCATAGCAAGTCATCTCTAGTCAGTTGTCTAGAGATTACTAGTGGTAGCAAACTTTGTAGTCTTCACAGAAAGCTGGCTGTTACAGGTTTGTTTATTGCAATAAATAGTAGAAGGGCACCAGATTTACTGACAGGCTTCTAAATACCTGTTGGCAACGTTAGCAATACAAAAAAAATACCTGTTGGCAGCATTAGCAAAACAAATGTGGACAGTGATAACACTATACTCAATCCACAGCAATAATCATTTTAGATTTTTGCATAAAAGCAACCAGAGGTAGGACTGCATGAGTATAAGAACAGCAAGATGAGATGTATTTCTGTTGAAATTATTTCTTTTGCATTTATTACATTCAGATATCACATTGAAGGTAAAAGGCAGAGATGGTATGTAGGTAGACAGCTTGTCAATGATTATTGCTTGTCAGGGAAATCAGAATGTTTGTGTATGACAGCAGTAAGTTAAAATATATTACTATGTCCATTATTTCTTTCATGTTCACACAGTAAAGCAATCTGAGGAGAAAGGAGAACGGAGAGGTGAGGATAGAGAATGTGGATACAAATAGTGTGGTTACTGTTAGATGATCATCAATACTGCATGCCAGCAACTGGCTGTATATGTTTAAAAGCACATAAAATAAAAATACATTACTGTGGTCACTATTCTGTCACTTTGATCTGTCTAACATGGAAAGACAATGCCATCATGATATGGCAATCTGTAGTGTCATGGGTAGGGCGTTATACTGTGCAAAATGAAAGGGATGTTACTTGACCACTGTTAAATGATTTTTAGTATGGCTTATTTCTTTTTTAATTTCTCTAAGTCTTTTGGGGTTCTAATACCATGATGGGAATGGACCCCATTCCTAAGTCAAAGTATGATTAAAGTTCATGAAATTAGTGTTGTTTCAGTTTTTATGTCAACCAAAAGTGCTCTTTGCAGAATCAGCAATGTGTCCAGTAATGACTCCTTCTGCAATTGGTATAGGGTTGCATGTATTCATAACATATCTAAATTCTTTTTATAAGACCCGTTGCTCCTATTGGAACTATATGGGTATCTTTCTTCCACATTGCTCTCCTTTCTGCCTGCAGATCCTGATATTTTATGACTTTGTGTCTCTCTCTATGCAAGACACTGTAGTCACTGGGACTGGGTGTGGCAATTTCAAATATCAATGCTACTTTTGTCTTCTTTTCTTGGACCACTATATCCAGTTTTCTAGCATCTATTTTTTGAACTGTCAGTAGTGGGTGATCCCATGTGATATAAACCATCATTTTCTATGATGCTTTGTGGTTCATGTTTCTAGTGTTTCTCAGCCACTTCAGTACCATAATGTCTGCACAATCTCCAGTGCAATAGTCTTGCCACATTATTATGCCTTTCAGTATACCATCCTTCTGTCATTATTATGTCACAACCAGCAACAAGGTGTGCAACTGTTTCCAATTTGGTTATACAAAACTGTTGTCTGTTTTTCCCACATGTTCAATGGACTTTGTAAACCAGTGTGTATGTTGCCCACTATCTTGGGCCATCAATATTAACCTTTCATCTCTTGGTTTGAATTCGCCTCTCCTTAGCCATTCCTGTATTCATTCTTGATTAACATGAGGTTGTTCCAGAAGTTTTCTATACTAGCGATTATATTTATGCATTTTCTTCATTTCTTGCCTACTCATCATGTTCTTCACTTTATATTCTTTCTTTTGTTTTTTGGCACATTCAGTTGTTGCCTGATTTTTATCTACTTCTAGTTTGATTTCCATTCCTGCTTGATACCAATATGCGTCTGCTAGATTAAGCAGATAAGTCATCTTAGATTTATTCTACTCATGTTTCAAAACTTTCACTATGTTTGATTCTTATGTCAGCAGATATGTGTGGAGTCCCAGATTGCTGATCTATACTTGTAATCAATTTCAAGGAGACCCATCCCTTCTTCAGAATGGGGAATACGTAATCTTGGTATGCACTGATTTCTATAAATCATTTGGTGAGCATGAAGAAACCTTCTTGTTTTCCTCTCTAATCTATCCAACACGTTTTGGGGCCAGTCAACCACTCCAAAACTGTAAGTTAAGACAGGCAGAGCAAATTGGTTTACAGCTTGGATTTTGATCTTGATGTCAACTCTGTTTTCAGAATTAATTTAAGTCTTCTAAAATATTCCTTACTAAGTTTTATTTGCATTTGTTCATGTTTTATTGTTGATTCTTCATCAGTTCTCAAATGTTGATATACTCCCTCTTGCTCAACTTCTTTTATATTACATTCTTGTCCCAAACTGTTTTTTCTGGTGCTGCAGCTTTCCTGCTTTAAAGGTTGCTTTTGCACATTTATCAAGACAAAATGACATCTAATATCATCTGAAAAAGTTTTGACAACTTGCAGTTGTTTTCTCTGTTCCTCATCTGATGAGCTATACAGTTTTAAATCATTGACAAAGAGAAGATGAGAAGTCTTTTCACTTTGCTGTTTCTAGGAGCCAAATTATAGCCATTGCCAAAGCTTTTCAGTAGATAGCTTAATGCATTAAAGGCAAGGCAGAATAGCAGTGGTGACAGTTACCCTGGAATATCCCCCTTTGAATTTTTATCTATGGGTAATAATTTGTCCTTTATCATGGCTTAATTGCAAAGTGGTCTGCCACTGTTTCCTGATCACTGCAATGTAGGTGATCAGTGTAGGGTGTATCTTAAGCATTTTTAAGCACTCTTTTATCCATGAATGTGGGATACTATCAAATTTCTTTTGTAGTCAATCCATGCCATACTTAGATTCTTCCCCTTTTTTACAGTTCTCCACTATGACCTTATTTAACAACAAATGATCCTTTGTTCCATATGTCTTTCTTTTATTGCCCTTTTGTTCTACTGCCATAATTGAGTTTTCTTCTAAATGACAAACTCTGCTAGACAGGGGTCCAGGGAAGTAAATATTGTGGAAAGAAATATCCAGGGAATTGTTATGGCTAGGCTTGTATAGGCCCTTGGGCCGATATGTCAGCATCAATTCCCATATATAGCTTATACGTTGTCAGAAGGCAAGTTATTTGACTATAGCTTTTAGGGTAGCTTGCTGGTTCACTCTTAAGTAGGAGAATTGTTTTTCCTGTTGTTAGCCAAGTTAGTGTCAGTTCAGGGTGTGCATATAAATAGTTCTTACTCATAGCTAAATCTTTGTGCAAAGATGTTAATGCTTTCATCCAGAAGTTAGGCACTGCATCTGGGCCTGGGGCTTTGTACTTAGAGGCTTTTCTTAACTTTGTTTCAATCTCTCTGGCTGTTACTTCATCCCATTTCATATCTTGTACCTTTAAACTTCTTATTCTTTCTTTTACTTCTTCTATCCATTTAGCATCTTTATTATGTTCCACAGGATCTTCATAAATACTTCTCCAAAATGTATCTATTTCTTCTTTCTTTGGTGGTCTTACAATTCCTTTTAACCTATTTTCCCCAATTCTCTGTAAAACATTTTTGGGTCATCAATAAATCACTTATTTTGCACTTTTCCTTTATAGTTATCTGTGTATGTTCTAAGTTTTTCCACCTGTGCTGAGATTTTTAGCTTGTTATTTGCGATAGTGCATGATAGATCCTGGTCTGTTCTAATACTGCGCATTGCTTTTATCACGTCTATCTTTCTGAGTATTTTTGATGATCTCTTCCCTCTTCTAACAGTGACACTTCTTGCCTTAATTGTGTTACAGTTTTCACTATTTGATACTTCCATGGTATTCAAATTTTCCCCTTCCTTTCCTTCATTACCCTGTGTTCTTGTGGTAGAACTTTATCAGTTATTAATTTAGCTGCAGAGTAGTATATCTTGTTTATTTCTGGTATATTGCATGGATCTCTATGGACAGTCCTAATTACTGTGTGCATTTGTTTTATCAAACTTCTGACTTTTGGGATTTTATTGACCTTCTGCAGTCTATTTCTTTCACTGATCTTAATATGTCTATCTATCTCTATTAAATCAAGCAACTCTTCTCTTAGCTCATTTGCTTCTAAACTGAGGGCACATTTTTATTTCCCATTTCCTGCAGACATTTTATAGAAAGTTCTATAACATCTTCCTGTGGCACATTGTCTTCAGTTTCATCCTGTGCCATCCATTGCTCTGTCATACAGGAATTCTCTGGCCTATCACTCCTCAGCATTGACTGTGTCAGAGTTCCACAGTTTCCTGTTCCTTCCCTTGCTGTCCAGTTTCAAGTGAATGTTTATACTGGTTTCCTGTGGAAGGCTTCAAAATATCTTCATATGGCACCTGAGTAATTGCTTCCTGTTCCACTGGTTTCCTCTTAATTTGGATATCCATCACTCTATCCTGTTGTGGTGCTTTCTGAATTATATTCTCTACACTTAATCCTTCATTTCGCAGGTACTCCATAACCTTAGTTTCTATTTCTTTAACTTCTCCATTACTAATCTCTTTTCTACTTTTCGTCTTTGTCTTCTTATTTTTGAATTATAAAGTGTTCCATATCTGGATTCCTTTGCCTGCATTTCACTTCAAATATCTTTGGAGTTGGTCTTTTTGTATTGGTTAGTTTTGGTTTCTCCTTTGCATAAATACTACACCATGTTAAATCTCTTTTACTGACAGAGTCAATGCATGTGCATGAGAACAATAAATTGAAATACATTACTGTGGACATTATTTCTTTCATTATATCACTATCAAACATCAGAGGTATATAGAGGAACGTGTTGCCTTTAATGGGTGGACTGTGTGAAAATAAAGCAACAAAGCAGAAATTACATAATCAATAATAAATGGTCATTGATATGGTGGCTTATGACTGGGGCAGTAGATATGCATATATATGAAGAGAGAGAGCTTCATCCTACATATACCAGTAAAGTCAGTGAAGTTCCTCATACAGACAATCACCAAAGCAGTTTTTTTAACTATGATAAAATACATTTAAAATTCAAGATGTTATCCAAACGCATGGGACCATATTACAGATGGATACTACATTAGCCTCACTATTCTCAGACATATGTTTATTTAGTTATAAGAAAGGTAAAAACTTGTGTTAAACTTTACATACAGGAGTTGCATGTAAATATTGACATTATTTTTCAGACTTTTCAGTAGTAATATGACTAGGCTAGAAATAACATCACTGTAGGTGTTACAAATTCATCAGATGTGTTTGTTATGAAGGAAGACAAAGGTAGTAGGGGTTTATAGTTTGGGATGAATCATTGTACCATGCTGAGGCATTTGGACAAATTTAGAAATGCTAGATTTTATTTCAAGTTAATTTATGACTCTATATTCAAGTTTAAAAATGAAACTGACACATTTTTGGAATACTGGGTTGCATGCTCAGTGATTGCAGCTGAACTTAAAGAACAACCAGTAGTAGCAGATCCCAAACCACAATATTGCTATTTGCTCCCTAAAATTAAAAGGGCTATAACTAACCCCTGGGAAAATTATTATTTCTGGTATGTTTTCACTTATAGAACCTACACATTTGAGAGTCCTGTTACCTTTACTTAAGGCATGGCTTATAGATACCACAGATGTTTTGAAACATACACAAAGAATTAAATTAGAGTAAGACTGGCATATTTGTACCTTAGATGTCAGGTCTCTCTGCATGTACATTCCACATGAGTACGGTTTACAAGCATTGAGATTTTGGTTAGAGAAAGCTGATATTTATACATTTGAATTTAATGAATTTATAGTACAATTAACAGAGATGGTCATGACAAAAAATGTTTTTTCTTATGGTAATCAGATAACTCTCCAGTTAAAAGCCATGTCAATAGTGGGGACATTTGCATGTTTGTATGCAGACTTGTTTATGGAGTATTTGGAAGAAATGTATATCTTAAACAGTAAGGTCAATTAATTTTCTTATCTGAATGCACACTGGTAAGGTTTTTGGATCATTTTGAGTAGTGTGGAAAGAAAGCAGGGAAGCTACAACTTATTTTCAAAATGTTTTAAATGTAAATAGATTTGAAGTTTATTTTACTGTGAAAGAAGATTTATTTATGATGGATTTTCTGGATATTGAGGTCAGAAAACATATAGATTGATTCATGACAAGCACTGCTCAAAAGTTTTGAAAAAAATCCTTGCATTTCTAGAACAGCTGCCATCCTAAACATATAAAGAGGTCTGTACCTAAAATCTCAGTTTGTTATAATAAAAAGGATTTGTAGTGATGAATTTTGATAGAAAATACAATCCAAAGATCTGACTGAAAGATTTACAGCCAGTGGATATCATTCAGATGAAATATGGTTGGGCAAATGGATTGAAATTAACTTTTCTGCTATAAGGCAAAGCCTCCTCATACAGGCAATCACCAAACTTGTTTTTTTAGAATATAGTATAAATAAATTTAAAATTCAAGACATTATCCAGACATATGGGCCCATATTACAGCTGGACACTACATTAGCCTGAATACTTCCAAAGAGATGTTTATTTAGTTGCAAAAAGATAAAACTTGCGTTAAGGTTTATCATTGTTGAGGAATTCTGTTGAGAAGAATGATATAAATGGGTTATTACTGATGGGCTGTTACATATGTGGGCAGTGTGTACAATGTAAACATATTTTTGAATGTACATAATTTTCCACCAAGAATGACAAAAAGATTTCTAAAATTCAACATAGAATTACTTGTTCATCTAAATGGGTAATTTATCTTATAGAATGTATTTGCATTTCTTTTTGTATAGGTTAGAAGACTAGACAGTTTAAAAACAGAATACACATGCATCTCAGTGATGTGACATGAAGGAAAGAAAGAAAGAATTGTATTTTTAAACATTCTACAGAACATCCAGTAACCTGATGTGTACTGATTGGAAGAAGTAAATATTTCAGGGCTCAAACATCACAGTTCAGTGTCAAGTGTTTTTGAACATTAAAGAGAAGCATTGGATAGTAAATAATGAGGGTTTTCAGACCTGAATTAAATGAACAAATGTAAAATGGATGGACATACACTGACATTGAATGGCAAGGATCTGATTGATGGAATGGAGTCCTAGGCCTTATGCCATTTGTTCTAAAATGCAGTATGATATACTGTGCTTTTTAAGTGAATGTTACAAAATGTTTAAGGTCTTTTGAACATGATGTAGAAATGTTATATACAAAATTACTTTTTCTTTAGATCTGATTCTGATACAACACAGATATAATGGATGGCATTAAATTGATAATGGATGGTATGAATCGTATTGACTGATAGGGCCATGTGACTTTTTGAATTTGGTATAAGAAGACCTCTTAACTTATTTAATGTAATACTAAGCACTGGTAGGTACTGAAAAAGATTATATTTGAGTGAAACCAGTATGTGGTTATTCTAGGGATATAAAAAGACCACTTTCATCTGTTGGTCTTTATTTTTCTTTATTTTATTTTATATCTATCCATCTATCAATCTATCTATCTATCTATCTATCTATCTATCTATCTATCTATCTATCTATCTATCCATCTATCTATTCATCTATAAATACACACACACACACACACACACACACACACACACACACACACACGTGTGTGTGTGTGTGTGTGTGTGTGTGTATATATATATATATATATATATATATATATATATATATAGATAAATACATATGTGAAGGCTGCCAGCCTAGCTAGATAGAATTTTGTAAATAAGGCCCTTACCAAAGGGTGTCTAATTTTACTGTGCAATATTATTATTATCCAATTAGAAAGTGTGACAAACTGCAAGTCTATTGGAGTGGCTTTGTACACTATCACCAAATACATGCAAGTACTCTAGAGCGTAAATTATCGCTACACAAAACAGCCACAGTTGAAAGGTTCAAAAATATTTAATAAATAATAAAAACATAAGACAATGCTTATTACTTCAACACAATGACATTACAGAGTTCAGAAATCACAGGAAATACTTTAAAACAATATTGTATGATAGTCTGACATAAATATAGAAAGCAGGTAGACTAATCTGGCTATATTCCTATATATCTCTAAGAGAAATCACCTTTCTAAATATTACTTACATATAGAGCAAGCGAGTGCTGGTGAGTGGATGTGAGTGGATGTTCTTACTAGATCCAAGACAAAATACAAAATGCTCAATCTTTCTCTCTGAGAAAGTCTTAAATTGATATTATACAGTACTGCTTACTCATCTCAGATTATATCATTTTTATCAATTCTCCTTTGGTTTCCAGGGTAACAGAAACTCAAAATTTATATTTCTTTGTAATCTGCACCTGCCAAGAAACCACAGCAATAAAATATACTTTTACATGTGAAACCTAGTAATTATCTCTGTCTTAGAGTAATAGAAAGAATTTCCTAGCCCAGACATCTTATCTCCGAGCTTGAGATCAAACAATTGTAAAATGCTTTACTTGTCAGCTTTCTTCCAGCAGGGTGCACTGTGGTTACATTTTTGAAGTTCAGAACATACACAGTTTTCTTTACATTTATCATACAAGCCTGTGTATCATATTAATATTTACAAGGACAGAATTATTTACAACATTCTATCTAGCTAGGCTGGCAGCCTTCACAACATCTATTTTATATATATATAGATACACACACACACACACACACACACACACACACACACACACACACACACACACACACACACATATAATTGTATGTGTGTGGGGGATAGTCTAATAACAAGAAGCTGTAAACAAATTAATATGCCCACTTTTTACTTCATCTTCCTTCCTTATAATCAAACATCAGAGTTGCACACAAAATTAATATTTTGTTGAAAGCAGTTAAAACTAAAGGCAGTTAAATGATCACTATTAAATGATATGGCTAGTCCAGTGTCAGTGCATGTGTCTCAGAGTAAAATGTTGAAATACACTAATTTAGACATTATTTCACTTAGTTTTGTCAAAATCAGAAGTAAACACAGAAACTGGTTATCTTTTTAAAATTAGGCTCTGACTGTCTATGAAAATGTGATAATGCTACCTTTATTTGTATTTAATTTAAACCTACTTCTAATATACCAACAATTTATATAGTTTAGCCTTGCTGTAGTAACACAGTACCGTATGTTCAGCAAACAGCAATACCCATCTTCCAGTCATCAGCAAACTTAGTTATCCATATATCTTGGTTAGTGTTTTTGAGATCCTAGAAGTACATGCCAAACAGAAGGTGTCCCATTACTTCTAAGGAATGCTGTTATTTACCATTTTGATTTCTGAGGTGGTATCTGATATTTTTATTATTTGGATTCTACCTGTCAGTTAGTGTGCTCTGAATCGCACAATATAGGGTCAATAGTTAGCATTTAAGCTTACTTACAGTTACAGCACTAGAAAAGTGTCAAAGGCATTGGCCAAATTCAAGTATTCTGTATAAACTGTACAGCCACTATCAACAACATTACTAACTTTATCAAGATGTTGACTAAATGAAGTAGCATGATTTCTGTTTGATAAAACCATATTGTTTTCAGAGTAGAGCAATATGATTTGCTTTTATATCAGAGCTTATTAAGTCACTTATAATCTGTTCCTGTTTTGTTAGAAACTCTTAATTGAGATCTGCCTTTTATGCATAGGTATCTAGTACAGGATTTCAAATGCATTTCAGTATCACAGTTTAACATGTTGATGTAGATGCTACTAGGATTAATTATATTACTTCTTCTCAATGTGTAGAATGCATTACATGTCCAGTAAATATCTTTACCGGGTTTGCACTACCTCAGAGGTAAAAGTCTTACATACTTCTTCTGAGTAGAGTTTTCTGTTAATGGATTTTTGATTGTCCCCATCTGATTCACACTCTTTTCTGTTAATGGATTTATGATTTTCCACATGTAATTCAGACTTATATAAAGAACATTATATAAAAATACAGCTACGTATGTTTCTTTGTGCCTAGACTAGTTAACTATTTGAAGTCTGTAGTTGAGAGCTATAATATTTTATTCTGAGATTTTTGACAGAATATTCACTATTGCTAGGTACTTCCAGGAGTCTTATATAATTATTTGTCTGCCTTTTTGTCATATTTTTCACAGCTAATAAATGCATCTCACATGTTAAGCCTGAAAGTCTAAGTGAGTCACTGCATCTCTTATTATATCATTAAGATGTTTCCATGAAATCATAATGAAGCAGCTATAGTTTCATATACTGCAAATAATTATGGTTGATTATCAATTTGTAACCAGGATGTTATGTTTTCAAGATATGGATGTCAAGAAATCCTTCTTGTGATTGAAGCTCAAAAGATGAATCTTGATATCCACGTCGAGAACATAAAACATGCTTGTTTATGACTGGAAAGACCTGATCACATTTTTTTTAGTGCATGAAGCTACACCTGCTCCCATGTGCTACACAAGTTAAAAGGAAGAAAGAGCAGTGTAATAAAGTGGTTTACTGTTTTAGAAAACTGCAACTCATTAACCGCAGCTACAAAGAGAACATGGCCACTAAAGAAGAGCATTTGGAAGCTGGTAAACATTTAATCTGGAATTTAAAAATGTTCAATGGTTTCCTGCTGCTCTCTGTTGGTGGTCACTGACTAGTGCTTAACAGTACTGAAGGAGTGCTTAAAAATTGTTAAGCATCTTTCTGACATGTGAATGCTCTCTAAAATATCATATACAAAAAGGTATTTAAATAACATCTGTGTTATTAAGGATAGTAAGTTACACAAGAAGAATCCAATGTGACAGCCCATAATTTTGCTGTATAGCACCCACAGTATTCTGACATTTCAGGAATCATACTGTACAACATATAAAAGATTGATTTTGAGAATTACTCTATATATTATCAGTAATATAAATGCACTCAGCAATAAATCAGATTCGAACAGAATACTTTTAAGAAAGAAAACACGTCAAATAAAGTTCTATGAGATTCTGTAGCAGTAAAACTCAATAAGCTTAACTGTCACCTACCAGTTTAAGGAAGTCATATATGGATATTTGTAATGCACTGATTCATCCAATATGCCAATAGATATGAGAAGTATCCTGAATGAGGAAATGTTCTATTATTATTACTTAAGATGAGGCAGCGATGACTTCCAGAGTTGTGAGGCACTGGAACTTCTGAGGAATGTAACATACCATAATACTGCAGTTCGGTATCACCAATGGAACATGAAGCTATATATAATCGATAGATATACAGTACAATGTTTTATACAATGAATAGGTTTGTAAGGGTTAGAGGTTAGAAATCCACTGGGACAATGTGCTTCTTTACATTGTAAGTCTTCTCTAGCTGCTAAAGAAAGCCATGCACTTCTGCCTTATGTCTGCTGTGGTGTTTGCATTGTGGGACATAAAGAACACATTTGCCAGTATTCTTTGCATTGTCTGTAGCTTATACAGACATGTTCCTTAAAGCTGATGTTCTTATAAGGTTTCCAGTTTACTTTAAAGTGGTAACCATTTTTGCATTATTGACCTCTAGACTGCTTTGAGACTGAGTATGCTGACAATCAGCAAGGTTTTTTTTTTTTTTGAGAGTAGATGGTAAGACTGTTTGCATACCCAGAACTAGATGTCATAAAATGATCACTATTAATCCTATGCCTTAGGCTGCATGAGAAGTATCTAATATGTACATGGTGATTTTTTTGATACTGCCAATGTGAACTATAAGATCATTACTGAAAAGAATGACCAAGATTTGTGCAGGGGCACAACTCTGAGGAACACTTCTGGAACTAGGGTGAGAGGTGGATAATCTACCTTTACTTTGTGGTCTGAAGATTTTGTTACTAAGCTAGTCATGGAATAATAGTATTAATCCAAATAATAGTATTAATCCAAATAATAGTATTAATCCAAATAATAGTATTAATCCAAAAAGGTTCTCAGAGTGTTCGGCAGAAAATTTTGACTAGTCCACCTGAAAGCTTCAAAACCTATAAAATATGGATATGGACCAAAGAGTAGCTGAGGTAATGTGATCTGACTTGTAGCTATGTTAAAAACTTCTACAATGTGTAAACAGTTAATTTTATTTATTTATTTTATTTTACATTTACATTACAACCCATCACTGCCAGAACTTGAAACAACTAGAATGGCTAGAACTGCCCAGCTTAATTCAATTCAATCAACTCCTAATAGCGCACAAAGTTCTGTACCACCCTAAAGATACCCCCTCTCTTCTAAATATTATTAAGGCATATAGCAACCTAAGATCCCTACGGTCAGCCGACAAATTACTGGTCCAGACCCACAAAGCTAATAACTCAGCTGGTAAATCCCTGTTCACCAACTTTGTTGGCAAAACCTGGAATGCCTTGCCAAACTATGTAACTCTACAATCCTCCAAAAGTCTCTTCAAAAAAAACCTCAAACAGTATCTCAAATTGAACTGGCTATGCCCATTTACCAACCCGGATTAAGTTATAAAACAACAGCATAATCAGTAAATATCATAGCATAATCAGAAATTATCATAACATCTAACTATATCACCATGCTATGTATCCAATCATAATTGTAATTGCATCTGTCCATGAGAACTGTGAGTCCCTACTATGGAATAATTGTGAGTTGCAATCTTACTTGTAATTGTGTCTGTCCATGAGAACTGTGAGTCACTACTAGGGAACATTACTAAACCAATGTACATAAGATATATTACCACTTTGTTTTTATATATTCTAATTGTTTTCTAACTTCTTGTGTAACCTTTGTATGTCTGTCCATGAGAACTGTGAGTCCCTACTTGGGAACACTTCTAAACCAATGTACATAAGGTATATTACCACGTTTTTATATATTCTAATTGTTTTCTAATTTCTTGTGTAACTTTTTGTATGTTTGACTATGTGGAGCTTTTCTCCCAGGGCCTCACAAAATAATATCAGTCGGACTCTCCCAGTGAACAAATGTAAAATTAAATAAATAAATAAATAAATTTGTTGACCGGAGAGTCCGACTGATACATGTCCATTTTCAGCAGATGCCCAGGAGAAATGCTCCACAGATTAAGAACAAACAACTATGACATTTCTAATAGCAAGCAGGTATTCATAGGAAAACACATGATTTAACAAGATTCCATAGTTTTAAAGTTACAAAGTACAATATTCATTGGTAGTTGCAAGTTTTAACAAAATTCCATGGTTTAAGTTAAAGAAATGCTTAGAATGTACTGGTTTCAAGTAATAACATTGATTGAGACAAATGTAAGTAAAAGGGAGTTGGGGTGGATGTTAGGGTTAGTTTTGTGAGATGTGGTTGGGTTTAAAGTTGGAATGTGTATAATTGCTGACTGTTGGTGTGGGTGTTCGCAGGTGAGGCACTATAGAGGAACATTCTCTTAAGTAGGTAAAGGAAAAGAGTGGGTCAGTTGTTATATGGGTAACGGTGGTAGCAGGATGTAGGAAGTAGTGCAACTAATGAGTATGAGGTACACAAGAAGAATCCAATGTGACAGCCCATAATTTTGCTGTATAGCACCCACAGTATTCTGACATTTCAGGAATCATACTGTACAACATATAAAAGATTGATTTTGAGAATTACTCTATATATTATCAGTAATATAAATGCACTCAGCAATAAATCAGATTCGAACAGACAACTTTTAAGAAAGAAAACACGTCAACTAAAGTTCTATGAGATTCTGTAGCAGTAAAACTCAATAAGCTTAACTGTCACCTACCAGTTTAAGGAAGTCTTATATGGATATTTGTAATGCACTGATTCATCCAATATGCCAATAGATATGAGAAGTATCCTGAATGAGGAAATGTTCTATTATTATTACTTAAGATGAGGGGTGAAACATGACTTCCAGAGTTGTGAGGCACTGGAACTTCTGAGGAATGTAACATACCATAATACTGCAGTTCGGTATCACCAATGGAACATGAAGCTATATATAATCGATAGATATACAGTACAATGTTTTATACAATGAATAGGTTTGTAAGGGTTAGAGGTTAGAAATCCACTGGGACAATGTGCTTCTTTACATTGATATTATTCTTAGTTTCCAATGCAGTTTATGTGAGCACTTTCACTCAGTCTCATTATAAAGAATGGACCTCAGGATTCTGCAAGCTGCATAGGCTAATAGCAAATTGTAGTGTCCTAAGCTGAATTTCATAAAAGTGAACCAAGGCCACAACAATGTTTAACTGGGATATTTTGCATTTACATGTAATGCCCTTTTAAAATATCTAAGTAATAGCATGACCTGTTCAAGTCTATGAGCCCTCCCAAAGTAAGCGAGGCTACAATGTATGACAAAATTGGCATCACAGGTGTTGTAAGATGCTTTGCTCGGACAGACTTACTTTAGATGTTATACTTCTTATAGCTCTCTACAGGTAAGATAAGAGAGCTTATCTATGATTGTTATTAAGAAACGTTAGACAGTACTAGTCATGTGATGTTAAGTGAAGACATAGCACTGCAGAGAACGAAGGCATACAGCTGGAAGAATAGAAATTTGCAGGCTAGTGAAAAACCCTGAATATGATAGATGGTCTTCATACTGTTGCTGGTTATGAATGAAATAGTTTATGGTCATCCTTTTTGGGGGATCTGTACCAACTTGTCATATTAACAAAGTGATAAAGCATTGGAAAAGTGCCAGTGAGTACTGTAAAACATCCATTCAACCTTAAAGCTAACAGTTTTGTTGAGCCCTGTATTTTAGCTTATGGAAGTAGTCATAGCTCCCAGTAGTTTAGAATCACACATTGATGTTTCTCAAGATGCTGCTGTATATTGCTTCATGAATAAATCTGTTTACTGCAACTAGTCTTCATGTGCATGTGACTTCTTTCAATTAATATTGCTGTGCCAGACACGGGTGGGGAATGGAGAAGGATCTCTAGTGTCATGAGAAGCAATGCTGAATTCAGTGCAGATTCCATGAAGGGGAACAGCAAAGGTGACACACTTTGAATATTTTCCCCAACTGAGAACCAGAAGTCAGCATAAGAATGAGAGGATAGCTTGACCAGGCTGATAGTTCACAAAACAGCATGACCACGCTCAAGACCCAAAGGGCAGTGTGTCTAGACTGAGGACCCAGAAGACAGTGTGACCTCCTTGAGGACCCAGTGGACAGTACAATCAGATTAAGAGGACAATGTCATTGTAGCAGGGAAAGATGACAGCAGATTAGTACAACTGACTTCAAATCTACCAACTCATTGAGCAGGACCCTTGAAGGTGCTTCTATAACTGACTAGGACAATGAAGTCATGCTGTAGGTTGACTTGGATCAGCTGAACTTTGCTTAAAACAACATATTTTTCAAACAAAGAAGAGACTGTAGAAGGGCACCACTTTGGTGTACATCATCCTTTTGTAGAAAACGGACTATAAGCTTGAATTGTTAATCTCAACTCAAAAGTCTCTTCAAAAAACCTCAAACAGTATCTCAAATTGAACTGGCTATGCCCATTTACCAACCCGGATTAAGTTATAAAACAACAGCATAATCAGTAAATATCATAGCATAATCAGAAATTATCATAACATCTAACTATATCACCATGCTATGTATCCAATCATAATTGTAATTGCATCTGTCCATGAGAACTGTGAGTCCCTACTATGGAATAATTGTGAGTTGCAATCTTACTTGTAATTGTGTCTGTCCATGAGAACTGTGAGTCACTACTAGGGAACATTACTAAACCAATGTACATAAGATATATTACCACTTTGTTTTTATATATTCTAATTGTTTTCTAACTTCTTGTGTAACCTTTGTATGTCTGTCCATGAGAACTGTGAGTCCCTACTTGGGAACACTTCTAAACCAATGTACATAAGGTATATTACCACGTTTTTATATATTCTAATTGTTTTCTAATTTCTTGTGTAACTTTTTGTATGTTTGACTATGTGGAGCTTTTCTCCCAGGGCCTCCACTGAAAATGGACATGTATCCAGTCGGACTCTCCCAGTGAACAAATGTAAAATTAAATAAATAAATAAATAAATTTGTTGACCGGGAGAGTCCGACTGGATACATGTCCATTTTCAGCAGATGCCCAGGGAGAAATGCTCCACAGATTAAGAACAAACAACTATGACATTTCTACATAGCAAGCAGGTATTCATAGGAAAACACATGATTTAACAAGATGCCATAGTTCTAAAGTTACAAAGTACAATATACATTGGTAGTTGCAAGTTTTAACAAAATTCCATAGTTTAAGTTAGAGTAAAGTAATACTTAGAATGTACTGGTTTCCAGTAATAACATTGATTGAGACAAATGTAAGTAAAAGGGTGTTAGGAGTGGATGTTAGGGTTAGTTTTGTGAGATGTGGTTGGGTTTGAAGTTGGAATGTGTATAATTGCTGACTGTTGGTGTGGGTGTTCGCAGGTGAGGCACTATAAGGAGGAGACACGATTCTTCTTGAAGGGATAGAAGTGAAAAGGAGCACAAGAGTGGGTCAGAGGTTGTGTATGATATGGGTCAAGCTGGTGGGTAGCAAGGGCATAGATATGCGAGTTTTAGGTGTTCTTTTAGTAGCTTTTTGAATGTAACCGTTGAGTTGTCCAAGGTAATGATAAGTTCCAAATTTTACCAATATAGTTAGGGAAGAGGGAGTTACCTGGTGTGTTATTGCTTTTGGTCACCTTGATTAGTCTTTTATCAATAGAGCGAAGTTGTCTGGTATTAGTTTGCAGTTTAATTAGCTTAGATAGTGCTGTGTTTTTTCAGGAAGTAGTAGAAGTTTCTGGGTGAAAGAAAGCTGATGGAATGAGAGGAGATTTGGGAATTCAAGCCAGTTAAGTTGATTTATTGAATTACAGTGGTGGGTACAGTAGGGGGCACCAGTAACAAATTTGGCAATTTGATTGTAGCAGATGTTAAGCTTGGCCATTTCAGATTTGGGTAGGTTGGTGAAGATGGGAGCGGTGTAGAATAGTGTGGAGAGGAGGTGCGCTTTTGCTATGGTTATTCTAGCAGGTTGGGTTAGAAATGGTTTGTTTTTATAAAGACTCTCCAGTTTTTTGTGAATGCTAATAGTTTGATTTATATGTAGATCAAACTTGAGGTTGTTGTCAATGGTCACTCCTAGCAGTTTAGTATGAGTGTCTAGAGAGATGATAGTCCCATCTCTGGACACAATATTGAATGTGTTGGGCATTGAGATGGATTTGTTTGGTTTAAATAGCAACAGTTTCATCTTTTTAGGATTAAGTAATAGGTTTTAATACAGTGACATTGTCAATATCTTGGGAGAAAATAGAAAGCAGAAATAGTAGACTATCTGTGAGCCACCTTGCTTGAGGCCAGAAAAATTGGTAGCCATTTTGCAGCTGATTTTTAGAGTTTTCTTCACACAGAATAATATTATTCAGAGACAAAAATCACAAAAAGGAGCAAAGGCCAGTACATATACCAAATATATCAACAAAACAAAAACAAAACAAATAAAAATATAGCAAATACACAGATAAAAGATAAGCGCTTTCGTACCTACTCAGGGTACTTCATCAGATCGAATAATAATTGAGCCAACCTTAGCTTAAATACTTGGGTCTCAGTCCATATGAGTCCACCAAAGAATCATATAACAATCTAAAAATAAATAAAGTTGGGACATTTCCGTGTAGAGCAGGCAATGTTTGTAGATATGTTAGAGTTGACGGTCAGTTTATGCATCCTGATACTTCACATGTATTTCACTTTAATATCTATGCTAATTGTACTATGAGATATTTAGTATATTTGGCAGTATGTGATGTATGTCATTCTTTCTATGTGGGTATGACAAATCGTTCTTTGAGAGATCTCATTAGAGAGCATTTATATTCTATTCATAGGTTCATAGGTTCATAGGTTGATACTAGTCTATCGGCCCTAGGGCCTACACAAGCCTAGCCATAACAATTCTCTGGCTATTTCTTCCCACAATATTTACTTCCCTGGACCCCTGTCTAGCAGGGCAACTGATGTGATCCCCGAGATGAATTTCCTATCTTCCATCCAATTGTCAGGGTTCCTTTTGAAAAGAGCCAAGGAGTTGCTCTGCTTGACATGTATGAGCAGCTTATTCCAAAGTATGGGGAGTCTCTGGGTCAGGAACTATCCCACCAGCATGTTTTGTTCATTGTGATGACAAGGTTTAGATCCCTGGAGTGTGTGGCTCTGAGGAACTGTGATTTCTAAGTGGAGCATGTCCAACAGCTCAGTGTTTGACATGGCCTTGTATGTTAAGCAGAGATCACCTCTGAGTAGATGATATGCCACAGAGTATAGGTGGAGTTTTTTTAGACAGTCAGCATAGGGCATCTGCTTTAGGCCTGTGACCCTTTTAGTGAGGTATTTCTGTGGCCTTTCCAGCTGTTGCAGATATCTTGTGAGGTACATACCAAATGGGACATTGTACTCTATAATGGGTCTAATGAGGGATGAGTACAGTGGGACAATGACCTCCTTTTTTCTGGATGAAAAGCCCTTAGTGATGAGGTGTGCCACATAGATGGATTTCCTGACTGTTGTGGGGATGTGGTTATCGAAGGTGAGACCACTGTCCAGCTGTGTCCCTAAATCTCTCATCACACTTTCAGTGTTTAGTGTACTGCCACCTATGTGGCAATTCATGGGTACATGGTTTTTCCCAAGGGGATAACTATACATTTTTTGGCATTAAGCTTGAGCCCATGGCTCTGGCACCAAGCAGCTGTTTCTGTAAGGCCCTTTTGTAGAATATTCACATCATTTGGGGATTCAATAATGGCTCCCACTTTGCAGTCATCTGTGAACTTTGTTAGCCAGAGTCCCTTACTGTTGACCTGTACTTCAGAGAAGAAGATGCCAAACAAGAGCGGTCCCAGGACTGAACCCTGAGGTACTCCACTTGTCACCTGTCTGGAGCTGGATATGGAGTCGGCTCCTTTTACAGTCTGGGTTCTGTCAGTAAGCCAGTTGGCAACCCATCGAGTGATGTAGGGATTTATGCCCAGCTTAGTAAGTTTATCTATGATTCCAGAGTGGGGGATGGTGTCAAAGGCCTTGGCGAGGTCCAGATAGTCTGTGTGGACCTCCTTATCCTCGTCCATAGCTCTAGAGACTGATTCAAAGAAGTCAATCAGGTTCAGGAGATAAGATCAGCCCTTCACGAACCCAAACTGGATGGGGTCCAGTGTTTGAAGGTTGACAATGTCTTTATTTATTTATTAATAAATATGACAGTAAGAATGCACTTTCAAAACATGTCATGCATGTAGGAAGTGACCATAGTTTTAAATTTACAGTCATTGAGTTAAGTAAAACTAGTTTAAGAGGGGGAGACATTAGAACATGTACTGAGTATATTGAGATTAACTGGATGACTATTTTACAAGCAACCAGAGGAAAAGGGTTAAATGAATTTATACCAATTAGACCTGTATTAAAGTCAAATTGACTGAGACAATAGTATTTAAGCTAAGGTTAGTTCAGTTATGATTAGATCTGATGGATGCAGTACCCTGAGTAGGTACGGAAGCACTTATCTTTTATCTGTGTATTTGCTATATTTTTATTTGTTTTGTTCGTATTAATGTTCTCTTATTTATACACTGACTGCCTGGCCGGTTTTTGTTTTGTTGATTATTTAGAGACAAGTAAGAAACTTAGCTAGAAAAATCGGACCCATTCTGAACAACTTTAAGTAAAGACCATCCTTATTAGGTCTGCCAGGGAATGGAGGCCATTGTAGGAGGTAACTCGTGACATCTTCCAGAAGTGGAAAGGTGGGTCAACACAATTGTAAGAGGAAGAAACTTAGTGTTAGTAAGAGGCATGACTACAGAAGGATGCTTAGCAAATTGACCTTAAAATCCCTCTTTTTCTCTGCATGCCTGTCATGTTTTCATCATTATCTACTTTGTTTGCAGGAATATACAACCCAAGAAATTATTTGCTAAATTTTCTAAACTGTCATATCTGAATTCCTGGCAGGATATGAAATGAAGACTTCACCCCTCTGAACATTGATAATTCATGAACCTTTCTGCCTTCTCACTGACTCTCATTGATCCAAACCCTCTGCTACAGTATTTTAAATTATACAACGACCCCCCCATTAATATTCAAAAACGTGCATGCTGATTGGCAGAGTGCACGTTGTAAATCTGAGTTATAGTAATGGAAAAAGGTCCGGTTGCCCGGACTTTTTTCATTACTATAACTCTTTTTTTACAGCAATGGAGAACGCAAGATATCCGTTGCTTCACACTGGCTCGCTATGTTAAAGGAGATTAACATAGCAAGACAGCTTTAAAAAAAGCAATGGAGATTCTCCGTTGCTTTTTTTAAAGCTGTCTCGCTATGTTAAACCCATTTAACATAGCGAAACAGTTTGTAAAAAGCAACAGAGATCTTGCTTTCTCCATTGCTTTTGCCCACAGCTCTGATGTACTGCGTGGGCATACGCATGCTTAGTACATCAGAACTGCCGCAGAATACCAGACAGCTGTGGAAGGGCAGCAAGGAGGCATTATACAATGCCATTATTTATGAAAAGTAATTATTTTTTTTCTTAAATAATGTCCTTGTATAATAGCAATAACCCACTTCTGGGTGTGGGTAATGCTGGATTTACCCACGGTTGGCTTTGTTTGACCACTCAGGCTAAGCCCTCATGACCAAACCACACCAACCGTGGGTAAATTCAGCATTACCCACACCTAGGCATGGGTTATTGCTATATTAATCCACTTATGAACATATTTTGCGCTGAAAAAATGCATGCAAAATAAAAAAAACTTAGTTCAGCAGCATAAACTTTGCCAGCTCTTTAGTAAACTAATCCAGGTCTGATACCCTTGTGAAGATGTAGCCAGTCATTATTCAGATCCTGCTCTCTTTAAATCATGCATGCAGTCTTCTTTTATCAATCATTCATTCAGGTTCCTTCGCATGCTAAATAGTTTTTGTTTCTTTCATTACGTTCTGGTCCTCCCTGCTCAACCACCAAGCGTATTCCATCATTATTATTACCATGCACTGACTCATTTGTTTTCCCTACCCTGGTTAGAATAATTACAGGTTCATGTTCAAACGTACTGAAATGCTTAAGAAACTAAATGCTGTATGTTCAATACATAACTTAAAGAAACAGAAAAATATGATTAAAAACAAAGGTAAGAAATCTATAAACAAAATAAAAAATGAAGAGAGTTAGAAATATGGAATGAAGTACTTTGCATGCTAAGTAAAACAAAGAAAATAAATACTAAAGCAGTATTTTTTCTGTCAAATAAGAAAAATAATAAATTATAAACAGTTTTGATATGCTTTTTGTTGAGAGGCATGACAGAGGGCAATGGTGAGCCATCTTCCTAGGTAGAATGGACTTTTTTATATGCCTAACCTTTTCCGTGTATTTCCCTAATGTAACTCTGGAGGATAGCAAACAATAATGCAGTGGGAAATATCACTTACTTCATGCACGTTAGTTGCTCTGCCCTCCTTGACAACCCTGTTCCCTAGCAACAAGTGCTCTCACTGAGTCTAATGATCTGTACCAGAAGATTGCATATTGGACCACCTCTCATATATGCATGCATTCTCCTTCTCCTCCTAGTAGCTGAGCTGTAGCAGTCACTCCTTTCCCACCCTCCTACCAGCTACTCTAGTACTCAGACCAGTATTCATACATGGGCTAAACTTATCACAGTCAAAGCACAACTGTAATCACCAAATAATGTCCAAAGTCTAACCCCCACCCCCATGGACATGTATACTATATGGCATTCTGCAGTTCTTTGAAACTTTTGTAGACAAATGTGGACAGACTACCAACTTTCTGCTAGAAATATCTATTCCGTATGTGTCCTTGAATACTGCCTATGTGGTCTTGCAGATATATGGAATTTATGCAGTGCATGTTCTTTCAAGGCTATTTCACAGGTAATTATCAAGTGCCTTGCTCTTATCGTAATGGCACTTTATATTTCACTTTTTCTCATTGGTCAGCAATCTTGATGAATAAATACTGATTGGAAACATGCATTCAGGGCAGTGGTATTTCTAGAGTTCATTATTACATAATGATTCTAGACAGCTCTGCAATGCTCTTGCACCTGTGTCTTCCTCCATGGAGCTATATGTAATCAACAGCTTTTCTCCACTCACAGCTACCCTGTAGTATTTAAATATACCTATGTGCTTTTCTTTGATGGTATTCATTTCGCCCATTCATTAACCCACAGATAATCATTTAACTACAAGTTGCTCTTATTACTCTTATTGAATTATTTGTTAACGACTGGAACATTAATCTAGCAGGATTTTTTTATCAAGATTCTGGTCATTGATATGTTTACAGAAATACGTATTCATTCTACTTCAAAAGACTATCTGTAAAGAATATATTGCAAACAACAGTAAGACATGGGACACTCATTAATTCATTATTTTATTTTATTTATGCATTCATCTTCTAATTTCTGCTTTTTCCAATTTACATTTGTGGGAAATTATAGTCTGTCTCACTGTGTAGTAGACACAAAGCACACAGTTCTTCAAGGGCACATCACTGTTACTTTACAGGACACACACACACACACACACACACACACACACACACACACACACACACACACACACACACACACACACACACACACACACATCAGATCCAAAAATAAATATTAAATTAGTATTTCAAGCACATATTCTAGGGACAGCCCAGGTTGGAAGGCTTGCAGACAAAGCCAGAGAGGCAAGATTACGTTGGTTTAGACATGTGCTGAGGAGGGATGCTGAGTATATTGGGAAAAAGATGCTAAGGATAAAGCTACCAGGTAACAGGAAAAGAGGAAGGTCTAAGATAAGGTTTATGGATGTGGTGAGAGAGGACATGCAGGTGGTTGTTGTGACAGAGCAAGATGCAGAGGACAGGAAAAAATAAAAACAGATGATCCGCTGTGGCGACCCCTAACAGGAACATCTGAAAGAAGATGATGATGCTGATTTCAAGCACATATTCTGCATATATAACAGGCTAATTCCTAAGCAAGGAAGAGTAAGCATTTCACTGTAGAGAATGTGGTTAATACGAAGTTTGAATAATAACTCAGTTGTCACTAACATCCAGGGTAAAGTTGTATAGACAATGGTTAAAAAGTCTGGGTTTCCTTTTGGGCCATAATCTGCTCCTAGATGAGGACAGATTAAATACTAGAAACCCAAGTAATACAACTGGAAAATCAACATAAAAGGTCTTACTTTTCACATAAATTAAGTATGACACGAAAATTAATCAGGAAACAGGTATGGTTTATGAAGGGATTTATTCACAACTGACATATCTTGAATACAATGATAAAGCTTCATTGATCACATGGTCAAACTAGGACTGAGTAGATCCCATACAACCATGTAGCTCATGTGCCATAGGTTACTGCTAGTATTCAAACGTTTAGTAATATAACAAAACTATTAAACAGCTACATGAGATGAACAGCTGTCACAGTTGTCAATACATGCAGAATAAGTTTTCAACAAAAAAGTGGGCACCTCAAAGGGTATAAAAGAAAAAAAAATAGTGAGGAAAGAATGCACCTCAAGATTTGGCAATGCTCACTGCACAGCCCCCCATATGCACTTAGACCAAGGCAGAGTTAGAGATACGAAATCGAATACATCAAAAGGTGAGCAGACTGAATGGGTAATACGGAAAATAAATGATGCACCTTTCTGTGGTGATGGTAAAGTTACTAGACTGAGTGCTGCATGTTGGTCAGAATTTATTATAATGTATACAGACTTTTTGCATCACTAGTGCGGAAAAAACATTTCACAAATTCTAATCTAGCACAAGACTACCTGCTGAGGAAAGGATAATCAGGATTATTAATTTACACAAAGGATTGTCACAGGCATGGTTTTGGAGAAGCACCAGTAATAATATTTAGTGGAAAAGCGATGGACCAAGAACACCACAGACTTCCTGTTACTCAACTGTTAACTTGATAGAGATGTGAATGGAATAGTTTAGGAATTCCAGTTATGTAATCCAAAGAAGATCCTGGCCAAATAAAAAGTACAGGCTTTGACTTTACAGACATAAATATTAGTTTTTTTCAGTGAAGTGACTTCCTACTGTCAGTACATGATTAATAAGAAAAAAAAGTATACATACAGATATAGATAAATATACATAGATATAGACAGATAGATATAGCAATGTTGAGAAATATGATGAAAGCTGTTTTAATGGCATTCTCCCTCTGAAACTGTTGCATCTGAGGCCATACCTAGGATTTGTTGTCAACTATAACAAACTTTTTCATAGTATATTAGTGATTACACATAGACTGTAAATAAATCCCTATAAATCAAATGCAAATAAAATGTATGGCTCAAATTTTGGTTGTACAACTAGGCTTTTAAGGACCCTAGTGGTCATTAGCCTAGTATACACCTATGAACCTATGAAGACACTACTACAGAAAAGGAATTGGTCTACCTTGAAATGGATGGGCAGCTGCAAAAGGATCATTGAGCTGATGATGTCTTGATGTTATTAGACCTAGGGAAAAGGTGAAGAAGTGAAACTACCTCTAGATCACAGAGATGAGGTACAAAAAAGTAAATAAGCATTATTTTATCAACTATTTCCCACCTGCGTTTGCCTAACTTTGAGAGAGAGAGAGAGAGAGAGAGAGAGACAGAGAGAGAAGAGAATATATTTTTGTCTTAAATAATTCTGAAAGCATTGTCTTAACCCACAAGAGAATGTTTTTGTAAAATCATAACATAAATCTATAAATTAAAAAAAAACAGTGAAGCAGTTGAGAAATACCTCTCAAAATGTATGTGCAGAACATAAGCTTGTTATCAAACTGCATATCCAGTGAAGCTTTTTGTGTATTTAAGCAGTTAATGTACTGTACGTTTTCTGATGTGTTATGCTGTTTTTAAAACTTCACAGAGTTTGCTGAAGACAATGTTCATATGCTTTTTATCATTACAGACAGGGGTCTACAAATGGCTCTGAAGAAAAGGTAACTAAGTTCCATTTTATTTCTTTTATAACATATTTATTTATACTACAGAGGATGTAAATTAAGCAGTTAAAGTCATGCATATGCCATCTAGACAAAGTAGTCTCATGATAGATAGATATAAAATTTCTAGTTAGTCCAGGTTAATGCAGGTATATGCTTTCCGCCTATTAATTGCATGGAATGTAAATTAATTAATTGTGTGACCTCTGCAATACTATTTCATAGTCTCATTTAATCTTTGCTAAAAAGATGGAACTGATTATTTTATTAAGCTCTTTATATTTGTTTTTTTTTTTTCTCGCAGACTGAGCTTGAAAAAAGTGTACTGAAACCAGTGTTCTACCCCAATTAAAACAAATAGAATAACAGTAATAGGGCACTCAGAAAAGATGTAAGACTAGTAACCAATCCATTAAGATAAGGTGTGTGTGTGTGTGTGTGTGTGTGTGTGTGTGTGTGTGTGTGTGTGTGTGTGTGTGTGTGTGTGTGTGTGTGTGTGTGTGTGTGTGTGTGTGTGTGCTTGGAGGGTACTGTAACCAATACATTATGATAAGATGGATGTGTAGGTATGTGTGTGTGTTTGCGGGAGGGTGCTGTAAGCAATACATTATGATAAGATGTATGTGTAAAGGGGTGCTATCTGAATATTTGCTGTTTACTAACCATATTGGGATATTAAAATGATTAGACGACTTTTTCAAAACATATTCTGTCTGCAAAAATAAAACATTTTCTTAATGGCTAATTAGTTACATTTATGTTTTCACCTAGTATGGGTTTCTTGTCTAATGCAGAAAAATATAACTAGATGTAATTTGAATTGGTTCTGTGTCTAGTACAGTAAAATAACTGCAAATGTCAATGTCAGTTTTAATGCAATTAGCCATATTGAGGGCTGGGTTGAAGTCCATGAAGGAGTGTCACTTCCATATACTACACATATAAGTGCAAGGAAGCAGATTCTCCTCCTAAACACAGTCCCAGTCATTGCAGACAGCTCTCATCACTAATCATTGTATGCCTACAGGCATCTCTTTAGCTGTATAATAAGCTTTATTGGCATCAGCGCACATTACTGAGACCTTTACCACTAGTTTTCCCCTTTAGTAAGTAATTGTTACTATCTCCTAATTCATATAAGAAACATATATTATAAACATGTAGCTTCCTACTTTAACTATAGCCCATCTGTCCATTAACTATTTGCTTTTTTCTATCCCGGTCTCAAACACTCTGCTCTAGAATTGACTTCTGTTAAGTAAACACTAAGCTTTGCTGCTCTACATACTGATTGTTTTTCTTGAGCAGCAGCAATCAGGTCCTGCCCGTTCCATTCACCCTGGCTCCGTTCAGGCTCACTTCACTCCCCTACCCTACCCCTAATTCCCACCCACTCTCACATCACATAAATTTATATCTAACCTAACCACACACTTTAAACCAGTTAGCCAATCTCTAAACATAAACCCACCCCCTCAACTTAAATAAAAATGCACACTCATCTCACTACTATCCATTACACCTACCTACATAGTTTCACCACATTATACCACAAATAACATATACACATAAAAAACTATATATCCCCTTCCCCCAAAATAGTCACCCTGTATAAAACAATGTCTTCTGTTCAAATGTTCATACACCTCTTGCTTACAAACTTTCTCCATCTTAATTCTTATCATAAGTATATAATACCTTATAACAAATCCCCCACATATCCTTTCCCTACACCACACCATGCCTGACTGTACAATATATCTATTGTTCCTAATCTCTTTAATCTACCCAATAAAGAAATTTTCACATATAGATACCTTTCAATACTACCCCTCCCAAATCAGGTCCTTAAGGTTACTAAGCTAACACCTAGACCACCACACCTACTCCATCACAAAAAAACACCAACTATGACTAAATGAAGATATATACCCTAACCCTGGCCCTGATCCAACACAGCAAACAACACTCCACCCACCTAGCCCAAATCACGACCCTAAGACCTAATGCCCCAAGTATTCTAATTAACATGAATGTAAGAAGTCTAATAAGCAAAATCCATAAACTTCATGCAACCATCTCTCTATACTCAACAGACCTAGCTATTCTAACAGAAAAATGTTTCAAGTCTCACATCAATGAAAATTAAATTCTTCCTCCTGACTGCAATATCCACAGACTACATAGAACTAAGAAACATGGTGGAGGAGCGGCAATTCTATATAAAGACTCAATAAAACTCAAAAGAATCCAATCTGACCCCCCCCCCCCCCGGCAAAAGTAACAGTGATATACTAATCTGTTGACTTGAAATCAACCCAAAAAATCACATAACCATAATCTCAGTCTATATTCCTCACGGTAACAACCTTTCCACAATCAAAGACATTTTCTTCTTTTCATCCTCTTCATTTAACCAGGAGACCATAATTATGGGAGATTATAATACTAATTGGTTTGCTTACTCCTCAGACACATTCACTTACTCCTCATACAGTCCCTCTAATCCCATAAACTTCTATGGATATACTCAAATTATAAACTCACCTACCAGGATAGATAAACAGAAGAGTAGACGGTCAGTTCTGGACTGGACCTTAACTAATAAACCTTCTCTGGTCTACCACTCAGGTTATCTCCCAGACAGCATAAGTGATCACTTACCCACCTTTCTACTTAGACACAGAACAAACCTCCCCACATCTACATTATATAGACAAATTAGAAGCAATAAACACTTTTTGCAACCACACTTAAATCTCTACTACAACAATGCGACTGTTCCCTGTAATCACACCTCCACCTTGACACTGCTCTACTATACTTCAATAATAAATTCCTTGAGATTCTAAACACTTTAGCTCCTGTCAGAAAGGTACATGTAAAAATCCAACTATACTCCATGGCTGACTAAAGAAACAAAACAATTACTCAAGGACAGGAAACAAGGCATGGACCTACAACCACAGTAACAAAAAAACAGACCTTTTTGAAATTTCCTGTCATTTAAGAAACAAATCTAAATCCCAAATCAAAAATGATAAGAGAACCTACTATACTCAAATTCAACAATCCCATCACAATAATCCTAAACATTTCTGGAGCAGTATCAAAAAATCTCTTTCAACCTGGACAATCTTGAACTCTATCCCCCAGCACCTCCAGCACCAAAGATAGTTTAGCCACAAAATTTAAATCCATCCTATCTCTGTTAAATAAAACAAACACCACCCCACAATTTATTCCACCCCCATCCTCAACTACTACTACTGGTTTCTCCCTTAAGCCCATCCAAACTTCTACTATAAGGAAACTACTAAACAAGCTAAAACCTACAACCCTTTCAATTGATCAATTACCCTGTACATACCTCAGGTTAGCAGCTGACACCACTACATATCCTATCTCTCTATTAATCAACAGATCAATAAGAGAACAGTACAACCCCAAACTTTGGAAAATTTCATACATCAATCCTCCACACAAAGGTGATATCTCAACAGAATTTTCAAACTACAGACCAATAGCTATACTCTCGCCTTTATCTAAAATCCTTGAAAAATGCATCCAGACACAGCTTATGGACTACCTTACCGGTAAAAATCTGCTAACAAACTCACAGCTCAGCTTTAGGCCTAAGCACAGTACAACAGCTGCCCTACTAAGCTTCACTGATACTATTAATCACCTAAAAACTAATGGGCAACAAGTTGCCTCAATCTTCTTAGATATGTCCAAGGCATTCAACATTGTATCACATCAAAAACTCCTAAATGAGCTAGCATCATTAAATCTATCTCACGTTGCTCTCTCTTGGTTTCAAAACTATCTCACAGACCAACAGCAAGCTGTAAAATGCCAAAATGACCTATCCACACACTTACCCATTTTAGCTGGTGTTCCACAAGGATCAATCTTAGGTCCACTTCTCTTTATAATCTTCAGCAATAAGCTACATACAGCAACCAACCTGGCAACCTCAATTCAATATGCAGATGTTTTAATCTAATCTGCGCTACCCTCTCCCTGTCGCAACTAACAAAAATCTTTTCAGACATAGAATCATACCTCACCAAACAACAACTAATTCTAAACCCCAACAAAACTAAAGCAATTCTCTTCACCAACAAAAAGTCCATCAAACAAAGAACACCCTTTGCTATCTTCTCAGCCATTAACACCAAAACAGGACCTGTTCCTCAAACAAAACTACTAGGGGTCACCATTGATAGTAGCCTTAGATTTGTCAAGGATATTGTTTTTTAAAAGACCCATATCAAACTTGGCACAGTCTACAGGACCAAGCAATTCCTGACCAACTCCACCAAGCAAGCCATTGCCACAACCCATCTTCTCTCCAGCTTACTATATACATCACTAATCTTTATGAACCTCAAAATAACAAATCTAGCAGGACTGGAGGCATGCTATAACAAAACAGCCAAAATTGCTACAAATTCCACAAATACAGTGGATATAAAAAGTTTACACACCCCTGTTAAAATGCCAGGTTTTTGTAATACAAAAAAAATGAAACCAGACTAAATCATTTCAAAACTTTTCTCACGTTTATTGTGACCTATAACCTGTACAGTTCAATTAAAGAACAAACAAATCTGTTGGGGGAAAAATATTAAAAATAAAAAATGTACAATAAGCTGGTTGCATATGTGTGCACACCCTTAGACTAATACTTTGTTGAAGCACCTTTTGATTTAATTACAGCATTCAGTCTTCTTGGGTAGGAGTCTATCAGCATGGCCCACTCTTTCTTGCACAAGTGCTCCAAATCTGTCAGTTTGCGAGAGCATCTCTTGTGTACAGTTGTCTTCAGGTCATTCCATAGATTTTCTATTGGATTTATGTCTGGGCTGTAGCTGGGCCATTCCAAAACTTTAATTTTCTTCTGGTGAAGCCATTCTTTTGTTGGTTTGGATGTATGCTTGGGGTCATTGTGTTGAAAGGTGAAATTCCTCTTCATATTCAGCTTTCTAGCAGATACCTGAAAGTTTTGGGCCAAAAGTGACTGGTATTTTGAACGGTTCATAATTCCCTTCACCTTGACTATAGCCCCAGGTCCATTTGAAGAAAAGCAACCCCAAAGCATGATACTGCCACCACCATGCTTCACCATAGGGATGGTTTTCTTTTGGTGATGTGAATTGTTGTTTTTGTGCCAAACATACCTTTTGGAATTGTGCCCAAAAAGTTCAACCATGGTCTTATCAGACCATAACACATATTCCCACATGTTTTTGGGAGACGTGATGTATTGTTTTGCAACTTTTAGCCGGGCCTGGATGTTTTATTGTGTAAGTAAGGGCTTCCATCTTGCAACCCTACCCCAAAGGCCAGACATATGGAGAGTAGGGGAGATTGTTGTCACATGTAGTACACAACCAGTACTTGCCAGAAATTCTTGCACTCCTTCAGTGTTGCTGTAGGTCTCTTGGCAGCCTTCCTGACCAGTTTTCATCTTGTCTTTCATCAATTTTGGAGGGAAGACAAGTTCTTTGCAACATCACTGTTGTCCCATATTTTCTCCACTTTTTGATGACTGTTTTCACTGTGCTCCATAGTATATCCAATGCTGTGGAAATTTTTGTGTACCATTCTCCTGACTGAGACCTTTCAACAATCCCTTTGATGCTTTGTAAGCTCGCTGTGAATGGCTTTTGCTGTAGTAGGCAAGTGAGTAACTGTCAAGAAAATCCTACTTAGTACAGCTGAACTTTATTTGGGGTTAGTCTCCAGACCAGAGTTCCACTGTGGTGACCCCAACCAGGAAAAGCCGAAAGAAGAACAAACTAGTCTCCTTAATTGATGGCAGGTGTGTACCCAAGAAGACTGAATGCTGTAATTAAAGCAAAAGGTGCTTCATCAAAGTATTCGCTTAACGGTGTGCGCACGGATGCAACCAGCTTATTGTACTTTTTTTATTTTTTTATATTTATTCTCCTAACAGATTTGTTTTTCAATTGAATTGTACAGATTATAGGTCACATTAAAGGTAGGAAAAGTTTTGAAATTTTTTATTGTGATCTCATTTTTTTATATCACAAAAACCTGGCATTTTAATAGGGGTGTGTAAACACCACTGCTCAGCACTCCATCAACTAAAATGCAGAACTACCGAACCTCCTCTCTCTCTACCAAATTATCACTGCACATACCAGCATTACTAAACCTGAACACTGCCCAGCACTCCACAATTTCGTCCAACCATACTCAAACTACAGAACCCCAAGATCCACAGATAAAACCCTACTAAAGGTCATTAAATCCAATAATAGCTATGGAGACTCCTTATATTCCAACCAAATCTCCAAAACCTGGAACTCCATCCCCCAGAATATCTTTAATACCAGTAACTCAGCCAAATTTAAACTTCTTAGGACCCACCTAACCAACAATCGGCTATGCTCTTGTTCTTCCCCTGGCTGAACTTAAGCAAGTACTTCCACCACCCACTTTTTTTTTCTCTACCACCTTCTCAATCCCCACTCCCTCTACTCTATCTACTTTCACTGTTCTCTCCTCAATCTCTCTACTATCCCTCTTCCACAATCCCTCCCCCAGTACTGAGATCTCCATCAGCCATTTTCTATTCTCAGCAAACCCTTCATACGTAAGTTATACCTGCAAAATTTAACACACCAAATAAAAACCGACAGTTATCAGTTCTGTTTAATACTGAAAAATTATTTTCTGCATAATTGTTTGCATCCAGACCAATTCATTCTTATGTAACTTGGAATAATCACTACAACTATCCATTGTATACTTTGTAATTAAGTTGCTATTCTTCTTGTATTTGTATACTATTGCTTGCTGCACTGAAGTTATTATTTTTTTCTTGTACTGTACTGTACTGTCTTTTCTGTGGAGCTTTTCTCCCTGGGTCTCTGCTGAAAATGGGTGATTATCCCAGTCAGACTATCCTGGTAAACAGATGTCAAATAAAATAAATAAATATGTGTTGATCAGGAAAACCACTAAAATATTTAGAATCTTCTTAATACAAAATATTTTCAGCATTCTTAAAGTTTTATTATGCAGTTCATTGTTTTGCAAGTTTACATGCACTTCTTTAAAAATTAAGTAATAAAGTTTAAAAGCATATTATAAAGGTAATACTCAAAGAAGGCTACCACAAGCAGGTATTTTTTTTTAATTCTGTCCAAAATACATATAATGGGGCCACATATGCATCCCAACTGTCAGTGACAAAACCAACCACCAAGTCAACTTGTTTTTAGACTTAGAAATTGTGTCTTATAATAGAGACCTTGGGGTGACAATAGATGAAGATATTTTATTTAAAACTATTGCTAGAAAATGTTACATGGTAATTAAGGAACATTTCCTTACTATCACCAGTAGAGGTAAACAAGTGACATTGTCACTTGCAGAGGTTAGACCTCATATTGAATATTATGCACCTATCTGCTTTTATGACTGTGATCAACGTAAAAGGTTAGAAAGAGTAGAAACATATTTTAACAAGCAAATTATGCAAGTAATGAGAATGAACTGCAGAATAAAACTTGAACCTCTTTATCCCCACATTCAATAAGCTATACGATGATAAGTGTGTGCACAGTATTCAGTTTTCTGCAAGCATGAGCAATGAAAAAGATCATTCTACAGCAACACAGAATAAAAGATCATTTATTCTGATTCCTAGTTATGCATCATGGAGTAAAAGGGCCTCTTTTCATTGCAGAGCAGGACTGATGTGGAATGCAAGATGGTTTGAAGTCCTTTAAGAGTGGACTAGATAAATGGCTGACCAATAGCTATATGATTGAACACTGATGGGAGGTTAGCTATTTGAAAGCCTAATTAAAGACTTTTAGTTTGATCAAACATAAAACATTGAAACATTAAAACTTCATAACTACGTGGATGACACTAGGATTTTGGTACTGCCGGGCATATCTCCCAACCTCTCAGTGCAAGAAATCTGGACAAAGCCATTAATAACGGGGGAACAAAGGCCCAAAAATAGGGACATTTTTTAAATATTGCTCGTAGTAACAGGTTTTGCATTAGCATGAATTTTTGAATGGTATGGAGTCTGAAATTCAAATGTCTGTCATTTTTTTCTAAATTCATCCCTCAATGACTTGCAAATGATTTGACTAAAAAAAAACACAATTTTAAGAGAAAAAGATGAAAAATATAAGGCAAAAATCTGGACATTCTGTGGAAATCTGTATAGTTGAGAGGCATATTGCCAGGGACAGAAAATAATTTCTTCTGTTAAATCAATTGTCCATAACTTCTCATTTAAAGTGATAAACAGAAGGAATGCTTTTGCAGGTGTTAGAAGCTTATGTTTCAATAAAGATCCACCCATTTCTTTATCTGCATTAATTTTCTTGCAGCCGAACCTAAAAAAAAAAGCAGATGCATTTTTTTCTGTAATATAGCAATTTTTAGCAAACTCTGCAAAGGCAGCATTGTTACAGTATCCTTACAGCATACTGTATCAAAATGTTTATATGTTTGGGGAAGTTCCTAGTCATCCCCAAGCCTAAGGACAATTCCACACCAGACAGCTTCAGGAGTGTGAACATTTTAGTTCCTCTTCCAGCCTGAACAGCCTACCCAAGTCAGCAGTTTTTTTACATTGTACTAATAAGACAAAGAGTAGTCCATATATCATTTTATATCTCCTGCTACTTCATCATGTTTATCTTCTTTCATCCCTCTATCCACCCATCTTTCATTTACCCAACCATCTTTTGATAACCTACTTTATCCTTTGTACATGGTTGTTGAAATGTCATAGGTGTATACTAATCAGATGAAAGCACTGAAATACACACAAACATACACACACACACACACACACACACACACACACACACACACACACACACACACATTATAACCGCACACCTACACCAATGGACACACACACACACACACACACACACACACACACACACACACACACACACACACAACCACACACACAAACACACACAAAGATGCATAATGTACAATTGAGTTGTCTCAACTTCTGTTTTTCCTTCTTACTTCACACACACATTATAACCACACACCTACAAATATGGACACACACACACACACACACACACACACACACACACACACACACACACACACACACACACACAAATACACACACACAAAGATGCATAATGTACAATTGAGTTCTCTCAACTTCTGTTTTTCCTTCTTACTGTATATAATTCTATTTATTAATTTTAATTAACATCACCACATAAAAAAACAAACAGAAACACAGTTCCTGAAGTGTAGTTTTCACCTTTTCTAACAGTTCATACACCACAACATAATCTCACAAACTCAACAATACCATATTTACCAAATATAATTTCTTCTCCACAGGCATGTCAAATATATTCCATAGGACACTTAAATCTTAAAGTTTTTAATCACCATTTCCCTTTCACTTTTTCTCTGTCAGTGTATCTTATTTCTAAGATCTTAATATCCCCTACTATTAAAATATATTTTCCAGTCCTATGTCTTACACCAGTCATTCTAACTTATCCCATAGTCATTTTCAGTTCTAACAATCCCAGCCTACCAGTTAGGATCGACATGGTGCCCTATCACTTAAGATATACATGATGCACTGAATAAACTTTTTTTTTACATTCACAATAATACAATCTGTATAAGTTAGAAATATGTGTAGTTTAATTCTATCCTTTGTTTCTCAATTTTCATGATTATACAAGTCTTTTTTTTTTAAATGATAGAAGCAGTATTCACTGCCAGGCCAAGTTACGGGGGCTTAGTGAATGCTCTTTACTTACTATATCCTTTATCTTGATTTATTTTTCTTTCCAGACATTTACTAATGTGACTATCAGCCTTTTATCACACAGATCCTTTAAAATATTATGTCATTTTCCAACGAATCATATTATTTTAATAATGGCATAAAACACATTGTCATAAGCTTTAGCGTCCATTTTTTTTGCATAATGCTATCTCTCTCTTCTGTTATAATAGTAAACATTTTTTTAAATTATTTTCCAAAATAGAATTACTTATCTTACATTCAGGCTACTCAGTCTGTTTTGCAATGTTCTCATTAATATTTTAAAATCTATGTTAATTAAAACAACTGGACTGCAATGCTTTATACCTCATTTGACTTTTTCCCCACGAGTATCATCTACTGAAATTCATAACAATAATAATAATTAAAATAATAATAATTATGATAATAATACATAATGTGCAATTGTTTTTCAGCTAGTAAACTTACCATTCAACTCAGTCCTCATCAGGAATTGCTCTTAAAATCTACATTTTAATAAATATTTAACTTTGTATCTCTTTATTTTTATTCTGTTTGCATGCTTTTAAGCAATTTTCTAACTCTGCTGTATATTTTTTAAATCTCCTTCTATTCAAACATATTATGCAAATGCCTATCCCTACATTTTGTAATGTTTCTGTTTTATATAAAGCCCTTTGCTTCTCACCCCAAAACACCAAATTTACCTTTCAGTTTGCAAAATGTGTTTGGCTATCAAGGAAGTGAAACACTTTTCTTTCCAGTCACTGCATATTTTGTGCACACTATCCATACTTTTATATTTTGTGTTCTTTCATATAACTCATCCTTTGCTTCTATTAATTATCTCACACGTTTTTCTAACACCATTTCTATACCTTTTGCTTACACAGTTTTGTGTCGACCACTTTTCTTCTCCTTCTAAACAGAATCTGATATTGATTTTTTGTGAAAAACAGTCCATTGGTTCTATAACATTGTTTCCTTAACAATAGGTCTTTCCACAACCTTTCCTTTACTTATTTTTGTTCCCTCTTCCAAAAGTCATTTCTTCTTATTTTTAACCAGACCTCTTGTTGACATGATTTCTATTTCTCCTTTAAATAGCTCATTCTTGCTCTATGAATAGATAAAACTATTAAACCACACCTTCATAAAAGATAATCCACTTCTCATTAACAAATGTATGACCTTATGCTGATTTCTGTAGTAAGTTACATATTTCTATTTGGACCTTTAAATCACTATTAATCAGGTGTAAAACACTTTTAACATGGCTGCCCATCTTTTTCTTTTTATTGTCTACAAAGTCACAGTTAAAATCACCTGTCATTACAATGTCAGCACTTATCAGAATATAGGGCTCTAATACTTCAAAAGTTTCTTCCTTTCTTTTAGAGGGTGTGATGTAGAAATTGCTACTACCACAACATGTCTTCCATTTCCATGGAATCAGTCACACTTGCCCAGCCAATTTAACTATTACATGCTGTAATATATGCAGACTCTTTTACTAAAAAAAATATATACCAGCATGTTCTTCCAAGCCCCATCTACATTCCAGTATTTTTTAGATATAAATGTACAATGATTTATATACTTTGCAAACTGCTTTTGTATCTTATTCTAGTCCAACACAATCTCTGAATTTCTAGTATATTGCTGTTATCATTAATAGATATTATCTTTAATGTAGGCATTCATTACTTCAATTTGTTTCTTCTTTTATCTATTCATTTCTTTTTTATTCACTTCCTTTCTTCACAGTCATGTTTTTCATGTTCTGCTTTGGATGATTCCTCTCTTTCTTATTCTTCTTCCTTGTTTTGTATCACTTCGGACATGTTATTCACTACCACCCCACCTTCCTCTCCCTCAGTCTCTCCACACTCAAGTCTCTCAACAAGTACTATTAGGATTCTGTCATAGTCCATAGTCCGTGACTTGAGAAATACCTCACTGGACTATATGAAGACATACATGATGGAGCTTTCAGACTGTGCCCCAGGCAGGTATGTCACCAGCCCTAAGCAGCATTCTTCCCTCACCCAGGATGATGCCACAATACAACAAAAAATGACTGACTTCAACAACTGGCTCAGCTTTTAACTTCTGGTATCAATCCAGGGGATCTAGTATCTGACAGCCTGAAATGATATGGTCAACAGACCACAATGCTTTGCCAGAGATGGTCTTCACATTTCGTCTCTAGGCTTTATGTTGCTGGCAAAGGTCCTTGCCTCCCACATAGTGCCTTTTTTTAGGCAATGTCATAAGAACAAAATTCTCAATCTAAAAATATCCTCCAGAAACAAACTCTGGGTTATGCTGCTTAATGCTAGGAGTCTAAATCAGAAACTGCACTCACTTGAAGCACTTCTTACTCTGGAAGATGCTGAATTCTGTGCAGTCACAGAGACATGGTTCAAGGACTCAGAGAGTACCCTGGTCATGAGGGCTACAATGCCATCCGCACATTCAGACCACAAAATGAACAAAAAACTGGGGAGGAGGAGTATCCATCTTCAGTAAAGACAAATACACCTCTAGACTGGTTAAACAATATGACTCCCTAAAGTTACTCCAAGTCCAACTAACTGACAGAAAGACCCCCCCCTCCACATCATTGTTAGCTATATGTCCCCCACTATGAACCACAAAAAACATACAGCCTACCTGGACCTACTTGAATTATTCTCAGTACACCCAAATACCCTGGTCATGGGTGACTTTAACTATCCTTCCCTCAATTTGGTAACATATATGTGCACAAACACATTTGCCCAAAGGTTCCTGGACTTTGTTAACACAAATGGGGCAGATAGTCAGCACCTCCTCAAGGAGCTCTAATATCCTTGACATAGTGCTCACCAACATGGGGGATTGCTGCAGCACCCCATGTGTGGGGCATTCCCTGGAAATGTTTGATCATAGATCAGTCTCTTTCAAAGTAACAATCATAACTGACCCACCCTCAGGAGTAAAATGGTTAAAAAAAATTCTCCAAAGCAAACTATAGCCTATTGAGCAATAGCATCAATAGTTTCAGACCCCCCCCTAACATATCTGACAGCAATGACCCCTTATATTGAGGTGTACACAAATGTCCTGTATAAACGTCTATATAAATGTATAGACTCAGCCATACCACAATGGATCAAATTAAGATCCTCACAAAAAAATAAGCTACACTGGTGGACATCCAGCATAAATAGGTTATATAATAAGTGAAAGAAACTGCTGTCAAAAATAAGAGGGAACAATCCCAGAAAAAGGAAGAACTCCCTCCAAAGCATAAACATGCTAATTATGAAAGTAAATTAGCATCCGTGGTTAAGGTAAATCACAACTCATTCTTTAGCTGTGTCTGAAATCTAAAAGTGAAGGCCCAGCTTTGTGCAGAGCCATCAGTGGACAGTATCACTTGTACTGAATCGGACATCACCAACATGCTAGCAGACAGGTTTGGTGAAAACTTCACCTCCCCCCGTCCACACCAATCATACCCCATAACATACCTGTCATCAGTCCTCTGCCTAAAATCTCCAGAAAGCAGGTCATAGCTGCACTCTCCAATGCCAAAAACACAGCCTCTATGGGTCCAGCCAACATCTCAGGCTGCCTATTAAATGGTTTAAAACAGGGGTTAGCAGAAGTGCTGAGCACAGCCTTCAATCTCAGTCTAAGCACTAGCTTTGTCTCAGCTAAGTGGAAAACAGCAACCATAACCTCCTTGCACAAAGGGAAGTCCCTCAACTGACTCTAAGAACTATAGACCCATAAGAGTAACTGCCCTTAGCTGCAAGGCTATGGAGAGAATCATCATGGATCTTGTCAACAAGGATATAGGTGACCTTCAAACTCTTGACCCAACCCAGATGGGCTTTGTTAAGGGCAGATCTTCCCTCCTAAACCTGGTGAAATTCTTTGAGAATGTCACCAATGCCTTGGATGAAGGCAAAACAGTTCAAATTGCCTACCTTGACGTAGCCAACGCCTTTGACACAATCACTCAGTCAGGCATCATTGAGAAACTCACCCAGCTCAGATTATGATGCAGACTTTATTATGGTGCAATAGTTATGCAAAAGTGAAAGCTAAATTACTCAACATAAAGAAGGCAGCCCAAAAGATATTTGAAGAGAAATACAGTCAAAGGCATCCAGACATAGAAAATTTCACAATAAAAAAGTATATCACAAAGAGGGAATGTAGAAAAGCAGATTAGTAAAGTAGAAGTTAAAAAAATAGACGTTGAAGTTATGGAGAGTCTGTGAAATGAAGGATTTGGTGTAGAAGGTTTAACACAGTTAAGACAATCCTGTAACTGGAAAACCTCAGGCCCAGATTCAGTACCTAATTTCTAGTTAAAAGTATTAACTTCTTTGCATGAAGATTTAGCCATGAGTAAGAACTATTTATATGTGTACCCCAAACTGGCACCACCCTGGCTAACAACAGGAAAAACAATGCTCCTACTTAAGAGTGAACCTGCAAGCTACCCTAAAAATTATAGACCAGTAACTTGCCTTCTGATGACGTATAAATTATACACTGGAATTGATGCAGACAGAGTCTATAGTCATTTAGAAGAAAACTCAATTATGGCAGTAGAACAAAAGGGCAATAAAAGAAAGTCATATGGAACAAAGATCATTTATTGTTAAATAAAGTCATAGTGGAGAACTGTAAAAAGGGGAAGAATTTAAGTATGGCATGGATTGACTACAAAAAAGCATTTGACAGTATCCCTCATTCATGGATAAAAGAGTGCTTAAAAAATTATAAGATACATCCTACACTGATCGACTACATTACATTGACCTTAAAACAGTGGCAGACCACTTTGCAATTAAGCCATGATAAAGGACAAATTATTATTCCAGGGATAAAATTCAAAGGGGGGTATTCCAGGGTGACTCTTTGTCACCGCTGCTACTCTGTCATGCCCTTAACCAATTAAGCTGTCGACTTAACAGCTTAGCCATGGCTATAATTTGGCTCCCAGAAAACAACAAAGTGTAAAGACTTCTCATCTTCTCTTTGTCAATGATTTAAAACTGTATAGCTTATCACATGAGGAACTGAAAGCACAACTGCAAGTTGTCAAAACTTTTTCAGATGATATAAGAATGTCATTTGATCTTGATAAATGTGCAAAAATAACCTTTAAAACAGGCAGACTGCAGCACCAAGAAAACATCAGTTTGGGACATGAATGTGATATAAAAGAACTTTAGCAAGAGGGACTATATAAATATTTGAGAATTGATGAAGGATCAAAAATAAAACATGAACAAATGTGAATAAGACTTAGTAAGGAATACTTTAGAAGACTTAAATTAATCAAGAAAACAGCACTGACATCTATGAACAAAATCCAAGCTATAAACCAATTTGCTCTTCCTGTCCTAAATTACAGTTCTGGAGTGATTGATTGACCTCAAAATGTGTTGGATAGATTAGATAGGAAAACAAGAAGGATGCTTCATGTACATCAAATGATTTATAAAAATCAGTGCATAACAAGATTATATATTCCCCGTTCCGAAAGGAGGTATGGGCCTCTTTGAAATTGATTACATGTATAGATCTGCAATCGTGGGACTCCACTCATATCTGCTGACCTTACAAGACTCAAATATAGTGAAAGTTTTGAAACATGAGGACAATAAATCTAAGATGACTTCCCTGCTTAGGCTAGCAGAAGCATATCGGCATCAAGCAGGAATGGAAATCAAACCAAAAGTGGATAAAAACCAGGCAGCAACTGAATGTGCCAAAAAAACAAAAGACCTTATAAGGTTAAGGACCAGATGAGAAAGCAAGAAATGTGGAAAATGCATAAATATAGTTGCAAGTACAGAAAACTTCTGAAAGAACCTCATGTTGATCAGGAATGAACACAGGAGTGGTTAAGGAGAGGCTAACTCAAACCAAGAGACAAAAGGTTAATATTGGTGGCACAAGACAGTGGGCTACATACACTTTGGTTTACAAAGTCCATTGAACGTGGGAGAAACAGATAAATGTATGTTTTGTAAAACAGCATTGGAAACAGTTGCACACCTGATTGCTGGTTGCAACATACTAATGGCAGAAGGACAGTATACTGAAAGGAATAATAATGTGGCGAGACTGTTGCACTGGGGATTGTACAAACATTTTGGTGCTGAAGTGGCTGAAAAACACTGGAAACATGAGCAACAAAGCATCATAGAAAATTAAGTCTACATCACATGGGATCATCATTAGCAACAGTTCAAAAGATCGATGCTAGAAAACTGGATATAGTGGTCCAAGAAAAGAAGACAAAGGTAGCATTGATTATTGAAATTGCCACACCCAGTGACTACAGTGTCCTGCATATAGAGAGACACAAAAAAACAAATATCAGGATTTGCAAGCAGAAATGAGAGCAATGTGGAAGGAAGATACCCAGATAGTTCCAATAGTAGTAGGATCAACAGGTCTTATAAAAAAAAAGACTCTACAATCATATTTAGATATGCTAACAATACTTGTAACTCTGTACAGATTGCAGAAGGAGTCATTACTGGACACATTGCGGGTGCTGTGAAGAGCACTTTTGGCTGACATCAAAGTGTGAAACAATACTGATTTCATGAGGTTTAATTGTACTTTGACTTAGGAATGGGGTCCATTCCCGTCACGGTATAAGAAACCCAAAAGATTTGGAGAAATTAAAAAACTACAGATTAACCCTTACGATGCTAAATGCATTGCCAGCTGGCTCACAAACAGAAAACATACAGTCAAAATTGGGGATGCCAACTCTACTAGCAGACCTGTTACCAGTGGTGTTCCACAGGGATCTGTGATAGGCCCCCTGCTGTTTGGCATCTATTTTTCAGAAGTCCAGGTGAAAATAGATGGCCTGTGGTTTACCAAGTTTGCTGGTGACTGCAAACTGGATGCAATCATCAAATCCCCCAAAGATGTCAACATACTACAAAATGGGCTTACACAGACAAGCCACAGATTTAAACTAACCATAAAAAATGCATTATCATCCCCTTTGGCAAAGGAAACCCCCCTGCTAATTACAACATTAATAATATCCCCTTAAGCTCAAACCCAGTGGTGAGAGATTTAGGAATGCAAGTTGATAGCAGCCTTAATTTTGATCATCAGGTGTTCACAGTAGTAAGCAAGGCCTTCTAAGTTCCATACCTCATAAGCAAGGGCATGGCATCCAAAGCTGAGGAAGGTATAACTCCCCTGTACTTGGCTCTCATCAAACCAATATTAGAGTACAATGCTCCCTTCTGCATGTACCTCACCAAACATCTGCAGCAACTGGACAGACCTCAGTAGTTTCTCACAAAAAAAATGCAGGGCCTACAGCACATTGACCTACATGGACAAACTAAAGGCCCTATCACTTTACTCAGTATTGTATAAACTGCTTAGAGATGACTTGTGCTTGGCCTACAGAGCAGTCTCAGACTCTGCCTTGATGAAGCTGCTGCACATCCGCAAATCCAATGGGACAAGATTCACTCACTCTAAGGATCTTAACCTAGCCTGCGATATCAACAGGACATGCTGGAGAGACAGACACGTCTCCCAGAGGTTGCCACTCCTCTGGAACAAACTTCCAATTCATGTAGAACAGAGGTCCTGAATGACTCTATTTAAGTGTAACCTGGTCAATTGGATGGGAAGCCATAAATCGAAACCGGGGGTTTCACCTATGTCCCTCTTAAACAGGGGAAGCCAGTGCTGATCTTAGATTTGTGCACAAACATAGACAATAAATCTTGGTCCATAAGGGAACAAGGGTATAAACATGGCTAGGCTTGTAGAGGCCTTAGGGTCAATGGCCTAGTAACCTCCCATTATCCTGTGATCTTATGATCCTTTACATTTTAGGCCTTTCTGACACCCTGCATCCATTTCACATGTTTTGATTATATTACTTCTGTCTTCAATTTTTCTTCATTTGGGCCTCCCACATTATCACCAGTTTAATTCCAGAAATGTCACCTACCTCTTCCATAGTAAGAATTCCTCCCTTTCCCATTAAATAAATAATAGAAATAGCACTCTATGACATTTAGCAGATTTGGGAATGCAGTCTGTTTTGCTATGTCCCCACACGCCACATAAATCACATCTCCATTGTGGACATATGTTCAACAAATAGCCTCCAACCTCCTCTGTACTATCCTAAGCAGCATTCTGTTTTTTTTTGCATTTAAAGAAATAGTTTCTTCCAGATTATAACCCACATTCCTTTTGTATTTAAACTTAGTGATGCTTTGTACAGTCACAGTATTCTTCTAAAATTGGTTTTATGTCTTCTATAATTAAGAAGTTATTTGTGAAACTTAGAAATATATTTCTACTCATTAATGATTCCTTAATTACAGAGGAGCAACTCCTTGTTTATTGCTACAGCATTTTCAAATAATACAACATCAAAAGATTTTTCTACAAAAATAAGTAACTGCTCTATTGATCTTAACAGCTATATTAACCAGTTTTGTTACCTTCGCCAACACAAAATGTTTGTCAGGATACTCACTGTCTTGTGTATTTCAGCTTTATGATTTTTTTCACTGCACTTCAGCTCCACTCTGCTTCACATGCATGCTTACCAACTTCTGCTGCATTACTCTTTAACTTTTGTCATTGACAGGAAGCTGCTCCGAGAGTTGCAAAAGCTACAGCTCCACTGTCTTTTCATAATTTTGCAACAATTCCCACTATCATTTCTCCCTTGATTTCTGAGGTTCTGAAGGGTATGTCTGGAGCAGCTATTGTATAAGTTGAGATCTGGGCTGTCAGTCTATCATTACTTAAGGCTGCAACTGCAATGTGTTAGGAAACATAAATAACTGCAGAGCCATTCTATATGTTTTCTATCAATTATAACTGCTATTCCTTCCTTCCTCCCTCTCTCAGCCACCTTGATCCCCCCCCCCCCCCCATGCAGGAAAGAGTAGTAGGATTTCCCTGATATTCTGAACAAGATCCTCCTCATCTGTATGAATACCATTTCAGGTCTCATCAGACAATAGTGCAACTAACCCATTCAGCAAAAAGTAAGTAAGAAGACTAGTTAGTTAATAACTAATGTGGTTTGAATTTCTTTTTGGGGGTCACTGCAAACTTAGAACTGACAAGCAAGTCCCTTGGTGGCACACCTGATATGAAAAGGGAATTTTTTTGCCGCTCACATTACCCAGATAATATGATCAAAGCCTAATTGCAACTTGTTTAACATCTGGAACCATATTCCTACTTAATCCACATGATTTTTGTGTTAACTTGTGCTAAGGTAAATTATTTTGTCTTCCTTGAGATGTTTATAACTGAACAATCCCCTGGTATGAAAATGTTGCTTGATAAGAACTAATATCACAGTGACTTTGGCTTCTGCAAGTAACATGTTATATGGCTTATCATCTCCACAGAGTCTCTCCACCACACAGTTCCTTTTTGGCTGCATATGCCAACTTATTAAAATCTGAAGACAAAGATGATAAATGCTCAAAGCCTTGACAAATTCTTGGTCTAGCAAAGCTATGGTTTTCTATGCAAACTTGCAATGACTCAGTGTTAACCTCTACTGATGCTTTAAGTGGTATTTACTTTTTACTTTTGCAAGGATGATTCATGGTGTAATTATTCATCTATTTCAGTTTGACAGATAGTGAATTATTACTTAAATGGTTAACTTATTCTGTATTAATACTGTCATTAATAGATACCTTTTAAAATGTTTCCTGTTTTGCTGATTCTGTTTCAGTTCTCTTGCTATGTCCTTCAAGTATATTATGCGTTAGAATGAAAGCAACATTTACATGATTGATCTTGAGTGTTAAAGTTGTTACTTTTCTTACTGTTAATGAACCCCATGTTATATTCTGAAACTGCTAAGATATTGATTGTGACTTGGCTTCCATGCGGACAGGAAGACTAGATGTTAAGGCTGTGTACTGTTGGTGAAGTGCAGTGGTCTGTTTTCCATCATATTTGTGGTACTGTGGAAGTAGTGGATATCTTAGATGACAGTACAATGGAGACTGAGGATATTCCCTTATACCACTGTTATGCTAGCCATAAAATGTAGCAGAAGTACAGGTGGGATGTAGATTCCACAAGGGGTGCAGGGAGTGCTTACTTCTGCAAAAAAACACAGATGTTGAGTTTATTTTGTTGATTTCTATACTGTTTTAATGTAGATTTTGTGGGCTTTATGCAGCTTTTTGTTTTTCGCTATACTGTGCAATTACGTTTATGTGCAGTTAATTTTTCAACCTCTTGAAACTCTTTTTGTCAGATACTCTTCTATGCAGTTGTCATTGCCTAGATAAAAAGATAGCATGACATATAGGTGGACAGATGGATAGCTAGGGAGATAGATATACAGACAGATAGATATACAGATATATAGATTGACAGACAGATAGACAGATAGATAGATAGATAGATAGATAGATAGATAGATAGATAGATAGATAGATAGATAGATAGATAGATAGATAAATTGATAGATAGCTAAATAGATAGACAGATATTTTTGAGTGGATATGGCAGTATGGCAGTGGTTGGCTCCTAAACCGTGGCTGCATGTGTAATCTTATTTTTATTTGTTGATTTCATAATTTAATTTGCTTTCAGTCTGCTGTATTGTTCTTAGTTCCATTATTCATTTCTTAGTGGTTTATACTGGCTACAGCTGTTTAGAAATGTTAACAATATTTCCTGTCACACATGAGATATCTGATTGCCTTGTTATGTCATGTATTACCTGATAACCAATTTTGTTATAATCCCATAAAAGATGGAAGTCTTACCACAACTGCATTCTTTTTATTCTAACCTGCTTTATTTTTAAATTGACCATAGCCCTTTTGGCTTGTTGTAAATCGTCATTTTTGTTCTTGTGTGGAAAGTTCAGCTACACATGTTCCTGATAATGTTCTTCTGAATCCAATTTCAGCACTTTAGACATCCACTGCTGCTACTTCAGCTAGGCTGATTCATGGTTTCTTTACTATTTCTTAGAATGGTTGAGAATGTGTGTGTGTGTGTGTGTGTGTGTGTGTGTGTGTGTGTGTGTGTGTGTGTGTGTGTGTGTGTGTGTGTGTGTGGGTGTGCGCATGTGTGTGTGTGTGTGTGTGTGTGTGTGTGTGTGTGTGTGTGTGTGTGTGTGTGTGTGTGTGTGTGTGTGTGTGTGTGTGTGTCTATGTGTGCATGCGCATGACATGCATTTTGATGTTAAATCTCGTTAGGTAAAGTTATTTTTTGATTACGTAATATAGACCTTACCTGGGAACACTGGCGCAAAACCAAAACCCCCTCAGCTAGACAGAAATTCCTAGAACTATGCAATAGAGTCAAAAAGCTAATAAAGGAGGACAAAATCCAATACTACCAGTCTGCCCTCAACTCCTCCCAACACAACCCCAAACAATTCTGGACCTCCATAAACTCCATCCTCCACCCAGGTAAAATCAATACCCCTACACCTAACATTCCTCACTCCTCAGAAAATATTGCTACCTCATTCAACACACACTTCACACAAACCATACTATCACTAGGTAGACAACACAACCCCCTCCCCTACACCCCACACCTTCACCCAGTAATCTCCCCACACTCTTCTCATTTTCTCCCATTCCTACCCCCAACATAAGAAAACTCTTAACTAACTTAAACCCACAAAATTAGCAGTAGACAACCTCCCAAGTGAATTCCTACAATTGAAGCTGACGCCCTAGCCTACCCAGTATCCTTCTTGATTAACCAATCTCTGTCAGAATGATACGTCCCTACACTATGGAAGATATCACACATCATTCCCCTTCACAAAGGCGGCCCCTCCAGAGAACTAACCAACTACCGCCCCATAGCGATTCTATCTCCACTCTCCAATATACTAGAGAGATGCATTCACTCTCAAATCTCAGATTACCTCCTTACTAGAAACCGCCTTTCTAATACTCAACATGGTTTCTGACCAAACTATAGCACCATCACTGCCTTACTCTCTTTTACTAACACTATCCTTCATCATAAAAACAATGGCCATCTCTCCTCTGCTACTTTCCTAGACCTATCTAAAGCATTTGACATGGTCCCACACAAACAACTCATCTTTGTACTCAATAACCTATCCTTCACTCAATCTGTCACCAACTGGTTTCAGAGTTACCTGTCTGACCACCAGCAATCTGTTGTATGGCAAAATGACATATCTCCCCAATTACCAGTCTCTACTGGTGTTCCCCAAGGATCCATCCTTGGACCCCTACTCTTCTCTATTTTTACCAATAATCTAGCCTCTGCCACCAAGCATGGCACACTCATACAATATGCAGATGACTCAACCATCATCTGCTCAGCCCAGTCCCTACCCAAACTGAAAAAGATCACACAGGATGCCTTTTCCTCTGTTGAAACTTGGCTATCCGATGCCCAGTTAATACTCAACCCCAAAAAAACTAAACTCCTCATCTTTGAACCCACCAAACATACTCAAAACAACTCTCACTTTAACATCACAGCAAAAGACAGCACCACTATCCACCCAACAGATCACACCAAATTGCTAGGAGTTAAAATAGACAACAATCTCAAATTTGACATTCACATATCCATGACCATAAAAAAAGCCCACAAAAAACTAGGAACCTTATACAGAAATAAGCAACCCCTCGCCAAAGCAGCTAGGATTTCTGTTGCAAATTCGCACCTTATCTCTACCCTACTGTATGCCTCTACAATATATACCAACCTACAGCAATGCGATCTAAATAAACTCAAGACCTGCTACAACAAAATCACCAAATTCACCACCGGGGCATCCTACCGCAGTCACCACTGTCTCTCACTTACTGAACTAGGCTGACTAGAACTCCCTCACCTTCTTCAATGGTATCAACTAGCACTCTCCCACAAACTAGTAAACCATCCTCTAAAGGTCCCATCCCTCCAGAATCTACTCCAACCGTCTCTCACCAACAGACCACTATGATCCAGCAACAAAAATCAATTACAGGTTACTAGAGCCAATAACACTGCTGGAGAAGCACTATTCTCCAGCACTGTAGCCAAATTATGGACCCCCCCCCCCCACAATAACTTCTCTACCATCATGCACCCACTTCAAAGCTTTACATAAGCGCACCTAAAAACATGCTGGCTATGCCCTTGTAACTCTCCCCTCTAACTTCTCCCACTCCATCTACCCTCTACCTCTTTTCCACCCCACAAACTACCTTTGATTACAGCAAGCTCTGATACTTCCATGCCTATCTACTTATTATATGGCAGTAACTTCTTATTGTAGCAATTGTTAACATCTGCTATGACTTCATGGATAGAACAGATGCTAGTTAGCTACTGAATGTTCTTCATCTGTAACTATGTTTGTAATATTTTAATTGCTAGGATTCTTCATCTGTAACTATGTGTGAAATATTTTAATTTGTGGAGCTTTTCTCCCCAGACCTCCGCTGAAAATGGACCTGCGTCCAGTTGGACTTTCCCTTTAAACAATTGTAAATAAATAAATAACAAAAGAATATAAAATAAATGAATCAAATATGTCGTTAAAACCTAAGTTAAGAAGAGAATGTGAAGCAAGTGTTGACTTGGTTTCTGGATAAAGGAATAAACTCAGACTTTGTAGTTAAGCAGGTCTCGGCTCTCTCTGGACTATCAGTGGCAAGATAAGTTAGGAGGGGACCACAAGACACCCCCATCAGCTCAATACCTAGTCATCATAGGTTGGAGCTGTTATTGAGGTGAGAGAAACAATTATAGTCAATTTTTTATAATCAGATATTCACAGGGTTCATACATTTTATTTTATTTTACATTTGTTCACTGGGACACTAATCACTTGCAAGTACTGTGTGTACATATACATATAATATATATATATATATATATATATATATATATATATATATATATATATATATATATATATAAAACCCTGAACTATTCCATAATGAACTTAGGGCATGTGATTGGTCTCCTTTAAAAAGTCTCCCTCTTGAAGAGGCAGTTAAATACTTTAACACTAAATTCTTAGCCATCCTAGACCAGCATGCACCAAAATGTTCTATAAGAATCAGGTCAAAACCAGCCACTTGGCTGTCTAAAGACACGAGACAGAAAATCCTACTCAGAAACAAAGCTTGGACCACGTGGAGAACTACCAAAAATACTTTAGATCAACTAACATTTTGACAGATGAGAAGTGAGACAAAAAAAGCTATACTCTCAGGTAAAAAAAACTTTTACTGTCAAATACAGCAGTCACACCATAATAATCCACAAAAGTTTTGGGCAAGCATTAATAGACTCCTACACCCAGGTCAAACTAGTACACCAACCCCACTAGGTAGTAACCATGAAAACCCTAAGCTAACTGCTAATGCCTTCAATACATTCTTCACAGAAGCTGTACAATCTCTAGCAAACTAACTATCACCTGACAGCTCAAGCCTACCTACCTCCATTACTATCTCTCTCCCTACATTTCAACTGCAGCCCATCCCAACACACTTCATCTACAAGCTCATACAGAAACTAAAACCTTGTACTCCATCAGCTGACCAGCTACCTGCAGAATACCTGCAGAAAGCAGCTACAGCTGTAGCCTATCCAATATTCATCCTCATAAACAGAACCATAAGTGAGGGAACAGATCCAGCAATCTGGAAAATCTCTCACATTATCCCCCTACACAAAGGTGGGAACTCTAACGAACATTCTAATTATCGTCCTATAGCACTACTATCCTCCTTAGCAAAAATAATGGAAAAATGCATTCATAAACAATTACTCAACCATGTAATTCAAAACAACATACTAGCTGAGTGCCTACATGGCTTTAGGCCATTCCATAGTACCTCTACTGCCCTCCTATCCATCTCTAACTCCAAAAATAATAACAGAAATAACAATATCCTCTCTTCAGCACTCTTTATTGATCTTTCCAAAGCTTTTGACATGGTAAACCACAAGCTACTTAAAATTATTCTCAAATCTCTTTCTCTTGATGCACAGGCTGTAAAATGGTTCAGTTCCTACCTCTTTAATAGGTAGCAAGCTTACCAGTCACCATAGGTGTCCCTCGGGGCTCCATTTTAGACCCTCTCCTATTCTCAATTTTCATCAGTGATCTTCACTTAGCAATTCCTCATGCTACTTGTATACAATATGGAGACAATTCTACAATTATATGCTCAGCCAACTCCTCATCTGAACTGCAATCCATAACTCAAAAAGTGTTTAACTTAGTAGAAAAGTACAGTTTTGTACCTACCATAAATGTAGATGTTCGAGTGTTCACACTGCTGCAGTCATTACACTCGGGTTATCTGCCGTCAGGCGGTCCCGCAGTCAGCCCGAGTTCCAAAGTCTTGGTCCGGCATCAGTTGCTGTCGCTTCTTCCCTGACATCAGTGCAACAGGGGTATAAAAGAGGCAGCCGACACCATTTTATTCAGTTTTTCTTGCCCCAGATGTCAGGTGCCCCCAAATAGGAAGGCAATACATAATCCTAAGTAAATTACATAAGTAGAAAACAATAGCTACAGCTGTAAGCAAATACACCATATAGAAATACATCTTAGAGATTGTATAAGCAGGGAGCTATAGATAAAACCCAGGTAAGAAGAGGGGAAGGTGGGAGGGTAACCTGGACTGCAGCAGTGTGAACACTCGAACATCTACATTTATGGTAGGTACAAAACTGTACTATGTTCATCGTGTTACACTGCTGCAGTCATCACACTTGGGTTGAATCCCAAAGCTAAGGCTGGGTGGTTGGTACTAAACAGGGTTTGGAGAAGCTAGTAGGCCCTGCAAAACTGCAGTGGCAAAGCCAGCTCTGGTTTTTGAGTATAGAGGTAAGTGGTAGTGCTTGGTGAAGGTGTGCACTGAACTCCAAGTTGCAGCTTCCAAAATATCCTTGGTTGGTACCCCTCTGGGGAAGGCTGCTGATGTTGCTGTAGCCCTGGTGGAATGAGGCCTAATGTTACCGGGTACAGGTTTCCCGTGGTGTGTGTAGCAGAAACGGATACAATGTCCTATCCATTTTGAAATGGTCTGTTTTGATATAGCCCTTTTTTGAGATCCTGCAGCATAGAATACAAAGAGTTGATCAGATTTTCTGAAAACCTTTGTTTTATCCAAGTAGAAATGTAACTGCCTGTGAATGTCCAAAGAGTGTAGGAGCCTTTCCCCTTTATTCTGGGGGTTTGGATAAAAGGTGGGTACATGAATGGTTTGGTTTAGAGCCACACTGGATACTACCTTTGGCATAAAGGAAGGGTTAGTTCCTAAAGAATCTCTGTCTTGATGAAAAATGATGAAAGGCTCCACTACCATTAGGGCCTGTAGCTCTGAGACTCTTCGTGCTGAAGTTATTGCTAGCAGCAGGGCAGTTTTCCATGATAAAAATTGTAAATCAGCTGAAAAAGCTGTCTCGAAGGGCGGTAGTGTAAGTTTTTCCAAAACAAAATTGAGGTCCCAAGTTGGTGTTGGTGCTCTCCGGGGTGATGGTATATTCTTAGCCCCTCTGAGGTACTGTCTTAATAATGGATGTGAAAAAATAGGAGGATCCGTGTTGTAATGAGCTGAAATAGCTGAAGCGTGGATCTTTAAAGATGAAAAGGAAAGGCCTTTGTGCAACATCTCAGTTAAATATTGCAGAATCTGAGGAATATTTGGGACAAGAGGATTTTGGCCTTTAGCTTGGTTCCAGGTGCAGAATCTTTTCCATTTGTCTGAGTAGGTTTTCCTGGTGCTGGGTCTCCTGGCCTCCAGAATGACATCCATAACAGCTGTAGAGAGAAGTGTTGACTGGTTGTTTATATAATCTGCCATGCAGCCAGATTTAAAGTCTTGAGCTGGCTGTGTAGAATCTGATTGTTTTGCTGAGTCAGCAGGTGAGGAATTTGAGGTAAAATCCATGGTGGGCCTTGAGCCATGTTCCTTAATATTGGATACCAGTGTTGGCGTGGCCAGTCTGGAGCAATGAGTATCATTTGTGGCCTCTCTAATCTGGATTTTTGCAAGACCTTTGCCAGAAGAGGCAGTGGAGGAAAGGCATACACTGTTAGTGTTTTCCAACTGAATGAGAGGGCATCCACTTTCCAAGCTAGTGTGTGGTATATCCTTGTGCAAAACTTTCACAGTTAGTAGTTTTGGGGGGAGGCAAACAGATCTATGTCTGGGCTCCCCCATTTTTGAGTTATCATTGTGAATACTTGTGGGTCTAGTTTCCACTCGTGAGGATCCATGATATTTCTGCTTAGTTTGTCTGCCAATGTACTTTTCTTTCCTGGCAGGAATTGTGCTTGTAGTTGAACTTGGTAGGTCAGTGCTGTGTTCCACAAGGTCATTTCTTGCCTGCATAAGGGGTAGGAATGTGTGCCCCCTTGTTTGTTTATGTACCATATCACTGTGGTGTTGTCCGTCTTTATTAGAAGTTGTCCTGGATGTAGGAGGTCCTTGAAAGCTGTTAGGGCATTTTGTACAGCTCTTTTTGATTGATGTGGAGATGCATTTGATCTGCAGACCATTTGCCCTGAATACACTGTCCTGCCATGTGTGCTCCCCAGGTGTAATCCGATGCATCTGTTGTCATTGTTTGCCTGGCTGTGGGCAAGGTGAAAGGCTGACCCTTGTTGAGGTGACATGCCTGAGTCCACCATAGAAACTCCTGTTGAAGGCAGAGAATTAGTGGTATTATTGTTTCCAAGCTGTGGCTGTGTTGAGTCCATATGCTTTTCAGGTACCATTGTAATTTCCTCATATGCAGTTTGGCATATGGTATTAGTAGTATGCAAGATGCCATGAATCCCAAGGCCTGCAGAATTTTTCTTGCAGGGAGTTGGGTCTTTGTTGCCATCATTTTGAAGTATTGAGTCAGTTGTCCTTGCTTGTCTGGCGTGAGATAAGCCATCTGGGCCATTGTATTTAAGCCAGCACCCAGGAATATTATGTCTTGTGAGGGGACTAGTTTTGACTGCTTTTCTCTTACTGTGTACCCTAGGCAACTTAGTAGGTTTTTTACAAATGCCAGATGTTTTAAAAGAATGTCCTTGCTGTCAGCTTGAATAAGGCAGTCGTCCAGGTATGGAAATATTTGGATTCCTCTTTGTCTGCAGTATGCAATTACTGGTGCCAGGCATTTTGTGAAGACCCTAGGCGCAGTAGATAAGCCAAAGGGCAGTGCAGAGAATTGGTAATGAGTTGTACCTGCTATAAATCGGAGGTATCTTCTGCAATTTTGTCTGATAGGGACATGCAGGTATGCCTCCTTGAGGTCCAACATTACTAGCCCAGCCTTCTTGCCCAGCATGGGAAGAAGTTGCTGTAGTGTGAGCATCTTGAATTTGGGTACTTCCAGGTATGTGTTTAGAATTGAAAGCTCCAGAATGGGTCTCCAGGCTTTGTCCTTTCGGGGAACCAGAAAGAGTCTTGAGTAAAATCCTTGTCCTTGCTCTTGTGTAGGAACCTGTTGAATGGCTCTCATGTCCATGAGTGCTGTAATTTGTCTTTGAGCCTCTGCTCGTTGATTTGATGGCAGGTTTGGCATTCCTTTTATCCTTGGTAAAGTGTGAAAGTGGAACCTGTATCCTTGAGTTACAATATTTAGGACCCATTTGTCTTTTGTGATGATGTGCCAATTGTCTGCAAAAAGTGCAAGTTTTCCTCCCAAGGGAGCTGCCAAGAGTGATTTGCTTGTCAGTCTGAGGGGTTAGTCATTGTGATTGTCTTCTGATAGTTTGAGACCTGTCTTCTCCTCCTTTCTGGGTTGTGGCACCCCATTGTCGTGGCTTGTAAGAGCCTTGTGACTGACCTCTGCCCCTTGTGCATCTTTATTTGCCCCTCTGAGATCTGTCAGTAGTTGTAAAGGACCAGTTTTTGGTTGGCCAATTTCTGCTGAAACGATGGGGTTGGACCTATAAAAAATCCTTGACCGTCTGCATAGATTTTGCCTTATCCTCCATTTTCTTTAAAACCTCTTCTGCTTTCACACCAAATAAAACATCCTACTGTAAGGGTGCATCCAGTAACTTTGCTTTAACATGATCAGGTAAACTTTGTTCTTTTAAGCAAGCATGCCTACGAATGACAGCCCCTGTTACAGCTGCTCTGCAAGAAGCTTCCAATGAATCAAATCCACATTGCAAAGTATGTTTTCCCACTTGTTCTGCTGCATGCAACAAATCTTGCATTTCCTTGTAATCAGGCTGCTCTGTATGTGTGCTCATTTTTTGTTTTAATTGAGACATCAAATATTGTTGATATTTCAGCATGTGAAACTGGCAATTTGAGGCCCTCATAGCTAGAGTAGCTGAGGTATATACTTACTTTCCCCATCTGTCTAGTGCTCTAGAATCCCTTTCAGACGTTGTTAGCAATAGAGGCCTTAACCCTTTTGGGACCCTGGGAAATGGTTTCTGGGTCAGCAACAGGGCTTTTATATAGGAATTTATGTGAGTCAGGGACTCTGTAGTATCTGGCTGGTTTGGCTGGTGCGGGAGGTAATGAATCTGGGTTAAAGCTAGATTCTGAGTAAACATCATCCACAATGTCTAACGCAGGTGGAATAGCAAGGGGTCTGTGCTGGGGTAGTAAGAGGAACTCTCAGAGCCTTTTCTTAGAATCAGAGTAATCCTGGCCTTCCCAGTGGAAATGTTCCCTCATGGTATGTAAAGTTTCCCCAAAAGAGTAGTCTTCTGGGGGAGATGCTGAAGGAATAGACTCTTCAGCATCAGAGTCTTCATAAGGGGGAAAAGAGTATTCCTGTTCCTCAAAAGAATCTGAGATAATGGAAACCTGGTCAGAGGAAGCGTAGTCCTCCTCCTGTCTAGGCCTTTTGCCAGGTGGGGGATGGGAACCCCTGATTAGGGTAATTAAGTCTTCGGCCATCTTAAGCATCTGTTTCTTAGGCATGGGGCCTTGCACTGGAGACAGCTGTACAGGCTTCCTTACTTTTAATGGAGTTTTCAGTTTTGCAAAGGATTTAATAGTAAGTGTTGTCGGTCTGAAGACACCTTCAGCAACTGACGGCCTTTCAACTGCACTGGAATCCCCATCAGCCATGGAGTCAGAAGGGCCTAAAAAAAAGGCTCTGGAGGCCCTGCAATCTCCACTTGGGAGTCGGATGCAGGCTGGGGTTCTAAATCAGCGGTTGTCAGGGGCTGCATAGGCACCTCACTGAAAACCAGAGAACCGGCAACTGGCCTAGCAGAGGTCTCGGTTTCTGGTTTGGGTCTCGGTTGCCTGTCCTTATCTTTGCGCTTTTTATGCATCCCGGTCGTCGGTTGCTCCGATGGCATAGTATAATTAAATTTTCTACCAAAATAATGTCGGGTGAAATCAAATTGACATTTAATAGTTCGTTTGTTAAACCTAGCACAAAATCGACAACCTCTGACGTTGTGGTCTGGGCTTAGGCAAGGGATACAATAAGAATGAAAATCCTTATGAGGTATTTGCTTCCCACAAGAAATGCAATTATTAACTTTTTCTGACATCGGACTGAGGCAAGAAAAGGTTCCCCAACAGGGTACTTAGCTTTATTGAAGACTTCAGTCTGAAATTCAATTTGAAAATTTCAGGAGTCGGCCAACCGGCACTTGCAAACTACTTCTGCTTCGGGCACTGCGCGGCAAGAAAGACTAGATAAAATGGCGCCGGCTGCCTCTTTTATACCCCTGTCTCACTGACGTCAGGGAAGAAGCGACAGCAACCGACGCCGGACCAAGACTTTGGAACTCGGGCCGACTGCGGGACTGCCTGATGGCAGATAACCCGAGTGTAATGACTGCAGCAGTGTAACACGATGAACATCATGGTTTTTGCAACATTGCCTCCTCTTGAATCCTAAAAAAAACAAAGCTCCTGCTCTTTACTCCTACCCGTAAGTCCACTCCAATAGATTTCTCAGTCACATCTAACAATGGTACACTCACATTACCTGATTTAACAACCAGACTCCTAGGAGTTACAATTGACAACAACCTCAACTTTGATAATCATATTAACAACACAGTAAAAACAGTCAACAAAAAAATGGGCTCCCTCTATAGGATCAAACCCTTCCTTACTCCATTAGCTAGATCTACTATTGCCCACTCCCATCTACTCTCAACACTTCTCTATGTCTGTCCTATTTATACTAATCTGTCTAAAAACAATCTTCAGAAACTGGCTAAATCTTAAAATAATATTGCCAGATTTGCCACTGGAAAACCCTTCAGAACCCACCACTGTCAGAATCTAAAACAACAAGGTTGGCTGGAACTTCAGAATCAGTTTAATTTTAACCAACTTATAATTGCCCATAAGACCCTTTACCATCCACATAATACTCCAATACTATCCAGCCTGATCACCCCCTACAAAAATCTTAACACCTCGTGCTCTTCAAATGCACTACTAGTTTGCAAAAGTAAATCCAATAACATGGCAGGTGACTCTCTCTTCTCAAACACAGTTGGGAAAAACTGGAACCTTCTACCTAATGAACTTACATCACTATCCTCCCTAACACTTTTCAAACAAAACTTAAAATAGACCTTAAAACACACTGGCTATGCCCTTGTTGTAACCCTGAATAACCTTTGACTGATTTTTATTAACACTTTTACTTCTATTACCTTTCTTTAACTAGGTTTCTTGCTCCTTACCAGAGAAATCAGGAACTGTAAATTAAGTAATCATCTATAAGATTACTTCTTCAGAATTATTTATCTTATGTGATCTCCTAAATTATATTGTCATATTAAATGAACTGCAATAATAGGTTCATAGGTTCATAGGTTGGTACTAGGCTATCGGACCTAAGGCCTATGCAAGCCTAGCCATAACATTTCCCTGGATATTTCTTCCCACAACATTTACTTCTCCAGGCCCCTGTCTAGCAGGGTGACTGACATGATCCCCGGCGTGAATTTCCTATCTCCCATCCAATCATCAAGGTTCCTTTTGAAGAGGGCCAATGAGCCGCTCTGCTTGATATGTATGGGCAGTCTATTCCAGAGTATGGGGAGTCTCTGGGTCAGGAACCTATCCCTCCAGCATGTTTTGTTCATTGTGATGACAAGGTTTAGATCCCTGGAGCGTGTGGCTCTGAGGGATTGGGATTTCTTTAAGTGGAGCATGTCCAACAGCTCAGGGTTTGACATGGCCTTGTATGTTAAGCAGAGATCGCCTCTGAGTAGACGATATGCCACAGAGTATAGCTGGAGTTTTTTTAGACGGTCAGTATATGGCATCTGCTTTAGGCCTGTGATTCTTTTAGTGAGGTATTTCTATGGCCTTTCCAGTTGTTGCAGATGTCCTTTGAGGTACATACCAAACGGGCATTATACTCCATAATGGGTCTAATGAGGGATGAGTACAGTGGGACAATGACCTCCTTTTTTCTGGATGAAAAGCCCTTAGCGATGAGGTGTGCCACATAGAAGGATTTACTGACTGTTGTGGCAATGTGGTTATCGAAAGTGAGACCACTGTCCACCTGTGTCCCTAAGTCTCTCATCACACTTTCGATGGTTAGTGTCTTGCCACCTATGTGGTAATTCATGGGTACATGTCTTTTTCCAAAGGGGATAACTATACATTTCTTGGCATTAAGCTTGAGCCCATGGCTCTGGCACCAGGCATCTGTTTCTGTAAGGCCCTTTTGTAGAATATCCACATCATTTGAGGATTCGATAATGGCTCCCAGTTTGCAGTCATCTGCAAACTTTGTTAGCCAGAGTCCCTTAGTGTTGGCCTGTACTTCAGAGAAGTAGATGCCAAACAAGAGTGGTCCCAGGACTGAACCCTGAGGTACTCCACTTGTCACTTGTCTGGAGCTGGATTTGGAGTCGGCTACTTTTACTGTCTGTGTTCTGTCAGTAAGCCAGTTAGCAACCCATCGAGTGACGTAGGGATTTATGCCCAGCTTAGTAAGTTTATCTATGATTCTAGAGTGGGGGATGGTGTCAAAGGCCTTGGCACGGTCCAGATAGGCTGTGTGGATTGCCTTACCCTCGTCCACAGCTCTGGAGACTGATTTGAAGAAGTCAATCAGATTCAGGAGACAAGATTGGCCCTTCACAAACCCAAACTGGGTGGGGTCCAGTGTTTGAAGGTTGCCAATGTCTTTGTTTATAAGTTCCATAATAATGCGTTCCATGCCCCTGCAAATCAGGCTTGTCAGACTGATGGGACGGTAGTTCCCGGGATCCAAGGTGGATCCTTCCTTGTGGAGCGGGATAACTATAGCTGTGCGCCACTCAGTGGGCACGAAGCCTGAGGTGAGGCTGTGATTAAACATGACACTTAGGTGAGGTGCCAGTTCATTTTGTAGTTCATGTAGTACACAGCCTGGGATGTCATCTGGTCCCATGGATGCTGTATTCTTAGCTTTGGAGAGTGCGGTTTCTACCTGTGTGGCCGTGATTATCGGAATTTGGCAATCTTTTGGTATTGAGATGGGCCCTTTAGGGGGTGAGAGTGGGGTGAAGTTGGCACTAAATCGATCTGCCAGGATATTGGCAATATCCTTGGGATCAGTATATAAGATCTGAGCATTACCATTTAGATTCTTGACATAACTATAGAATGCCTTGTGGTTGTCTTTGGAATCTTTGGCAGTTTTATTTTCGTAACTAGCTTTTGAGGATTTTATGAGGGATCTCAGCTTCTTACTGAGGCTGTTTTTTTGCATCCTGGGATTTTCCTCCTTTTTGCAACAGTTTCTTCCTTCTGTTGTATAGTTTGTTTATAGCAGGGGACCACCAGATTGTCTTCCTTTTTTTGGAGAAGAGCATCTTGGTTCTATTTGGGATGGCACGATTCATGCATGAGTGGATGTGCTCGTAC